>NC_138204.1:95031411-95461172 GCF_964194415.1 Vipera berus
CCGGCGGACGAAAGACCGGCCATAGCAACATGGCCAGTTACTAGGCTGCAGACAGCCGAAGTCACACTTACCACCAGGCAACATTAAAGCAGTGTGGAAGAGACTGGGTAAGATTCCTCTCTTATACCTCAATCTTCTTTTTACCTAAAAGAGCTGCTAAGTACCGTTTACCCCTGTGGAGAGGGAGGGGGAGTTCAACCCTCCCTTCAAAATAGCGGTGACCATGCCTCCAGGGGTGTTTTTTAAAAAAAATGAAAAAATGATTTGGACCTCAACTAGAACTTTATAATTTGTGAAATAAAAGCTTTGGACTACCTACTCCTTATTTCCTACTTTTATTTGAAAATCTGGCTCTGCTCTTCTAAAATAGAAAAAATAAATTGGAAAGAGATTAACAGACAGTTCCCGAAAAGAAAAGAATTTTCTAAGCACTTGGGGGACACTCGGTGGCTAAACCTGAAATTGCAACCTGACATTCTAAAAAAAAAAAGGAAAGAGAGAGAAGAGACTTGGCCGATGCCCCAGAAAAACAAGATAAGACTAACCTTGAATACCAGATGTGAGACTCCACTATGGAAGAAATACAAAAACAAATCTATGCTATGATGAAAATAACCTACCAAACTTATCATTTCCTTTCTACAGCTGGTGATGAAATACAGAAAACTACAGCAGGGCTTTTCAACCTTTTCACCCATTGTACCACTTTTAGGGTAAGGTACTATCCAAGTACCACCAGTCGCCCAGCAAGGTGTAAAAAACTTGACCCTTTCTCTTTCCTTCTTTCCTCACCTTTCTCCCTCTCTTTTCCCTACTCGCTCTTCTTCCTTGCTTTCTGTCACATTTCTCTCTTCCCTTTTCTTTTCTTCCCTTTTTCATCTATTTATTTATTTTCCTTCCCTTCCCCATCCACATACTTTCCCTTTCCCTCCCTCCCCATCTGGTCAGCCAGTAAAATTGTCTGACAGATCCTTTACTACCTGACAGGTAGAGACTCAGGGCTGCTCCTCTTTTTGACCCTGGCTGGGAAAAGTGGTGTGTGTGAGAAAGAGAGAGAGGGAAAAAAATGGGAGTCGGGTGCAGGATGCATCTCCCCACTCTGGAGAGCCCAGCTTTCCCCAGTGCGTTGCTCCCAGCCTGCCGCGCTGACTCTGGACCCTCCGCGGAAGCCAAGAGGACCAGGAGCGAAAACGTGGCTTTGGCCGGGGAGTTCAAGGAAAGGGTGCCTGGAAGCGCTCCGGGGGCGAAGAGCTGGAGGGCTTCCCCAAGGGCATCTGGCCCGGACCTCCATCGGGGGCGGCATGCTCTGGCTTCTGGGCTCGGTTGGCAGAGGGCGAGCGGTGCCCGCAGGCCACCTGGTACTCCCACCTGCGCCAACCGACGAGTGCAGGTAAGCAGAGCCAGGCAGCCGCCTCCCCCTGCCATACCCGGTGCCTCCCCTACGTGGCCACGAGGGAGAGGCGCCTGCCCACTTACCCGCCTCACCAGGCAGCAGCTGCTGATGGGGAGGAGAAGCCAGCCAGTTGAGGGTCTGCTGGATGTCGCAACACCGCCTCCTTCCTGTCCTCCATCCCCTCCTCTCTTTGGGCTCTCCAAGGCTTTTCAGAGACCTATGGCCCCATCCTCAAGACAGCCATGACGAGGGGCAGTGAGCGGGAGAGAAAAGTTCTAATCTAGAGGTGGGCACATGTGTCACCAAATTCGCCGTGCACCTCCGCAACTTGCTCGGCAATGAAACGCTCCGTTCAGCTTCCTCCTTCAGGCAACACCTGCTGCTGCAGCAGTGGCCAAGGGAGGGCCGGCTTCAGTATTTCCTGTGGAAATCCCAGAGCATTCAGCTCCTCCTCTCGATTCCTCCCCACTGAGGGAGGGAGGGAGGAAGGAGCAGAGCTGTTGGCTGCTGTCACTTCTCCCTTCTGCATCTGACCACCGCCCCCCTCCCCAACCTCCTTGTGGCTTTCTGCCGCTTGGCTGTGCTGTCCCAGCGTGGCCACCCCCGGCCTCCAGGAGCAGTGTTCTTCTGAACCCACTTCTGAACCGGCCGATCTCTCCCAGCCCAACCCCCCCCCTTCACCAGCCACCAGGTAGAAAAGTTGGGCCGAGGCCAGGCAAAGGTTGCAGGCGCTTCTCTGCAGGGCATGTCAGCCATCGGAACTGCATCACCTGTGCTCCCCCTCCCCTGGCCGCTGCTCCGGCTCTGGGGCTGCCTACGGACTTACCTACTCTGCTTTGTGCCCCTCCGGTGAGGAGAACAGGGGAAAGGTGGCGAGCCTGGAACCAGCCCTGACCGCTCTGGAGGGCTCCTGGTGTTCCGCTGGCCTCCTTACAGCAGCTCCAGCCAGCGAAGAGAGCAGGAGGGGGGCGGAGAGTGGAATGCCAGAAGCCCTCCGGAGCCTTTCTCCCATTTCCCCATTCTCACTGCCTGGGGTCGCCACCAGGAGGGGAATCCCATTGGCGTTCTTATGGCTGCAGGCATGGACCTCCCTGCAGTGGAGACCTCGCAGAAACCCCGCTCAAGGAAAGGCGGGGCTTCCTTCTTTCGGCAAGTGCAAAAGACATCTGGACGGAAAAAGCCTAGCCAGGTTCTGCCAGCCCCCACCCGTGCCCAGATGCCCTCACCACCCCCAAGCATATTTTTTTATTAGCCTGCTTTCAGCTACATTCCATTTCTCCACTTCTCTGCCTTCGCCATGTTTGTGGGACTATCGGTAAAAAAGAAAAAGTTCCATGAGACTTTCTAACTTCTCGCGAGATTAGAAAGTCTCATGGAACTTTTTTTGTCCCACAAACACGCGGCTGAGAAGCGAATGGAGAAACGGAATGAAGCTGAAAGCAGGTTAGTAAAAAAACGCTTTTTACTTTTTTGTTGCTGTTTACTTTTTTTTTACAGTGCTGTTCAACCAGTCCTATGCGTACCACCAGCCAGGTGCTCACGTACCACTAGTGGTACGCATACCACCGGTTGAAAAGCCCTGCTCTACAGAGTCACATACTAAAGATTTTCAGAGTTAGCGTAAGAAATAATATCCATGTGGATAGTTTCTCAAGATACTTGCTTCCTTCCTACATTTTTTTTGCCTTAAACAAATATCATTTAGCTAGGACTATTCCAAACCAGGGGTTGCCACAACAGCGTTCCATGCACCTTTGGCGTCTAGTCATGCCAACCACATGACCACGGAGACGTCCTCGGACATGCGCTGGCTCTTCGGCTTTGAAACGGAGATGAGCACCGGCCCCTAGAGTCGGAAACGACTAGCACACATGTGCGGGGGAACCTTTAAAGGTAAAGGTAAAGGTTCCCCCGCACATGCGTGCTAGTCGTTTCCGACTCTAGGGGCCGTTTCAAAGCCGAAGAGCCAGCGCTTGTCCGAGGACATCTCCGTGGTCATGTGGCCGGCATGACTAGACGCCAAAGGCGCACGGAACGCTGTTACCTTCCCACCGTAGTGGTCCCTATTTTTCTACTTGCATTTTTACGTGCTTTCGAACTGCTAGGTTGGCAGAAGCTGGGACGAGTAACAGGCGCTCACTCTGTTACGCGGCACTTGGGATTCGACCCGCCAAACTGCCGACCTTCCGATCGACAAGCTCAGCGTCCTAACCCACTGAGCCACCGCGTCCCTTGGGGGAACCTTTACCTTTACCTATTCCAAACCAGTGGCCTATAAGTTGTGCAGTTAAATGGCTTTAGGTTTTGTGAAAACGTGTTGAACAAATCTTTTGAAATACTGACTAAAATTATCTCTGTTTGGTTTTATGGCCATCCAAAGGGCCTTGCTGCTTTCATGAGAACAATGAAATCATATTACAATCTATGCCCTTTGGGGGAACAAGTATAACACCATAATGCATCAAAAAGGGGCTTACACTGTCTTGTTGGTTCTGCAAATTCCATTGCTTCATCTACTTTATAATAGTAATGGTAACAATAAAATTTAAGGCATACAAAAATGCAATTAGCAAATTCAGCTTTCAGTGTAACATAAATATTAACAAACCATATTTTCTCAAAAGTTAAAAATACGAACTGCCTGCCTAAAATTGTTTGAAGGTTGCATCATTTTCAAAACAACATGAGAAATCCGTGTTGGAATTTTTCTCAAAAAGATGTTCAAAATGAGGAAATCCAGAAGGAGCAAAGTCACTACAGCATCTAAGTAGCAATGCTTGGGTTGAATTAATTGCCAAGAACCGTTCTGAGGTAAATTAAGGTTAATGTTATTTTTATAAAGTGCTACAACAGAGCCTAACAAATCCAAAGAGAAGCACATTCTAAAATTCTCATTTAATTTATAGGCCAAGCTAAATAATCAAAGAAGTTTGGAAGTGAAGAAAATTCATAATTCACAGCAGGGTGTTGTACTTTGTGCATGAAAATTTCAATGGGTGATTCTGCCAAATAAAGTTGTTTAGTACTAATAATTTACTGCAAATAATATGAATAAAAACAAGTCTTTGAAATACAGCTTAACTTCAAAATTCAGTTCACATTAATAATATAGTTCTATAAGGAAATTTTGGACCATTTGCCTAGGTTTTGCTTCCAACTAAGAAATTATCTAGGAATTACTATGCTGAGATGAAAGAATCAATGCAACCTAAAAAAACACATGATCTAGAGGTTAAATATAGTGGGGTCCAGATGACTTAACTTACAACCACAATTGAGCCCCAAATCTCTGTTGCTAAGTGAGATAAATTTATTAACTGAATTGTGCCCCATTTTACGACCTTTGTTGCCACATTTGTTAAGTGAATCACTGCCGTTGTTAAGTTAGTAACATGGCTGTTAGGTGAATCTGGCTTCCCCATTGACTTTTCTTGTCAGAAGTTCGCAAAAGGTGATCTCATCGCCCTGGGGCACTGCAACCGTCATTAATATGAGTCAGTTGCCAGGCATCTGAATTTTGGTCACGGGACCAGGGGATGCTACAACAGTCATAAGTGTGAAAACCTGTCATAAGTTACTTTTTTCAGTGCCATTGTAACAGAACGGTCAGTAATGAAGAGAAGGACGAGGGATGTCATGATAGCAGCGTTCCAATATCTCAGGGGTTGCCACAAAGAAGAGAGGGTCAACCTATCCTCCAAAGCACCTGAAGGCAGGACAAGAAGCAACGGATGGAAACTAGTCAAGGAGAGAAGCAACCTAGAACTAAGGAGAAACTTCCTGACAGTTAGAACAATTAACCAGTAGAACAACCTGCCTCCAGAAGCAGTGGATGCTCCAACACTGGAAGTTTTTAAGAAGAGACTGGACAGCCATTTGTTTGAAATGGTACAGGCTTTCCTGCCTGAGCAGGGGGTTGGACTAGATGACCTCTAAGGTCCCTTCCAACTTTATTATATATTATACTATTTATAACATACATTACATTACATGAATGCTTGTAAGTTGAGGACTACCTGTGTGCATTTCTCCAAGATGCAAAACACTGAAAGCCCATAATATCTCAAAATTCACCTTCAGAAATTATTTCAAAAGTGCTCAAAACATTCTTAGAAATTATAGCAACTGAATTCCATCCATTTGAATTTAAAGGGTTTTACATTAGTTAAGATGCTAATATTATCAAAATCTGGATAGTTAGAATTGCATTCAACTTCTGCCTGCAATTAGTGCAGGTTCGCATCCCACCAGGCTCAAGGTTGACTCAGCCTTCCATCCTTCCAAGGTAGGTAAAATGAGGACCCAGATTGTTGGGGACAATTAAGCTGACTTTGTAATAATGCCGCTTGGGGTGTGTGTGTGAAAGCCCTAATAAGCAGGCATATACATAGAATGAAGGCTACTGCTAAGCTTGTAAGCCGCCCTGAGTCTTCGGAGAAGGGCGGGATATAAATGGAATTTTTAAAAAAAGAATAAATTGTAATAAAGCAGCAGTGAAAATCTCAGTGTCTACCTTGGCTGTTGGAAGCCACTTCAGCTACAAACGCATGAGTGAAGTGACAATAGCTTATGAGAAAGTGAGGTGTAGCAGCTTCAGTGTGTTGTTGTACCCTTGCACTTAGAAGCAAGACACTGGTGCATCCAAGCCTCAAATGAAGTGAAATGTCCCTTTGAGGATTTGTACCAACCTCAAGCCTACATTTGGATATGAGACAATAGTTAGGATAGGATCCAATCTTTTTGGGGAAGGGCTGTGATATAAAATCTTATTAAAATCTTCACAACTGAAGTTAAGAAGAGTTTGTTACAGCAACCAACAATTTATCAGTCAATTTCACAAATTGATCTGTGCTATCCACTATTTCTTGAGAAAGGACTCAGAACTGTGATAGCTGTGGGAGTTTCACATTCCATAAAAAATATTTTTAACAAATGTTTATAGGACTATACTGTCCAGTAATTACTTCAGATAAAAAATATATATATTGCTCAGTGTTTTTAACATCTAAACACTAGTAACATGGTAGACTTCTCATCATATTTCCCGGATTTTTTCCTAATACAATTTAATAAAAATTCTGCTTTGAAAATACAAAGCTTATTAATAATTCATACTCACTTAGACTCTATGACTTGTACTTTGCCCATTACCAAATTCAAGGCAAGAAAGAAATGAAGCTACCTAATTTGCTCCTTGCTAATTTTGCACCTTTGTTATGCTCATGTTTTCTTTAATACACGCTTCCTTGACAATTGTTACTTGCCTGGAGAAGTGGGAGGGGACGTATGCTTGTGCCTTTAAAAGTTCTTAATTAATTGTATTTACTTCTGAGCATTCAAGTAGAACTATTTTTTTTAACTATGGAAAGCAGCCCTTACAGAATTGCTGAATGAACTGAAAATATTTCACCCAGAAGTAAACACACCAGGAAATTCAGCGGAAGCAGAGAGAGGGAGTGACAAAATCCTGACATTGCCAATAACAGCCTTGTCAAAAATTACAGTCTTGACGCCATTAATTTCTCCCAACTTGTCTTTATAATGAAGCTTGAACATTTCTCTGTAGGAGCCCATGACTGAGACGAGAGCTGAAACTGAGCCAGATTTTGTGCCTGAGATGCCAAACGTTCACATTTTTTAGACATATAAACCAATAAAGCTAAAAAAAAAATCATATCGGCACTACCTTTTTTTTTCTCCCAAGCTGGAAAAGATTCAGTAACAAAATGCCCAAAAAGCTTTGTCAAAGGAAAAAGAATTATCTTGAGTTAATTCACCATTTAGAGGAAAGGAAAAAGGCAGATATCCCAAGGCTAAATTAACTACTTTAAAATCATTTACCCCCCCCTTCTCCATCATAATGATAAGGGAAGGAAGGGGAAGGGAACTACAAATCTCATCACTTCTGGGCTACAGGAGATGGCACAGGTGGTTGCCCCATGTCAACAACACCATCTGATGTGTAAATCATTTAAATTATCAAGTACAATCAGTGCTAATTGATGCATTTCTGATGAAATAAGGCACAATGACAAGCTTACAGAAAGATTTTAACCTTAACTACCTCTAGCTATGCAGACAATTGCAGGTGGAGATAAGACAGGTGTGGTCTTGAATGGCTCCAAAAAGAGATAGTTAAAAACACACCAGTCTATCAATTGAGTCTTCATTAGTATCACTTAGGGTCACCTGGGGCCCTAAGAAAGAAAATAAAGTCCCCGCGTTCACATAATTACCTCATCGCTTGTAATTCGTATAAGAAAAAGAAGGGGCCTAACTACAATGTATAGATACTTAACCATAATTTGTTCCATTAATTTTCTGTGACACACTGACCACACAGAGTGGGTTTGCATGTGCAAGACTGACTAGGGCTTTTTTTCTCATAGAACGTCCAGAACGGAGTTCCTGCACCTTTTTGGATGAAACCTTGTAGGGTAGGCAAGGTGGGTTGTATGACGTATGTGAGTTCCGGCACCTTTTTTTTTTTAACAAAAAAAGCACTGGTTGTAACCCACTGTGTCATATGAATATAGCCTAAAGATAATACATAATTAAACCTTAATAGTGAAAATGAGTACAAATGACATGTATTCAGATGTCAAAGCCTTTTATCAAGTTACAGGAAATAGTTAACTCTATGTCTTGCTAGTGAGAAGAAGCATCTGATATAAATACTCAGAATTTGTCTGTCTTTCTTTCTGTCTACTCAGAACTTGTCTGTCCCTGGTCAAGGGAGAGAATATATAAATTTGGGGGCCCTAAGCTGAAAAACAGAATATCTAGGTCTAAATTAAAAAACAAAAAGTTCCATGCAGCTGATTCCCTCCTGAACATGAAAACTTTATAAAATTCCACTTCATTTAGGCAAACTTTTGGATTCAAACAATATAGCCCCAAGATTCAGATATGGGACCAATGGGACTAGAAAGTCATAACAACAACCCATTTAAAACATGACAGATGTTCATTGCCCTAAGTTTGTATCTTTTTTTTATTCATTGCATTGTTATAGAACTTAGCACATAGAAAGTCACTTACCATGAGTGATAAGATCTATGAGAATAACCATGGTCAAAAGGAAGATGATTCAGAATTTTTCATTCCAGCCCTACTATGTCCCATCTACCAAGGAATTAATTTTAATTTTAATTTTATTAAATTTATATACCGTCCTTTCCCGAAGGACTCAGGGCGGTTTACAGGGTATTTAAAATCAAACAGTACAAAATACAAAAGTTAAAAAAAAACAATTAAAAAAGATTAAATTATCCCTTAACTAAAAACCTCAGTTAAAAATTCTCAGCCTGGGCCGGAGAGCTCAAAGAGCCAGGTCTTCAGGTCCCGACGGAATGAACGAAGGTCAGGGGCGGTCCTAAGCTCCACGGGCAGCTGGTTCCAGAGGTCAGGCGCACCCACAGAGAAGGCCCTCCCCCTGGGTGTTATCCGCTGGCAATCTTTTACCGGCGGCACCCTGAGAAGACCCTCCCTGTGCGAGCGCACTGGACGAAGGGAGTTTGATGCTGGCAGGAGGTGTTCCCTCAAGTATCCCGGACCCAGGCCATTTAGGGAAAACTAACATTCTTTATTTCTTTTACTCTAATTTTTCTGAATTGAAGATTAGTCTTCCATTTCAAACAGGCTACCATAACTGGATATAAAAATTGGGATAACTATAAGAGTACTGTAAATAGATACACAAGCTGGCATATAAGATCTAGATCTCAATGAAGACCAGCCATAACTTTAATCACTGTTCATTTCAATCCAAACAGATCCAGATAAGCCACTTCCTATAGAATCCTCTGCAGGTAATCACCTGGTGGAACAGAGAAAGTTTCTGCTACTTTTTAAGAAGTTATGTGATGAATGATGTCTCATATTATTGTCAGTAATGGATAAGCTTCTGGGAATTGGAATCCAACTACATTTGAGAAATTCCCTAATAAGCCTCTGTAATAAATTATAGTTGAATTGAAGTTTTGCAAAGCAACTGTTACTCCGCCAGGCATATGGTAGGCTACTGTGTAGAAATGTATATTTTCAAGAAAAAACAATATTTCACAACTATCAGAATTTTAAGAGCTGCTATAATTTTCCTGTAACAGCTTACACAAACGTGGAATTTTGGGTCTTTCTACTGTTTATCTTTCTCTCTCCCCCCTTTTATCCCCTCTTTTTGGCTGCATACAATTTGGCTTCCTATTTATAGTTTGTATGTCTCTGAAAACATTAAATTAACTTTTGGATGAAGGTTATGTTTAGATTTTAGTCTTTGTTGTTGTTGTTAGCTGCAAAGTTGTGTCCGACCCATCGCGACCCCATGGACAATTTTTTTCCAGGCCTTCCTGTCTTCTACCATCTTCTGGAGTCCATTTAAGCTCACGCCTACTGCTTCAGTGACTCCATCCAGCCACCTCATTCTCTGTTGTCCCCTTCTTCTATTGCCCTCAACCTTTCCCAGCATTAGGCTCTTCTCCAGTGAGTCCTTCCTTCTCATTAGGTGGCCAAAGTATTTGAGTTTCAACTTCAGGATCCGGCCTTCTAAAGAGCAGTCAGGGTTGATCTCCTCTAGGACTGACCAGTTTGATCGCCTTGCAGTCTAAGGGATTCGCAGGAGTCTTCTCCAGCACCACAATTCAAAGGCCTCAATTCTTTGGCGCTCAGCCTTTTTTATGGTCCAACTTTCACTGCCATACATTGCAACTGGGAAGACCATAGCCTTGACTATACACACTTTTGTTCACAGGGTGATGTCTCTGCTTTTTAGTGTGCTGTCTAGATTTTCCATTGCTTTCCTCCCCAGGAGCAAGCATCTTTTAATTTCTTGCTACAGTCCCCATCTGCAGTGATCTTGGAGCCCAGGAAAATAAAATCTGTCACTACCTCCATTTCTTCCCCATCGATTTGCCAGCAATTGAGAGGGCCAGATGCCATGATCTTGGTTTTCTTAATATTAAGTTTCAACCCAACTTTTGCACTCTCCTTCTTCACCCGCAACAAGAGGCTCTTTAGTTCCTCTTCACTTTCTGCCATTAGAGTGGTATCATCTCCATATCTTAGGTTGTTGATATTTCTCCCGGCAATCTTAATTCCAACTTTTGATTCATATAGCCCTGCCTTTCTCCTGATATACTCTGCATATAAGTTAAATAGGCAGGGCGACAGTATACAGCCTTGCCAGACTCCTTTCCCAATTTTGAACCAATCAGTGGTTCCATGTCCAGTTCTCACTGTTGCTTCTTGACCTGCATATAGGTTTCTCAAGAGACAAATAAGATGGTCTGGTACGCCCATCTCTTTAAGAACTTGCCACAGTTTGTTATGATCCACACAATCAAAGCCTTTAGCATAGTCAATGAAGCAGAAGTAGATGTTTTTCTCGAATTCCCTAGCTTTCTCCATGATCCAGCATATGTTGGCAATTTGATCTCTAGTTCCTCTGCCTCTTCGAAATCCTGCCTGTACTTCTAGTAGTTCTCAATCCACATACTGCTGTATTCTAGCTTGTAGGATTTTAAGCATAACTTTACTAGCATGTGAAATGAGTGCAATGGTGCGATAGTTTGAACATTCTTTGGCACTGCCTTTCTTTGGAATTGGAATATAAACTGATCTTTTCCAATCCTGTGGCCACTGTTGAGTTTTCCACATTTGCTGGCAAATTGAGTGTAGCACTTTTACTGCATTGTCTTTTAAGATTTTGAATAGCTCAGCTGGAATACTGTCACCTCCACTAGCTTTGTTGTTGCTCAGCTTTCCTAAGGCCCATTTCATTTCACATTCTAGGATGGCTGGCTCGAGGTCAGTGACCACCTCATCGTAGTTATCAGAGATGTTAAGCTTGTTGTTGTATAGTTCTTCTGTGTAATTTTGCCACCTCTTCTTAATCTTTTCTGCCTCTGTTAGGTCCCTGCCATTTTGGTCCTTGATCATGCCCATTTTTGCATGAAACGTCCCCTTCATCTCTCCAATTTTCTTGAAGAGATCTCCAGTCCTCCCTATTCTATTGTTTTCTTCTATTTCTTTGCACTGTTCATTTAAGATGGCATTCTTATCTGTTCTAGTTATTCTCTGGAATTCTGCATTCAATTGGGTGTATCTTTCTTTTTCTCCCTTGCCTTTCGCTTCCCTCCTGTCCTCAGCTATTTGCAAAGCTTCCTCAGACAGCCGTTTTGCTTTCTTGCATTTCTTTTTCTTTGGGATGGTTTTAGTTGTTACTTCTTGTACAATGTTGTGAACCTCTGTCCATAGTTCTTCAGGCACTCTGTCTATGAGATCTAATTCCTTAAATCTATTTGTCACCTCTACTATATATTCGTCAGGGATATGATTTAATTCATACCTGAGTGGTCTAGTGCTTTTCCCTACTTTCTTCAGTTTAAGCCTAAATTTTGCAACGAGAAGCTCATGGTCAGAGCCACAGTCAGCTCCTGGTCTTGTTTTTACTGACTGTATAGAGCTTCTCCATCTTTGGCTGCAGAGCACATAGTCAATCTGATTTCTGTGTTGACCGTCTGGTGATGTCCATGTGTAGAGCCGTCTGTTGGGTTGTTGGAAAAGAGTGTTTGCTATGACCATCGTATTCTCTTGACAAAATTCTATCAGCCTGTGCCCTGCTTCATTTTGTACTCCAAGGCCAAACTTGCCTGTTATTCCGGTTATCTTTTGGCTTCCTACTTTAGCATTCCAATCCCCCATGATGATAAGGACATCATTTTTTGGTGTTAATTCTATAAGGTGCTGTAGGGCTTCATAGAACCGGTCAATTTCATCCTCTTCAGCACCGGTGGTTGGAGCATAGACCTGGACTACTGTGATATTGAATGGTTTGCTTTGGATTCGAACTGAGATCATTCTGTCATTTTGGGGATTGTATCCCAATATTGCTTTTCCTACTCTTTTATTGACTATGAAGTCTACTCCATTTTTTCTGAGGGATTCTTGCCCGCAGTAGTATACCTGATGGTCATCTGAATTAAATTCACCCATTCCTGTCCATTTTAGTTCGCTGATTCCTAAGATGTCGATGTTCAGTCCTGTCATCTCTTGTTTGACCTCGTCCATCTTGCCTTGACTCATGGATCTTACATTCCAGGTTCCTATGGAGAAAAAAATCTTTACAGCATCGGACTTTCCTTTCACCACCAGACACATCCACAGCTGAGCGTTCTTTCGGCTTTGGCCCAGTTGCTTCATTCTTTCTGGTGCTATTAGTACTAGCCCTCTGCTCTGCCCCAGTAGCATATTGGACACCTTCCAACCTGAGGGGCTCATCTTCCAGCATCATATTTTTTTGCCTTTTGGTACTGTCCATTTTTTTTTATTTATTTATTTTTTTTTATTTTTATTTTTATTTTTTATTACATTTATATCCCGCCCTTCTCCGAAGACTCAGGGCGGCTTACAAGCTTAGCAGTAGCCTTCATTCTATGTATATGCCTGCTTGTTAGGGCTTTCACACACACACCCCAAGCAGCATTATTACAAAGTCAGCTTAATTGCCCCCAACAATCTGGGTCCTCATTTTACCTACCTCGGAAGGATGGAAGGCTGAGTCAACCTTGAGCCTGGTGGGACTCGAACCTGCGCTAATTGCAGGCAGCTGGTGTTACTTAAGGAGGCATTAGCCCACTGCTCCACCAAGGCTTTCATGGCAAAGATACTGGAGTGGGTTGCCATTTCCTTCTCCAGTGAATCACATTTTGTCAGAACTCTCTGCTATGACCTTTCCGTCTTGTGTGGTCCTGCATGGCATAGCTCATAGCTTCATTGAATTATGCAAGGCCCTTTGCCATGACAAGGCAATAATCCATGAAGGGGTAGATTTTAGTCTACGGGAACATTAAATAAATCCCTTGGAATTTAATTTAGATTTATCCCCATAATGGGGTAAAGGGGCTTGTGTGTTATTTTCCTAAGACAAAATATGCCAAAAATGGTGGTTTTTCATCTTTCAGAGTAATATTAGAAATAAAATTGCAATGAACAATTATACCTTTGGCTTTCATGTCACTTTACATCACTGTATAATCAGTCATGCTCAGAAGCTGGAAGGTAATATTCTAGGTCAGTAGCTTTTGCCTCTAGTCTACCTTAATTGTCTATTTTGACAATTAAATCTTAAACAAGAAAAATTCTAATGAAGGCACGGTTAGTAGAGATTCATGACCTACTGCATCATTACTGATTGGATTATGAATTAGCCTCTTCCATAACTCCAGGCCAACTATGTACTGTATGTCCCAACATTGCTTCAGAATGGAAATTCAGTTTGCATCCTTTGATAACCATAGCATCGTCCTCAGAATCAGGATGGATTTACTCATATCCTTTTAAACTTGTTCAGTAACTGTAATTTAAGCAGATTAATTGATCTGATGTTTAGTAAAGGTCCTTCCAGACAAATAACTCCTATCTCTGCCCAATATTAATAAGCTGCTTTTTCCCCTTAATGAAATTTTTAGAGAAATATTTCAAGGAAAAAAGAAGGGCTACTTTATTAATTAAACAGGACAAAATTGTCATTTAGAAACGCCAAATATAGGCAAAGCCACTCTGATAGGAAGTGGGTGGATGAGGGAGGTGCCTACAGGCTTGCCCTCCAAAAGATGGGGAGGGGGGAGGGATCCCAAATGTCAAAATATTCAAGTTGCAGCTCCAGAGAAAACCCCACACAACTATTTCCCCAGCTTTTCTTCTGATCTTCTGAATCAGTTAACCTGAAGAATTAATCCAGCAGCCAGAAGTTGCATAACATTGTACCAGTTATTACTGGATGGGTTGAGTCTCTGCAGACAGGGAAATATTTTGAAGGGGTACAAAAAGTGTATAAATGACCAGTTTTTTTCCTGCTGAACTGGAACAGATCTAGTGAAACTATACTTATATTACTGATATGAGAGACATCGTGGTGTGGGGGGAAAAAGGAAAGAGATAAAAGCTGACATCTGATACTCTGCTAGACCAATTTAGAGAATGGTTATCTTTCAGAGGAACACTGAAGTATATCTAAAGCAGTCAGAATGAATGCTGAAAGACTCTAGGTGGATCATTTTGCCCATAAATTGCAATATTCAACAGTATAAGATTGGGTGTACTAACAAGGTATTGTTTCACATTGTTTTTCTATTTTTATTTTAATGTGTATGGGCATTTTCCTTTTAATCCTACGCTACCCACCCCAAATCACAATCTGTGAATTGAATGCCCATATAATTGCCATGAATAAACTAGTTAAGCAAATGAAGATTCTAGAGCCTTTTAAAAAAACCTCAAATCCTGCATGAGAAGATAATGGAAGAAAATGCTTATATATCAGTAACAGCTTTTAGGGGTTTTAAATTGAAGTCCTTGAGTTTGCTGGGTGAGATTAATTAGATCTTAATTAGAGATGTGGGAAATTGGGATCATCTATGCACAAGGGGTACACTTTATCATGGCCCTATTTTTGTGGCTGAATTAAAATTCATCTCAGTACTTCAGATTGCCTAAGAATTTGACAGTATAGGATGAAGTGATCCATGTTTGCTTATCTGTGCAAGTATGTGTTTGTGCTATTCCTAAGTAGAAATTTCCTTACCACCAAGAGGCAACTAGACTTTCTTGTCTATTTTTACTTGAGATGTTTCACTTCTCATCCAAGAAGCTTCTTCAGCTCTGACTGGATGGTGGGGAATGGAAGGATTTATATTCCTTGCAGACAGCTGGTCATTTGCATCCTTTGACCCCTCTTTCAAACCAATGGTCCTCTCTATCCAAAATGTGGACTTTGCTGTATTTAATTTATCTTTATCTTTTAAATGCAGACAGACTGCTGAATCTTGTCCTGATGGGTTTGTTCTCCTATGTTGTGCCATGTGTTTATGAAATGGTTGCTTTGTTTCCCCAATGTACAGATCTGCACATGTCTCACTGCATTGTACTGCATCTACCACATTGCTTAGTTTGTGTCTGGGTGTTTTATCCTTGGGGTGGACAAGCTTCTGCCTTAGTGTATTCTTGGGTTTAAAGTGTGCCCATACTGTATGCCTCTTGAAAAAATACTTTTGTGACAACCATAACCTGGATGACTGAGAATCTCCATAGACATTTCCCAATTAGTAATTTCAGCGGCCAATTTGCCATGGCCAATTCCCAGTGGGATAACTCACCATGGCCAATTCCCAGTGGGATAACTCGCCATGGCCAACTCAACACAGGACAACTCACTGTGGGACAAGAACTACACCAATATAGAAGAAATAGTGGAACAGAATGATTTTAAAAAGATGCCAAATGAGGGACAAAATAAAATGTGAATGACAAAAATTAAAATATTTTTTAACTATTTTAAGCAATTAAATTGAATTGTTGAATTGCCCTGTCCTATGCCCAGCTGTCCCATGCTGAGTTGGCCATGGCCAGTTGGCACATTCCAGCTCACTTTACCACTGGGGCACCCAAGCCTTTCCAGCAGCCATGTAGCCATTTGCCAATCCCACACACACACAAGATTTCTTTGTGAAGAATGGAGTTGTGCTTACATATTCTAAGGTGAGTTATAGTAAGGATGACCCAGCTTGACATTAAAAAAAAACCCCACTAATATAAAGTGAAAAGGGGGGGTGATACAGAAGAATCCTGGGTGCTTTCTGAGCTTGGTTGTTTGCTTTCAGTTGTTTTGTTATGACTAGGTGCATGTTAGGTGTCATCTACTCAGGTATCAAACCATCTGCAAACAATCAAGCTAAGAGAGCACTAAGCACTCCTCAGTTTAACTCTGAGCTACATATATTCTCTTATATTGGTACAAAAGGATTCCATTACAATTGGGTTGATGATGGCAGAGGAAGAAATTAACTACCTGGCACGTCTTAAAATTATATCTGCTTAAATTTCCTCATTATGCTATTACTTATTCTGTGTAGATTTATCCTGCTACCTCTCAAAGAAAGAGAATGACAGGTATCTACTAAAAAATAAGTAATATTCAGGAGCTGTCTCCAAATTGGATGTGTAGATTAAAGATGGGTCCTGCATTCGAAAGGTCAGAAGACCGTGAAAACTCTCTTTTCATGCAAGTCAGCATTTTGGTGTGACACTTCTGCATGTCAGGTGTATTCCAGTGTCTGTGGCAGGATCATGTGAATTTCCCTCAACATTCAACATGCAAAGGATCTCCTGAATATACTGAATTCTGCTGAGGCATAGCAGCGATTGCTTCAAGATATAGGCAGTATTTCTATGCTGAAATCAATGAGAAATTTGAAACCCACGTGCAACACCAGCTTATTCATCCCATACAAATTTATGGCATTGCACCAGTTTCAGATGCCACAAGAAAGGGAGATCTCTTGTGCAGATACAGTACTCGCAGCCTACAGCAGGTGCTGCTGTGGCTATCATTATAAAGTTTCCAGTTAATACATTTCTCCACTTTCATTGCAGAGCTTTATGAGAAGGAAAACAGAGAGGTGGTTGTGCCAATCTTGAGAGCATTCACATCCTGACCTCTTTATGTGGCTCAAGCTGAGCAGATCACAGAAAAGAGGCAAAAGTTGTGCAGAGGAAAGCATTTTCTGCTCTAATAACTGTCTTTGTTAGTGCTCAGCCAAAAGAGAAAGATAAGAGAGAGAGAGAAATGTTAAGCCATTTTTTAAAAAAATGACACACAGGTGCTGCCTTTCAGCTCGGTTTTTTGTTTTTGTTTTTTAAATAATCAACTACTGAGATCACCAAATGAGAGACCAAGAAGTGGTAGCCATACATGAAAAACCGTTGGTTGTTTTCACATGGGGAAAATGTTTAATTATGATCCTAGTTATGAAAGCTACCTGAAGATCACATTCTTGGCCTGAATGATGAGGAACTAATAATACCTTTAATGATTAGTCCGTGGGCCATATCAAGGTGCAGAGTTCCAAACATACGTTTTACTAAAATGCGGTAAAAACAATTTAGAATGGAACTGGTTAAAATATAATTTAGAATAAAATAGAAATAAAATACAATTTAAAATAAAATTGGGAAAAATAACATTTTAAAAAATGAAATTAGAATCAAATACGGCAATTTAAGATGTAGATAGATAAAATATGATAAAATTATACTTCACTATCACCCCTACAATCTACCCCAATCAGTCTCACATATGCCGATCTCAGCCAAACCATTTTCCTCAGATACTGTGCTGTGCTAAATGTAATTTTCAAATTCTGGCTGCACATAAGGTAAGTTATTTTGATTTGGGGGTCCCAATGGGTCATTTGTTTAGTGTACAGGGCAAAGTACCTGTCTCTCACCCTCTTATACAGGCAGCAGTGAAATAGGATGTGAGCCAGGTCCTCGACCTCGGCCGCTCCACAGATGCACAGACGTCCATTATAGGGTATAGAGTGGAATCTCCCATACCTGACCATTGTATCAAGCTGTTCAAATCTCGTTCGTGTGAATATTTCCCTAAGATATTTTGGCAGTTGTAACTTCGATGAGGAACTACTGCATAGTCCTACAAATAAACATACGCACAAAGAGAGAGTGTGTGTTCTGAGTATTTAAATTTTTATACAAATTATACCACATGCTCCACATTATTAATTTCAGAAGAGAACTGTTTCAGTTTGTCCTGACATTAAAAACTATTGAGGTATCAAGTGCTTACAAGCTGAATGTTCATTCTGTGTATACAGCTAAATACACTTCTATATATATATATATGCAAGAAAAGGAACTTTCCTCATTAGCATCATTAGGAGAGGTGAAGAATGATCCCATGGGGAGAAATCATGGTTTTAGTATCAATGTGTTTTACCTGTTCAAGCACTAATACAGAATAAATTAAATTTGTAACCATCTTTGATCAGCTAAAGCAGCTGGAATTCGCCTTTGATTGCCTTTGAAGTGAAAACACAAAGTTTTACTTAACTATGTGCTAATTACCTGTGATATTTTGCCCAGGAAATTTTCCCTATAGAAGACCCTCTTTTAATTACTTTGCAAATCTACCATACAGGAATTTGGAACAGGATCCTGATTACAATGTTGGAATTTGTCTCTACTTGCATCTGATTTAATTTTAGCAGCTTAGAAGAGTAGAATCCAGTTGTAGGATTTCATTGGTTCACACTGGTTCGGCAGAACCGATACCTAATATTTGTTGAGTTTGGCAAACCAATTATGATAAATCTGTGAGACGCGTCACACTAGTGACACTGCCACCACAGGTTGTGTGTGCTGCGAGGAGGTGCATCGTGCTGGTGATGATGATGCGAGACACATCACACCGCTGATGACGAGGAACAGATTTTACAATAGGGCAGAGAACCAGTTGTTAAATTATTTGAATCCTATCACTGGTACAGTCACGTATGTAAGACCATTTTGGAGAATTTGCATTATAAAAACCTTGCTAAAATTAAAAGGTTACTTCCTGATCAACTGGCTATAAAGTGTTTCCCCTCAAAGTCCCTGAGGGAAGCTCAGATATTGCTGTTAAGTCCAGAAAATGTCTATCAATCCTCTCACACATGTGAAATTTTTTTTGGGCACAGTTATTTTGGATGCATTTAGACTTCTCTTCAGTTCATGATTAATTAATTTTTATTTATTTATTTAATATGCTGCCCATTTCAATGTGAAGTAACTCTAGGCAGCTTACAGACTTCATAAAAATAAAGATACAAAACATTCAAACATTAAATATTAAAATAGAAGTTAAATAAGTTAAACAAAAACTAGAATTCTGTGGGATGGGGGTAGGATCTTCTTCCTACTGCAATAAACATCTCCAACATGGAACATCCCCAACAGGGTCCCAGGCCAATAGACAGAGCCAGATTTTGAGGCTCTTATGGAAGACCAAGAGGGTGGGGCAGAACTCACCTTCTGCTAGAATGAGTGGGGAAGGCCAATCCCATTGGGGTGAGATGGTTCCTCAAGTGGTCCGTACCATGAATTGGACCCAGAAGCATATTGGCAACCAGTGCAGCTCGGGCAACTTGGGCTAATCTACCCTCCAAGCTGCTAAAATTAAATTAGATGCAAGTAATTAGAAAGAAATTCCAACATTGTAATCAGGACCCTGTTCCAAATTCCTGTATGGTAGATTTGCTAAGTAATTAAAAGAGATTCTTTTTATAGGAAAAATTTGTTGGCCAAATATAGGAAATTAGGGACCTTTAGAACTGACCACACGGCTGCATTCTGCCTCAGCTGTAACTTCCAAATACTCTTGAAGGGTAGCTCCAACTAGAGCAGGGGTGTCAAACTCGCAATGTCACGTGATGTGTCATGACATATCGTGACTTTTTTTCCATTGCCAGCAATGGGGTGGGCACGGTTTCGCCTTATGCATCCAGCCCGTCGGCCGGCAGTTTGACACCCCTGATGTAGAGGGTACTGCAGTTGTCCAAATGTGAGATGATCAGGACATGAGTGATGTAATTAACTAATTAAGAATTAATAAAATATAATATCAGTAAAGATTAATTTAAAGAATAAATTATAAATTCCAGATTAATATTAATTAGTTAAACAATTCAATGTCGTATATTAATTCATGCATACTTCATTCTTAACAAATAAATCCTTGTGGCTTTAAATCCATTTACGTCACCCTCATGCAAGGGTCCCTTAACTTTTTACCATCACACCTTGCTTTAGTAATCTTAATGTACATAACCTACCCTGAAAATCCAAAGGAATGCAAATGATCAATGGAAACCTTGCCCTAGTGCAGGGTTGTCCAATCTTGACAACTTTAAAATCGGTGGAGTTCAACTCCCAGAATTCTCCACAGGTGAGATCAGCTTGTAGAAGTCTCTTCACATCCAAGTTTGGAATCCTCCTTTTCAGATTTGTTTTAAAGATTACCTTTATCCTTCAGTTTCCTCTTTTAGAACTTGGTTTTTAAGAGGATCATTCAAATATGTTTAAAGTTTGAAGTTTTCCAGGTATTATTATTTACTACTTTGATACTATGTTTTTTGGTTGATATTACAGTAATTTGATTGATTTATATTTTTAATCAACATAATTTTTTCCAGGACTGAAGGGTTGTAATTATGGTTGATTGATATTACCGAAAACTAATTTGCCTTGGAAATCACTGCAACAAATTTAAAAAACTGGGGGAAAAGAGAACCCAAATGAAAATTCACACAACTTTAGAATTCTGCTAAAGCAGAAAGTAAACTTTGTATTAGGCACTTTTATTTTGCTACTTTTCATGTAAGCTGGCCAGAATCATTTTGGCAGTTCCCAAATCTTATAAATAAATAAACCAATTCTCCAAACTTTAGCCTGCTTTTTTTTCAAACTCAGGTTGCTCGTTTAGTTACTGTAAATGTTGAACAAAAACTTATGTGAACTTCAAAAAGATGATTTAATTGAATATCCCATAGGTATTAAACTGCTGTGAAGCATTTTGTGAGAATACAGCTCCTGAGATACCTGCCGCATTTCCAAGAATAATTTAACCTCCATCTTGACCAAATTAATTAGCTGAAATTTTTTTTAATGGGTAAACATTATAGAAAGCAAAACATTTTGTTTTTTTCTCAGCAGACTTTTCTTAAGTTTCTCTGAAATAGTTTGGGAGAAGAAAGAGATGCATGGCAGCCGGGGTGGGGTGGGGGTCCCTAAGGAAAAGAGATCCTTGGAGAGAGTAGGAGTAAAATTCGGAGTGAGATAGCAACTTTCTTAAATGCAGAAATATCATACTGGCAATAAAGGAATCTATCATCAAGAGCATAGTTTTCTCAGTCATAACATAGATCATAAAAGATTATTAAAGAAAAAAATAATGCCATTTTGTGATGCTGGAGAAAATCTTTGTGGTGCTGAGAATACCTTGAATTACAAGAAGAATTCTCCTTTTTCCCTCCTCCTCCTCCTCCTCCTCCTCCTCCTCCTCCTCCTCCTCCTCCTCCTCCTCCTCCTCCTCCTCAACAGGTCCTTGAAGTTTTTTTGTTTTTTTTTAAACAAGATTTCAGAATGGTTCCAGTGCTAAGAAAGAAGGAACTGGACAAAGTCATCCAGCTGGTTTTATATCCAGAGCAGAACTAGAATACACAATCTCCCAGTTTCTAGCCTGGTCCCTTAATCACCACAACAAAGTACAGCAGAAGTACAATAATATTTCTGAGATATTATTGCTCTGCTAGTAAGACTTCACTATTTGAAGGCATTGGCCCATTTTAGAAGCGATTGGCAGCTGTCCTTGCAAAGTCTGCCATCTTGCTTCAGATTAAGTGGGATTAGTTGTGGGAATTTTTTATAGATACATAAAAGATTTTTCTTAGACTTCCCATGGAAAAAGAAGTCATTTTATCTTTTCCTTTCTATGTATTTTGGTTCCAGGAAAGAATTGCCAATAATTTCTCAGACTTTTTTTAGTTATTTAATTCATTTATATTCAGGGTTTCCTAAGAAAATCAAATATTTGTGTCTCCCTTCATATTTCTCTTTTAAAAATCAATTCTGTGAATGAAATTATGACACACAGGAATCAAATCAAATTATGTCAGACAGATTAGTATGGTGATACTTTTGCTTCTGTAATTTAGTATTTTTCAACCTTGTCAACCTTAAGATGTGTGGACTTAATTTCCAGAATTCCCCAGGCAGCATGCCAAGCTATTCTTGGAGTTGTATTCCATACATCTTGAAATTGTGGAGATTAAGAAACAGGCTGGGGAACTATGGCAGTTGAAGTCCATACTTCTCAAAGTTGTTGAGGCTGAGAAACCCTGTTGTAATTTACCAATCTGATAAAAAATCCTATTGAGCAACTGCACCAGCATAGTTAAAAAAATGGCTCATATGTCCACTATGGTTTTCTCATAAAACTTTTAAAACAAGCTTGCTGTTGTTAGAGTTCAGAACTTTAAACTGTAGACATAGTCCTTGAAGCAATTTTTCACACATTTCCATTACAGTTACCCACTACCAGGAGGGGAAAAGAAAAAGAAAAAAAAGCAAGCAGTTAGTTTTCAAGAATGGTGCCTGAGTGTCTCAGAAGCTGCTCATACATTGCATGTTAGCAGACAGCATGACTACTAAAAAGTAAAGTGGGGGAACTTGCTTTTTAAAAATCACTTTCATCTCTAAATACCTAACTTACTCACCAACCAGTGTATCTTTATGAATTACTTCAACACAGCAGGAAATACGATTAAAGCCACTGCATTCCAAGCCGTAAATCAGAAATTGCCTGCTTGTTAGTCATAACTGTACAAAGTCTATATTTTATAAGGAATGCAATTAAAGATACAAACATATGTCTAAGATTACCAGAGATTTTACTATAAAATCTATTAACGGAGTCTCAAGTCTCCATCAAGAGACATTTACTTAAAGAATCAGCATATTTTGTCTTGTTTCAAAAAATGTGCCAATTCCCAGAATTATATATGTTCCCAAAATAAAAGGGAAAGTTGTTAAGTTCTTATCTAGGATAAGATGTTGGATTCTGCATGTAATGTAAATTGTGCTTTGCATCTAGTGTACATAATATTTTCTGTATTGTGTGTAATTTCTACCTCTTGTTTCTACATTTTTTATATTCTGTATTGGATCAAGACCATAATGAGCCCAGGAGATAGTACCTTCTTGGTTTTCAACACTTATAATTTTGTGCATATAGTTTTAAAGAACCAGATTTCCTTTGTAAATAAATAACAATGCAAGCAAATACGTTATAGTGCCTGTAAGCTATAATAACAACTATTATTGGAAGATAGAGTTGAATTTAGTGAACAAGTTGTCCTTACTGCAAATAAACAGCAGGTTAGCATTTTCTTTTTTTTATTCAAATTATGTTTCATTTTCTATTCAGATTGAATATTCAAGGCAATGTGAATCTTACAAATGATAAAATGTAAAATATCTTTTACGGGTTTCTAGCACCTGTTTGCATCCTTGAACCTCTCTGCAATATGCAGGCTGAATATTTTTACTTTATTTTGACATTGGGGAAATTTATTGGCTTTTTAAGCAGCAAAATGATGCCTTTTTCAAACTTGGTAACTTTAAGATGTTTGACCTTCAACTTATGCTGGCTGGGGAATTCTGGGAGTTGAAGTCCACACATCTTAAATTTGTTAAGTTTGGAAAACACTACCTTAAGCCTTGCAAATGCTTCATATCCATTTTGTTTCTTAAAATCTTTCCCTTCCCCCACCAAAGTGCAAAGAAAGCTGTGGCCCCACCTACTTTGGTGACATCATCACATATAGCATAATTAGCTCCCAGGCAGAAAAAAATTGCCAGCATCCTTAAGTGAACTTCTATTGACATCATTTTTCAGGTAGATTCATACTGAGGTAAATGATTCCTCATATTGATGATTCTACAGAAAGCCTTAGATATTAAAATCAATTCCTTGATTGTTGCTATGAAAGCAATTTGTCACCAGTGCAACCTTTCAATGTGATTTATCACATGATATGAATTTTCTACACTGATCAGCTGCTTAATGGACATCTGGAAGTCTCTTTATCCTCAATTCCACTATCATATGAAGCTACTCAGAATTTCAGCAAGAGATGCAACATAGTTATGACAGTTTCCTTTTAAACATTATTTTAATGTTTTTCACTATTACTTTTGCTAAAGTTACTACAGTATTGGATCTCATACCAATTATCTCAAACTAAAAATGCCCCATAGTTCAGGGGTCCCCAACTCCCAGTCCGTGGCCTAGTACTGGTCCATGGCATGCCAGCAACCGGTCCGCACAAATAAGCAAACCCCATCCACGAGATGAAAGCAGCACATAAAACCATGTACTCTCCGGTCCATGGAAAAACCTCTCTCCACGGAACTGGTCCCTGGTGCCCAAAAGGTTGGGGGCCTCTGCCACAGATCACTCCTGATGGTAATGCAGATCATTCCACAGTTAAAGAGACCCTTGCACCTGCATCATACTTAACCTAAATGCATAAATTTAGAAAATAATGCTCATAAACAGATCTGGTTAAATTTCACTGAACCAAAAGTTGTGTCATCACACTATATTACCAACTATTTTCACTTTAAAGAATATCAGTAGTTAACACTGACCTTATATCAGAAAAGGGTAAGATGTCAACATTCAAAGTTACACTTTCCACATATATTTATTACATGGCTCTCGCAAGCAGATGATAGTTTTCACCAGACAAGTGCCTAAAGATACACACATGCACAATTGATTGATTAATCATTTGCTACCAAGTTGGAGTTGACTCTTAGTGGTCACATAGATAGATAGACCTTCTCCACGTTTCCCAGCTTTATGGACTTGGGAGCCAGATCTTCACATAATATGTCCATTGTATGATCATTTGAGTCTGGTTATTTACACATCAAGCTAGCATTTTTAAACAAGGAATTTAAAAACCTTTAAAGCCAGGATTCTTAATCTTTTGGAGACAATATATATAACTAACATTTTGTGAGCACATCAAATAAAATGGCTGCTGTAGAGAAGGGAGGTTTATCCATTCATGCAGTGGGTAATGTTAGTTATAAATCATTAAGTTACCAAATCCAAAGCCAGGAAATTGCTCCCAGCCACTTTCTGGCCCTTAGCAAACTCCCTATTAACTCACTTATGTAAATATATTCTGAATAAGAGGGCACTTCTGTAAGCAAAGAATTGGAATGCAGCCATTTATATTTTCTAACATGATCTTGGAAATGAATCCCAAAGCTGATGCTTTGTCAGCCATGTCAACTTCCATTATAACATTGTTCAAATATATCTTGAAGAATATTGGAAAAAAGTAGAACGGATCAAAACACTTAGGAGAGGGCAAGGAAGACTGAGAATACTTCTATATATTTCAAGGGTTGGGGAAGCACATATGTTGGAAAAGCCAGTGAACATCATGGAACTGCAATCGAAATGCTATGTGTGCTGTGTTATGGTAAATTTGAGGCAATATTTCTTGCTGAATTCATAACATGTAATGAGAAAGTACAGTTACTGATTTTTGGCTTTTTCTCATTTGTAGATAAGGTGGGATGAGCAGAAAATAGCTTATTATCCGTTACTGGACAGCCAGACTCCACCTAATATATGTTAATTGCTAGATGCTTGGAAATCAGTAGAAGTATTTTTGTGGACAGCTCTACATACGTATGTGAATATTGTTATTGTTATTGTGCTTGTGATTATGGCTTTTGAGATTGCAGGGATATGACTGGAGAGTCCTTCTTTTGAAACTTCATTGCTGATTGTGTGAACATGATTTGGGCATTATTAATCCCAGCAAAACCAATTCCTGAAGAGAAGGAGAAAGGGAAGGGGGAGGGAATCACTCTTGGCTGTTTTAACAATTCAGAAATCATACTGATTTCAGCAAACTGGATGGGGTGAAGGAGCAAAAGAAGCTGAATGTCTGGCATTCTGTCAATACAATCAGACTCAACCAACAGTATCTACAAAAATGATTTCAAATGTTACCATTTCCCTCCTTTTCTTTTCACCCATTTGTTTGGAACTTTGAAAGCCTATAGGCAGCATCTTCTCATTTTCTCTAAGGGAACAGGCGTCCAATGCTTAGTATCAACCCATACAAATTATCAGAATTATTTTCTAGGCAGAATAACATATTAGTGATAATCAATGTTTCTATCAAGGTATCTTTTCCCAGGTGATTTGACAGGACTTCAGAACACCAAAGGAATCCTTTCACACACAAACACACACACACACACACACACATCATTTGTGGTCCTCTTGTTCCTCTGGCTAGGTTTTTTTCTTCCGCCTTTGTTCATTTTTTCCTCCTTTATCTGTATTTCTTACAGCCGCCTGTGTTTAATTCCACACTTTGTCTATCTGTACCTTTGTTCACACCTTCCCTCTCGCAAAGTCTATCTTTCCTTAAAGGCACGGAATTATGCAAAGCTTTTCCCTTAGGTCTGCCCCACCATGTTTCCCTCCTGCAGACAAGCTCTCACACTCCTACTGAGGTTAGCTACCTTCACTCATCTCAGATACTCATAATGAAAGGCACTGATTCCTTGGAACATCAGTTTTCCAGTATTTAAAGAGAGAGGGGGTGCCCTTCACACAAGGGAATTTGCAAGAGGGAATAGAAGTGAAGGCTTTTATCAAAGCCAAGGACAAGCTGGTTGGCTCAACCCTAGTTGCGTTCCTATCCTCTCTCCTCACACCCACAATATTTGCAATGGGGGCAAGAGAAAAACCTGCAAAGTTCTACTGAGTGAAGACACTCTTTGTGCACAGACTTCCGTCTTAGGGTAAACCTGAAATAAGCCTAGTTAATTATGTTAACCACCCAGCTATGTTAAACACTTTTGCATAACTAATATACTAACACATAATAATTGTGTTTCAGTTTACTGTATATAGAAGATTTTTAAAAAAACACTTGGGAAATAAGCCCCATCCTCATTACCGCATTTAAATGTCAGGAATAAAATAATGTCAGCATAAATAAATAAGCAAGCCAGTCAGTTAATAGTTTATTTTTGAGAATGACAATATTATTACTGATGTGGTAGAAATTATCTTTACTATCTGCCTATATGCAACAAGTTATATGAGGCCAGAAAGTTTATTTGACATGTTCTGCAGCCTCCAAACCAGCCAGCTTCCAAAATCATGGGGCGTGCCTGCATTTATAGTCCCACCATATCTCAAGAGCGCTATCTTGAAAAAAATGGATTCTTTGGCAAAAGTTTTCTAATATTACAGGGAGGGACCTTTTACAAAATTGTCTACCAGTATATGTTTTTTCAAAGAAAACATGCATTTTATCTTTAGCTTTGTTTTCTTTAGCAAGGTCAGTTCTGGGGTGTATCCAAATGTTTTAATGTTTATCTATTGGGAGTAGGTGGGAGCTGGTCATCAAATGAGAAGGAAATAAGTTTTAACTGGGATTGTGATACAGACAAGGGAAATCAAACCTTGTTCCACAATTATCCGGCGTGATGCAATTTTTTTGAGAATCAAACTATGGCTACTGTTCAAAGTTTTTTTTTAAAGTCAAATCATAGTATAAAACATGCTTGATGACATGGCCTTGTCATTTGTAGATTCATTTGGACGTTTCTTTTACATGTTTAATAATTACGTACAAGAGTATTAAGTAGGCCTGATGTGTGCTTTCACATTAAGAGCACCTGACTTTAAATCATGATAAACAGAGCAGGGATAGTGTGTATATATAGAAATGACTTCCCTCCAGAGATATTTTACCCCATTGTATGGCTACTGGGTTCATTGGCCAGCAGGGACATGTCATTGGACTCAGGGATATGTTGTACTCCTGTATGTGCTACCCTATCATATTATTAAGAGGATAAAATGGGTGATTCCACTATTTCACTGAGTTCTTTTGATAAAGGGCTCTTTCCATTTTAAACAAAGTGTTTACAAATGGACTTTAGTCTACACAAGTTTATTCTTTTACAAAAATCTTAGATTCTCAAGTGACCAAGTCCAGGGTAATTTATGATGTGTCAGAGTACTGTCAATCTAGAAAAGCACTGCCTGCTAACTCTAACTAAAAGATAAATTGCAATTTACACTCTTCCCCCATTTGTTTATAATGTATTTTCCTAGTAATTTAGAGTAAGCTAATTTGATTTGCCTGGCCTTTGAATGACTGTTCTCTATTCCATATTTTAATTGTCTGTAGCAAGAAAAGTCTTATTTTTTCACTATATTTGACTAATATAATGAACACATATGAAAGGAATGTTCATAATTCCTTGCTATTTTCTCTAAGTCCCAAAGAACTGGAAGTTCCCAGATGGCCTTTCCCAAAGCATATAATACTTCTAGTAATATATCTTATGGAGGCACAGGGTGTTTATGCATTGGATTTTTAAAATTTTGTAAGCTACTTGGAGTCACCTGAAGGCCAATACATGTGCTAGCTACAACTCGCACTTGACCATATGATGAAGAAAAAAAAATACCATGTGAATTGGCAGAAAAAGTTGTTAAGTTCATTACCATAGCTACTAAGTTTTCAACTATGATAACACATGAATCCTTGCTTCTGCTAAAAGAAATTTCACAAACACACATTTGGCAGCAAAATACACTGTTTAATTTGGCATGCCCACTTCCTCCAAATAGGTCCGGTAGGTTTAACAGCTGCACACCTGCATAAAGAAATTCTTTTGGGTTTCTTTTTTGGCCAAGCTCAATCCATATCCTGTGCTTCTGCTTATATTTTATTAAACTTTGTTTTCTTGTGTGGTCTTCCCTGAGCTGTTCTTTCCAAATGCCTGAAATCATTACTGTATCTTTGTATCAAGCCTTCAGATGAAGAAGCGTCATCCTTCAATGTGCTGAATTTGGTTAGTTTTGTGTGTTTTGCTTTCATGCATCCAGAAAATTGCTAGATCTTACATTTTGCAAAATATATTCATTTACCTTTTTAAAATGCTTGCATTTCATTTTTATTTCAGGATTAAAGATCTGATAAAGTACACTTTACAATATCTGATTTTTTAAAAAAAATTCTCCTGGAAACAGAGTTCTGGGTTATTGTGTTGTGGTTGTTTTTGACATTTTGATGGTGCTTTTGAGCATACTATATTGTTGGATGTGCGGTGGGTAGATCTGCCCACCCTCTCTGTAAGAGTATATGGGAATGACTGAGGGGGACAGGGGAAAGGGGATGGTCAGATAAGAGACAGCATAACCCATAGCTGCAGAGTGGGCAAAGAAAAAAGCTTGGAAGAGAACCCTCATTAAGTTCTCAGGCTGTTAAAGGTGACAGAAAGAGAGTTGCACTTTCAGAATTCCACGTTTTTGTTAATGGGTTTTACAATAAATTAGAATTAGCTCATCAGCCCATGTTTCCTGTCCAGTCCATCTGGTAAGTCTGGTAAGTCAAGTCTCCTTGACTTATCTATAAAAATCCAATATGTTCTCTTGTGGTTTATTTGAAATGGGGGAAGCAGATTGATCCAGGTTACTGGAGAGAAAAACAAACTAACAAATACTTAGGAACCTTGTAGTAAACTAAGGGCACGAGTATAATTCTCCAGCTATGAGAATTTTGCTTAAATTATCTCCTGCTCCTGCTTCAGAAACAAATGGTTGTCATCATTTTGAATCAAATTTGTTCGGGAAAAAACAATTATATACTACATAGCATTATTAACAAGCATAAATATTTCAAATGAGAATTCCCTTACTGTGTCCTGTGCAAGACTTATAAGCAGCCTAGGAGAGCAGCAGAAAGTTTTGGGAAGAAAAAGGTCAATAACCATACAAGTAGAGAAGGGCAGGACATTGAAGAGAACAATATGGATAGAGTGATATGTTTCAAAATTGCAACACAAAAGTCTAACTGTGCCTTATCCCCCAGCTCACAACTGTAGGGAAGTCTTTTAAAGGACACTTAGTTTGCAAACCTCATGTTCTAATCACTTTCGGAAATTGCCCACTGTAAAGACCATCTTAAAGCTATGAAACAACCTTCAGAACAAGTTTAAACTATCATGAGGTGAGTTTTTCTTCCCCTCTGAACAAAAGAAAAATTGTAAGATTGGGAATTTAAAAATTTTGAAATAAACAGTAAAAAGCTAAGATTCTGAACAAAAAAAGTTACATGTGGATTAAGGGTCCAGATAAATTTGGAATATTGATTTTTACTGTAAGATTTTGAAATTGAAATAAATAGCTTTGCATGGGAAGCAGACTTATTTTGGCTATCCTGGGTATTGTAAGTCAAAACAAAACAAAGATAACTAATAATTTTAGAAATTAGACACTAGAAGGAACAAAAAATATTTTTAAAAATTAGAAACCTGATCTTAATGTCAGTTAATATTGATACCTACAAAATGACACAAAACATAACATCCAAAATATCAAAGGAGATTTTTGAAGAATGGTGGCAGAAATTAGTAACTACAGTATCAACGCTGTCAGTTATGATATCTGCTTCTATGGGTAGACTGTGTCTAAAAGAAGTTAATGAAAGAATGACAGATGTAGAACAAATTTTACCTAATAAAATAGAAAAAATATTGGAACTGGATCTACAAGTGACATGTCAAGAGAATGATTTGGGAAAGGGCACTTTACTGGATATAAAAAAGAAATTGGCCAAAGTTTTAAAAATTAGAAGTGCAAATGATAAACCAAGTCAATGACCTGGAAAATGTTTTCTTATTGGATCTAGAAAAGAGGCTTGAAGAAATCTGTGCAATAAGATTAGATTTCTGTTCAATTTTTCTGTATTCCATGACACTGACTGTGTTAAAAATTAAAACTGTTAGAAATAAAAGTAAGGAATATAAAGTTGGTTTATTTTATCAAGGTTAAAATAAGACATTTCTTTTTGCAATGTTCTGGGAACTCTTTATTGGACTTGTAGACACCAGGATGGAAAACTTGGTGTTTATGGATTTACTTATAGACAAGGGATGGGACGTAAGATGAAGAAATATCTGTAACCTTATATAGGTTACTAAATTTGTTTGTACCTGATGTGATAACGGCTGGAAGACATTTCTTTATATATTTCTTTTTCTTTATTGTATTCTTTTCTCTTTTTTCTGCACATTTTTGTTCCCCATTTTTAGTTTGTATTAGATTTCACTATTGTTATTAAAATTCTTAATAAAAATTGGAAGGAGACAGAGGAAGAGGAAAACGTCTGTCCGCACACACTTGATTCATTTCAGCAGTAAACTCAGTTTGAATAACTGTGAGAGGATATTATCAAAAACTCCTAAAGTAGAAACAGGTCCAAACAGCTGTTAACCATGATGATCTTGAATATTTTTAGAAGTGCAATAGAAAATCCCTTGCAATCACAATATTATTTTCATTAACAATTGGGTTATATAGCCTTTTTATCCTTCTGCTATATTTGCTTCAATGAATATTTAAAGATGACCATACATTAGAAGCATTTTAGCACAACCTGCTGGCTAATTAATGAAGTGCAACAGAAACCTTTACCTTCAGAATTGGACAGAGAAGCTGTACAGACATTTTTTCCCCCCCAACTTAATAAAAAGTTGTTTGAAGTCCACTTGGTATACATAGTTTCCCCAGACAAATGACTCTGCATTTTAGATATCATGCACGCACACACAACTCCAAAACAACAAGAAGAACAAAATAGTAATAAAAAGAACAGCATTAAGATGGGAAGGACAAAGCAGGAGATCAATAAATGGGAGTAAGAAGGTAACTGGACAGCAAAAGTGTTAGAAAAGAGAGAATATTTCTGGTTATGCAATGCAAAAACAATACAATTACCTGGCAGGAATTTCTTGTAAGCAATAGTCAACAATCTAACCTTCCAGTTAATTTTAAATATATTCTCAGGACTGCCATTATTTACAACTACACAGGTGTTTTTCAAAGTTGGTAAATATAATCTACTGTAAGTGGACTGCAACATCCTGGCTGGAGAATTCTAAGAATTCAAATTCATTGGTCTTAAAGTCACCAAGATTGAAAAACCACTAATCTATACCACGCATACAGTATTCTCAACGGCCTTTTTTTTTCTTATCATCACTGCAAGATGACGCCCACTCTCAAGTAATCTTTAACCAGCCTATGGAAGTGGTCATATACATCCATCTGCCCCTCTTTAAAGCAGCTGTAGTTTTCCTCTGTGTCATGCACCTGTCCTCCACAGTTCCTTTGATCCAGAGAAAAGTTGCATTTATTTTAAGGAGTTGCCAGCAGATGCTGTGCCAATCTCCCTGTTTCTGTGGATCAAAAGCAAAGTTTCCCCTGAAAATGTGAAGCCCCACATAGCCATATGTTTTCTTGGCTCACCCCTTTGCCATTACTCCATTGTGCAAATTGCATACTTTTTGTTGCCTGTTCCTCTGAAACCTTCATTTAGAACAGGGGTTTTCAAACTTGGCCCTTTTATGACTTGTGGACTTCAGTTCTAGCTAGCGTGCCTGGCTGAGGAATTCTGGGAGTTGAAGTCCACAAGTCATAAAAGGGCCAAGTTTGAATACCTCTGATTTATAAGCTTCTGTATAGCTAGTCCTTGACTTACAACCAAAATAAGTCATAAGTCATGACACTTGTAAAGCAGGTTGCCCATGTGACCAACACAATTTTATGACCTTTTTTTGCAATGGTTATTAATTTACTGCCATGGTCATTAAGTGAATCAATGGTTCACTATTGACTGGTGTTGCTAAAAACCGGAAGTAAATTTAATTTTTGATTAAAACATTGTAAAATGTGGTTGTGTAACTGTGGAATGCTGCAAATGGCCATAAATATGGGCTGGTTGTCAAGTACAAATATAGTCACATGACTATGGGAGGTGGGGGGCAGCACTCAGAACTTCTGAAACAGGTTATAGGTAGGATAGTTGGTGATTGATGATTGATAATCATTTAAAAACATAAACATGGATTTTATATATTTATAATGTATTTTATGTTTATCCTTTTTCATTGTCTGAAGTTTTTAATCATAATTTTACTTTCTTTTTATAAAAATATCTTATACATTATTTTTATTTTAAATTAGGAACGGTTCAAAAATATAATATCTGAAACTGTTTTCCATATAAAATTTAATGCAAAGTGCAGGCTTTCCAAAGGAATAAACTATAAAGAATAAAATAGAGCATCTTGTAAATAAAACCTCTATTCAAGCCATAGAAACAGAGTACAAAACAGAACTTCTGTATTAACATGTCTAAAAAACATTAGCTGAATAAAATTTATCCAGCTTTCAGCATTCATAACTTCAGATCTGTTGGTGATTCAGATGAATTTCTGTACATACAGTGACATCCTGAGGCCAAGATTAGATTTGCAATTCAAAAACTTTTACTAGAAAGTTGTGCTTTGGCAAAAACACTTCCAAATTGCTGTTGAGAAAAGGATATCATACTTTTAGTAGCTGAGCTCAACTCAAAGAAATTTTAACTTTTTAAGGTCCTTTACCCAATTTCTGTGACCAGGTTTATACTAACCCAGATCAACTTTATTTTAAATCTCTCTTGTTTTGTTAACATTTATACAAGTTGTCTCAATTCATTATTACCAAGTAAACCTGAAAAACTGAAATCTGTTCATTTCATTTTAGTATACTATGACTCCAGTGAACGTTATACATTCTTTCTCCATATTTAAACTGGAATCACTTTGTAATTGTTAGAGCCAATGAGCCAAAACTAATTAGACCTGTATCATTAGCATGTAATCTCTATGGATTTCGACCAAAGATGAAGGGTCTTGGTCCCCATTCCAAAACATTTAGAAATAACTCTCCTGCAATATCAGAAATTCGTTTTAAAATCCAAATCATTTTAGAAGTATGGGCCTAGTAGTTCTCATCTCAAAAAATATACTACGGCAACTGCAGGAAAGGTCAAATATGTCAAGATGGTGACTACAAGCTCACACTTGAAGCCTCATCCTTTTTTTACTTCCTCTGGGCATTCAGAATCAGTTGTGCTTTCTTTTTGGATACCAACTTGAATTTTTTCACAGACAAACATGTATCTAAACGTGTATGAACAACTTGCTTTCCTCTTAAAAACAACAACAACAAGGAACAGTAGACCAGTTGTCTTCTTTTGGAGCTATGGAAGATCTATCTCTCTCTCTCTCTCTCTCTGGCAAATCTCCACACACACACACACACACACACACACACACATATACAAAATTCACAGTCATCTTCTATCTATGCAAAAGTTCCTCATTCTTCAATATTATTCCTTGGAGGAAAATAATCCTTTGCGTTTTACAAGATGTGCTCTGTAAAGGAATGCCCATTTCTAAAATTCTGGTTTCAATTTTCTTTTGCGGGAAGATTCCCTGCAGCACATAGAGAGGATTTATTCAAGGTCTAAGCCATGTCACTTAAAACTGGATTTGTAGGTCCATTAAAAGAACTCTCTGCTTCCCTAGATGTATCCTTGCCTTTGAAATCATCACACATTTCAGCATCATCTCCATTTTCTTGACTCATAAGATGGAAATCAGATTCCAAAGAGTTATTCTCTTCTTCCTTGTTGGCTTCCTTCTGGATGTTAGTGATTTTCTCATGGCATTGGGCATTTTGTAGCTGTCCATTCTGGGCAGGATACAGGCTTGCAATAGTATCATATAGAAACTGATAATCTTCCTAAATGACATTTAAAAACAGAGAGTTAGCATATGTGCAAACCCATCAGGTATTCTTTTCTTTCCCCAAGCAGTAGTTTCACTTAATGATACGATAATGCTCTAAAAAATGAGAGACAATGTGCTGCCTAGACTTAATTACTTAATATATTTCAGTGTTCATAAATTTCTGCTACTCTCACACTTGGTTTTCATGAATACAGGAAGCCTTTACAATGGATTCTTAAATAAGAGATATGAATAACCATTGGCAAGATTTCCTAAATTATAGCTCGTTGCTTGTCCATCACTTGCTATCTGTCAATATCCAGCTGAAGAATCCAGATAAAACTCCATGTTCATTCTGTTTCCGAAAATCTTACTGTTTAGTGAATACACTGCATGGTAATGTCAAAGCAAAACTAACTCTCAGGTTCCCAGACACCAGTTCATAGAATTAAACAATGATTTCTTCAGCCAACCCCCCAGCATCTCACGTAGTCCAACAATTTCACTTTGTTATGGGAACAGTCTGCTTCCTCTCCACACCTGCTGTGGTGTCCTTGGAAAGGTTTCAGGCTCTCATGGTCTTCAGCAGAATTGTAGAGGTTTTGTTTCTCCATCTAACCCATTCTAAAGCAACACCTCCTCCCTCTTACTCTAATGGCAAGTTGAAACAAAGAGGCACATAGCTGCCAAAGTTTCATTCTTGACACTATCCTTCCCTGCTATAGCACAGAGATATAGCAGAGGGTCCCACAACAGGGACAGGAAGTATCTCCTTCCTTAAATATATACACCATAGGAGCCAAATTTACCCAGTAGTAGTTACTTCTTTGATTCAACTAAGTATGTGTTTTCTACTTTACTACTAGGAAAAATGTTCAACATTGAAGAATTGAATGACTGTCCAAAATAAATCAAAAGGCAATTACATTCAATAAAGCAATTGTTGTTTGGACTCTGAACATTTGCTTACTGAATGATAATGATAATGGAAGTATTTCTAAAGAAGAGATAGACTTTGGAAAATAAAATAAAATAATTACTAATATAATTTACTTACAAAGGAGGAGACCATTTCTGGTCTGGCTCTACGAAGAGCTTTCACAACTTGGAAAACATCTATTACACCTTCAGTCTCAGCACATTCCAAGAGATTTAGCAAAGCACAAAATACTCCCGTTTGCTTAGAACCATCACTATAAATATATATATTGTATGAAATAAAAATATATATTAGTTAACAGTGGTAGTGAAATGGAAAGACTAACAAAGCTCAACAATGTATAATGTATGTCCATAGGAGAAATGAGAAAGAACTGCTAAATCTTAAATTAAGAGGAGGGCTCACTGGAAATTCTTAAACTATAGATGAAAAAACAAACAACTTACTTTGATATTAAAGCAAATTTACTACCATTTTTGAAATAAGTGAAGAAACATTCAAATGAATTAACAGTTCAAAGAATAACAAAAAAGGGAGAGGGGATTAAGTACAATAATCCATGGTTCTTAAATTTGGCCAAGTCTTGGAAGTAGATGAAGAGTTCAGTATTGCACTCTTGAATAATTGCAGAAGACTTAACTTTTGATTTAGGGCTCTGGGCAAAATATAGATTACTGACTTTATTTTATTTTATTTTATTCCATTTTTTATATGCTGCCCATTTTGCTCTCCATCTTGCTTGTTTGGCTTACTGGTTACATATGTGTGCAGTTGAACATAATAGGTTTGTGCTTCCCTGTTTCATTTCAGTTTTCTGAGCCCTGTCCAAATTTCTAATTATTAATCATTGTGTAAAGACAGGTGAAAAGCAAACTATGGTTTAACATGTGTGTTCACTGTCATGCTCTGAGAGCTCCATTTTTTTTCTGTAGTAGCACCAACCTTTTGCTGAGTTGACTCTATGACACAAGTGCTGTAGGCTTTCTATAAGAGCCTCCACTGCACAGGATTACAGATATTTCATAGATTCAGGTAAAACAACTTTGAATTCAAATAGAATGAATACTTATTTCAGAGTTTGGTCCTGGCTAACATATCCACCATGATCAAGAGTACTGTGAGAGGAAAATAGACTCTAGACTAAAGCAGTCCAGAAATCTTCCTTTGGGTAGGATCCAGACATGATTATATAATTGATATAAAATGGATACTTTAACTGTTTTTATTTCTGCTGTATACCACACAGAGTCTCTTGTTTGTTAGATGTGTGGCTATATAAATTAGCTTAATTAAGCAATAAATAATGTTGCTTTTTTTGAACAAATAATTTATATAATAGCACGAAAGACTTGTTATCATTCCTGTCTGTGGTTCAATGTGGTGTGGATTCCCAGGAAAGGAGGGGCTGCTTTTCAGAGGGCAAAAAGGCAGTGGATCTTGAAAACAATGGTTTGCAGGAAGAGGCTTAAAATGGCTCCTCCCTAGATTCTCCCAGAGAATATCTGTATTATGCAAATGGTTTCTTTAGTCTGGCAAGATTCTGTCTATAGGTAAAGGTAAAGGTTCCCCCGCACATGCGTGCTAGTCGTTTCCGACTCTAGGGGCCGGTGCTCATCTCCGTTTCATAGCCGAAGAGCCAGCGCTTGTCCGAGGACGTCTCCGTGGTCATGTGGCCAGCATGACTAGACACCAAAGGCGCACGGAACGCTGTTACCTTCCCACCGTAGTGGTCCCTATTTTTCTACTTGCATTTTTACGTGCTTTCGAACTGCTAGGTGGGCAGAAGCTGGGACGAGTAACAGGCGCTCACTCTGCTACGCGGCACTCGGGATTCGACCCGCCAAACTGCCGACCTTCCGATCGACAAGTTCAGCGTCCTAACCCACTGAAGACTAATAAAGGAAATTACTCTTAAGTAACTGCATCAATCTTTTTAGCAAGGGCAGAGCTTTCCTATTTATGAAACTGTTACTATACATTTGTACTCTGCCTCAGGATCAAGAACTATAGAACATAAAGTAATCAGTGGTGGGATTCAGCCAGTTCGCACCACTTCGGCAGAACGGTAGCTAATGTTTTGTTGCCCAGGCCCAGAATGGACTTCCGGAAGTGACATCCACACAGAGAACTGGTTTTTCACATATTTGAATCCCACCACTGACAGTAACCTATTTCAACATAAGTATTATTAGCTCACAACAGACCTTCAAAGCATGTCAAAATACCAATAAAGATGATACCTACCCACAGTGGACAACAAGTGGGACATTCCTGATCTTGTTGGTCATATTTGCTTCAACTGCATCTTGGGTTGAAAACTTCTGTTTGAGATTCTGGATCATGGTGGTTAAGTCTTGAGGGGTTTCTGGGAGAGCAGAACTATCCCATTTATGGTACTGATATTGAAACACTTTCCTGTTGTCTTTCCTCTGCAACAAACGCAGGCAGAACAAAATAAACCATGAAGGTTCAGAGCCTTATTTGTACATGCACAAAGTTCAAAACATTTAATCTGGAAAGGCTGGCGTAGTGCTGACCCAAATGATTACTTTTGCTGCGGAAAACCAAAGACCTCACTAATGCTTCCTCAAAAGATTACTTAAAATCTTAGGAGCTATGAGCTTCTTTACTGAGATTATAGTGACTAAAGTGTTTAGTTGCTTAGTGCCTTGCTCAAGTTTGTCAAATAAAAACACGAGTTGACATTTACGTAGCTGTGTGGGGTGTCTTCAGCCTGGAATAGAGACAGAAGTCTCCTCTGCCCAATGTTTCCATGTAAGGAAAAACACCAACCTGAAACTGTAAATGACACAGACTTTTAAGAAGGATTTAGCATCAACACATAAGTGACTCTCACAGACCTGTTTCCCAATATCTCATTGACTAGGCTATTTCTACAACGAATGAAGGTGAATATACGTGTCCCAAGATACTGTTGCAGGATCCAGTCTACGCCAGTCACCGGGACAAGCAGTTTAGTCTTCCGAGCTTTCAGACATGTGCTGGAGCCCATCCTCAGGGAACTTCTCTCCAGCAGAATGAGCTGGGGAGAACTTAGAAAGAAATTCCCCAAAGATGGGCCACAGCATGCATCTGAAAGTTCTGAAGACTAAACATCTGGTCCCAGTGACCTGCCCAGATTGGGTCCTGTTTCTACAATACTTCCTGTTTTACACTTTCCTTCTCTCTAGTAACGGGTCAAGCCTCACAGTTTTATTGTTATTGTTTCTATTTCTGTACTTGTGTTCAAACATATTAAAAAGTATAACTTAAAAGAGTTAAAACAAAAGAAAATTATTTAAATAGAAAAATAAAATTACTGCAAAAAATACATAGGCATTCTTGTAAAGATTATATATATATATGTGTGTGTGTGTGTGTGTGTGTGTGTGTCAAATGCTTGTTAACTATTTTTAGATTACCTTGCTAGGCCCCAAACATGGGACAAATCTTTATTTCCTGTGTCAGCCTAACCTGAAGGCCATCGACAGGCAGTAGTCTCCCCTTGCTTCTCAGCTAACAAAGCGAGAGAGAGCCTGTGGCTTAGAGGTGAAAACAACTGCCTAATGTGCAATCAGCCCAGGTTTGAATCTCAGAAGGGTATGGCTGACTGATGAAAACTAATAAGTTTGAAATGCATATCAGTCTCCCTTAATTCTTTGTTAGCAATTTAAAATTTACACACACACACACACACACACACACACACACACACACACACATATACATATATATATATATATATATATACACACACACACATCCATCCATCCATCCATCCATCCATCCATACATAAAAAGGTAAAGGTAAAGGTTCCCCCGCACATGCATGGGGGACGGTGCTCATCTCCGTTTCAAAGCCGAAGAGCCAGCGCTTGTCCGAGGACTTCTCCGTGGTCATGTGGCCGGCATGACTAGACGCCAAAGGCACACGGAAAGCTGTTACCTTCCCACCGTAGTGGTCCCTATTTTTCTACTTGCATTTTTACATGCTTTCGAACTGCTAGGTTAGCAGAAGCTGGGACGAGTAACAGGCGCTCACTCTGCTACGCGGCACTCGGGATTCGACCCACCAAACTGCCGACCTTCTGATCGACAAGCTCAGCGTCCTAACCCACTGAGCCACCACGTCCCTTACATACATACATACATACATACATACATACATACATACATACATACATACATACATATATATATATATGAATGAGAGAGAGGTAGAGACAGAGAGATAGTGATAGAGATGGAGATGGAGATGGAGATAGAGATAGAGATAGAGATAGAGATGATAGAGATAGAGATAGAGATAGAGATAGAGATAGAGATAGAGATAGAGATAGAGATAGAGATAGAGATAGAGATATAGGGAAGGGAAGGGAAGGGAAGGGAAGGGAAGGGAAGGGAAGGGAAGGGAAGGGAAGGGAAGGGAAGGGAAGGGAAGGGAAGGGAAGGGAAGGGAAGGGAAGGGAGTCTGCATCATGGTTTAAATTCATGATGCATACCTAGTGAGTTGGAGATCATTAGAATCCCCAGAAAATATGGCCAATGTTTGTCATGTTGGCTGAATTATAATAGTTGAAATCCAGCATAGCTGAAAGGCATCAAATGAAATGCTATGAAATGAATCCTATTTAAACAGCAGTAAATATGCCTTCCTCATACAGGCTACTTTAAATAATTTGAACAGTTATAGTTTCTCTCCAATCTGTGTGCATTAAAAGGAATCTATATCTCTATAAAGATAGATAGATAGATAGATAGATAGATAGATAGATAGATAGATAGATAGATAGATAGATAGATAGATAGATAATAGATAGATAGATGATAGATAGATAGATAGATAGATAGATAGATAGATAGATAGATAGATAGATAGATAGATAGATAGATAGATAGATAGATAGATATCTCCATCAGTTCAATATTTGGAAACATAGTACTGTAGCATTTAAAATAAAAATTTGCTTAATGATATTAATAACATATAGAAAAAAACATGGACACTAAAGAAAGTAGAAAATGAAACTTTGGAAGTGCAAGCAAAAGCCAGAGACGAAGTAGATGAGGATGAATAATTAGTCCTTTTACCTTTACATGAGTTATATCAAAGGCACGAATGGTGTAATTGGGACTACAGCTGCTATCTTTTAGTTCAACTGTGATATTATCGTATGTCATTTTTTCTTTGTGCCAATACTGCGCACAGAGTTCCTAGAATTGAAGAAAGACTATATCAGTGTTTCCTGTGTGGAAGAAACGTACATGGAAATATGGACAAAATAAAATGAGTTGCCTTGAACCAAGTTATATAAGAGCAATATACAGGAAATCCTCAGCTTACAACCATTTGTTCAGCAACTGTTTGAAGTTACAACGGCACTGAGAAAAGTGACTTACTTCCAACCAGTCCTCCTTACTTACAACAATTGCACCATCCTAGAACAACCCAGAACTAAGGAGAAATTTCCTGACAGTCAGAACAATTAATCAGTGGAACAACCTGCCTCCAGAAGTTGTGGTTGCTCCAACACTGGAAGTTTTCAAGAAGAGATTGGACAGCCATTTGTCTGAAATGGTATAGGGTTTCCTGCCTGAGCAGGGGGTTGGACTAGACGACCTCCAAGGTACCTTCCAACTCTGTTATTCTATTCTATTCTATCCCCATGGGAACATGATCAAAATTCAGGACTTGGCATTTGGCATGTATTTACGATGGTTGTCGTGTCCCAGGATCACATACAGGTAGTCCTCAACTTACACAGTTCATTTAGTGACTGTTCAATGTTACAACGGCACTGAAAAAGTGACTTATGACCATTTTTCACAGTGACGCCCTTTGCAGCATCACCATGATCGTGTGATCACAATTCCGATGCTTGGCAACGGGTTCATATCTTTGATGGTTGCAGTGTGCCAGGGGTCACGTGATCCCCTTTTGTCACCTTCTGACAAGCAAAGTCAATGGGGGGAAGCCAGATTCACTTAACAACCGGGTTACCGACTTATCAACTGCAGTGATTCACTTGAGGCAAGAACATAAAATGGGGCCAAACTCACTTAACAAATGTCTCACTTCACAACAACAAATTGTTGGGCTCAATTGTGCTGGTAAGCTGAGGACTGCCCGTAGCGGCCATTTGAACATCTTCCCAGCTGGCTTCCAACAAGCAAAGTCCATGAGAGAAGCCTGATTTGCTTAGCCAGCAGAGTAATAACCACTGCAGTGATTCAGTTAACAACCATAGCAAAAAAAGTTGTAAAATTAGGTGAAGCTCACTTAACAACCACCTCAATTAACAAGCAAATTCTGGTCCCAATTGTGCTCAGTCATAACTTGAGGGCCACCTTTACTTGGTATTCCACTGAGGGGGAAAAAACCAAACCAGCCATTCTCTTTCTCTTGAATAAGGTCGAACTGGATCATAGGGCATAAACACCTGAAGATCTTTTCAAACAGATGAAACAGAGTCATGCAGCATGAAGCCCTATTTTAACTACTCTTATGAGCAATCGGATGTGCACACAGACCTATTATTTAGATATGCAAAACTACCATAGTATGGGGAGAAATAGGAAACCAGGCTGACAAAAACTGGAAACAAATTGCCTGGATGAAAGGTACGGATGCTTCTTTCACCAATTCTTGGAAATGCTAATGTGAAAGGCCAGATAGCTCCAGGATATTTCATGCTTCATTGTGGATGATATTTAGGGAGAAGTTCATTTAGTATTCTAAATTAAACCTAATTTTGCATTTCCAAACAAATATACAGTTAGGAACACAATATTAAGATTTCAAAATGTTAACGTGCTTATTTATTTGTACCCGCCTTTATCATTTTTACAAATAACCAAAGGCAGCAGACATATCCAAAATTCCTTCCTCCTGTTTTCCCCACAACAACAACCCTGTGAGGTTGGTTGCACTGAGAGAAAGAGCAACTGGCAAAGGTGGGATGAGAACTCGCAGCCTCCCGCATTCTAGCCTGCTGCCTTGACCACTTCTATGCTGTTTTTCATCTAACACAGGGGCCTTCAAACTTGGTCCTTTTCACTTAAATACTTACAATCACTTACAATCCTCTGCCTTTCAACCAAGGATAGGTACCACTGAGGTAGATTCAATTGGTATATTTGTTTCTTAATGGATATGCTTTCAGTTCAGGGTATTTCTACAATGTTTGGTTTAGAGAATTGAAACTTCGGCATTTTTCCATAACAGAAATATAGTCGCAATATGACTATATAGAGATAAATTCGCTCACCTGATTGTCCGTCAGCATAACAATAACTTTGACTTTCTTTTGATACACCATGTTCCAGAAGTCACCTATTGTTTCTGGAAGTGGTCCTTGTGTTGCTATAATTCCATTTTGAGTCCAGTAACTCTGTTAAATAATAAATAAATAAGTAAGTAAGTAAATCAATCAATCAAAACCAATAGTATGAAAATTTTTAGGGAGTAACATATACCAGTGCATATAAATTGAATGCATGGTAAATTAGAGGAAAGATAAATTACTGTCTGACATTGCTTTAAAGATCATCCATGCAATCAAATAAAACCAAAAAAGGCAAATCTCTGTTGATTCAGTTAATTCCTGATATAATGTTCAAGAAAGCAATATATACTGATTCATATGTTTGTATACTTCTATAAGATGGTCTCAGCTCTGGCAGGTCAAGCCCAAGCACTATCTGGCAGGGTGAGCTCCTGTCACTCGCCTCAGCTTCTGTCCATTTCGGTGGGAAGACGAGCTGGTGCTCTGTGCAGATTCCTGATTGCTCTGAACCTTCCCGGTTGCATCACCCATTTCTGAGGCAACTCCAGGAAGGGAGAGGGCCTTGGGTTACACTGCAGGAAGAGCTGCTTATCTTTCTCTCTGGTGCGAAGCCATCTTGCCCTTCTGTGGCGTACGTTGGGAAGTGTGCAAGTATGTCCTATAACAGGCTGGTATCTTGGCAAACCAAACTACTATTCTACAACAACATTGTGGTCTCCTGGCTACTGTAACAATGCCATGTGCTAACAATAATAATATCCATTGAAAGTAGGAGGGGAAGAAATCAAATATTTTTACGTTGATGCAAATAAATCTTTTAAGGACATTTTAGGTTTCTGTGTCATGAAGAATGCCTTTTCATTAAATGTTTTTTTAAAAAAGTTGGAAAATAACTTCAAAGACAAAATGAATCAAGTACACATACCGGTACAAAGGAAGCATTGTTCCTCTTCGCAATCACTATCCTCCTCAGAAGAATCGGCATCAAGTTCACTCTCTCTGCTCCCTTCTTCTTCATGTTTGAATAACACTCTGTTGTAATCATCTGTACAACAAGAAAGTCAAAACATACAAGACAAATAGCTTCATAGAAGTTAATAGCACATCTCAGTTATTCATAAACCACCATACGAGCTATGGCAGCTTAACAGTCCTGTTAGTGTAGAATAAATTATACAAAGAATTATTATAATCACACACAAGCTGGATCTTCACTGGTGTTAAAGATGGCAGCCATGCCTGCTTGACTCTCTCTCTCTCTCTCTCTCTCTCTCTCTCTCTCTCTCTCTCTCTCTCTCTCTCTCTCTCTCTCTCTCTCTCTCTCTCTCTCTCTCTCTCTCTCTCTCTCTCTCTCTCTCTCTCGTCTTCTACAGCAGTCAATCATCATTCCTTGACCACTAAATAAGACCACTCAGTTTTATTGGGCTACTTCAGAAAATGCACACTTTCATTGGGGACAAAAGAAGCAACCCACTTGCTGGCAAACAAGGGTCAGCATAGCAAGAGCACTTAGACTTATATACCACTTCACAGTGCTTTACAGCCCTTTCTAAACAGTTTACAGAGTCAGCATATTGCCCCCAACAATCTGGGTTCTCATTTTACTGACCTTGGAAGGATGAAAGGCTGAGCTAACCTTGAGCCAGTGAGTTTCGAACTGCCAAAACTGCTGGCAGCCCGCAGGCAGCAGAAGTAGCCTGCAGTACTGCATTCTAACCACTGTGCCACCACAGCATAGCTTATTAGTATCTGTCTTGTAAGCTCTGAACTGGTTCCTCCTGGGTTTCCATGTGAATTTTAAAATGCTGATGTTAATTTATCTATACACTACTAAAGCTCTTAGGTCTGTCTATTTGTAACGTTTAACTGGGTGAAATAGTGCACTATAAGGCAACAGTTTTTGAACCAAGGAACCTCAAATGGGCGAACGTACAGAATATATCCAAAATCTAGGATCATTACACTCAAAGAATTGAAATTTGAAATGTTGTGCCCACTTCAGCACTGCCAAGCGGTCACATTGCCGTGGTCAGCAGTTGTCACATGAAGTCATTGCTCTGATTGCTTCCCACAAGTCTATGAGGAAGTCAGAAGGATAGGCACTGGGGAAACCCAAGTCCTGGTTTGTCCTTAGCCATGGAAATTCACTGAGTAACTTTGGGCCAGTTACTCTTCTTAACCCAACCTATCTCACAGGGTTGTTACTATGGGGAAAAACCAGGAGGAGGAAAAAACCTGTACAACATTTTGAGTCCTTATGAAAAGTGGATATAAAATTAATTAACAAATAAAGGTGATAAGGAAGACTTGGAGGTAGGTGTAAAATTACAAAGGAACTAAAAGTGCATTCATTCATCTTATATTTCTTGATTCCCCCCCCCAAAAAAAAAATTGATTGTATTGCTTAGATGACTGAGGCAAAAGCTAATATTTTTGCAAATTACTTGGAGAAATGTGTGGCTTCTCACAGTAGCAGGAGATGTAAAAAGAAAGTTTCCATGCAGTTTGTTATAAAAGTTCTCAAAAATTGTTTTAAAATTTAATGTTATTTTTTAAAAATTTCATGGATCCTTTAGAACAATAAAACTCAGAATATGTTATTTGCAGATTTCCCTTTGCAATACTCACATGGAATTACTGTGGAACTCCGGTTTTTCTGTCTGTTTTCTTCTTTTCTGCCAGCTTTCTGATTCTGCCAGTTCCTGTATAAAGGCAGTCGCTAAAAAAACAGATGTACAAAAGAAAAGTTATAATTCAGCAGAAATCCTAAACTGTATCTCACCACTATACTGTGTTTACTTAATTTTAAATGGCAATCAACTAAAGTGACCAGAAACCAATTGGCAATGACACAGAGTATTAACATTCCCACCCCTGCTTAAAATTAAAGTGTTAGTTTAGCAGTCATTTGCTGTATTTATTTTATTTTATCCATTCATTTATTTTTTAAAAAGGTGTCCCTATGGACTTTACTCTACTAATCATTGCTGACTATAGGAAACAGTGTTCATCGTTTCAAGGTCATGAAGTGCTATTACCTTCCCACCGAATTGGTACCTATTTATCTACTTGCATTTGCATGCTTTCAAACTGCTATATGGGCAGGAGCTGGAGTGAGGTGAGGACGGAAACTCACCCATTACAAGGCGCTCAAGTCTCGAACCTGGGCTGCTGGCTTTCTAGCCGACAAGCCCAGCATCTTAACCATTAAGCCACTGCATTGCCTCATTTATTTATATCCCATCATTATTATTTTCACAAATTTTCACTCAAGCCAGTGAACATATCCTTCCTCATATTCTCCCTGTGAAGTGGATTAGGCTGAGAAAAGAGTGACTGCTCTAAAGTCACCCAGCCTGCTTTCAAGGCTAAGGTGGAACTTGAACTCATGGTTTCTTGCTTTCATGTCTGGTGCCTAAACCACTAGACCAAACTGGCTGTCTCTGTACGTCCAGACAAAAAAATCCTATTTACCTGAAATTCAGCTTCTAGCAGAGATGGATCATTGGGAGAATCCTTTTTCTTTAGCTGACTGAGATAGTTGGGAAGTTCTGAAACAAAGACTTCTGTTTCGCCAAACTGGACATATTCAACCAAAGCATGGTGGATCAAGATGTACTGTGCCTAATGGGTCCAAGGATTGCAGATTTTGTAAATGGAGGAAATGGAAAGTTGCAGCAAAAATGGGACTGGTAATTGAATCAGTTCAGCATTGCATAAAGTAATATATTGTATTTGAAATGAAATTATTTAAAACTCCCATAGCATATATGTTATAAAGGGAGCTTATAGGAACTCTGTTTTTTTTTAAAGAGTTTTTTTAGTCCCTTTGAATTTTAGGGTGATTGTTGCAGAAATCTTTACAGTTGTAGGCAGGTGAAATAAAATATCACAATATAACAAAGGTGAGAATTATTTCATACATTACAGAAAGGCAGTGCTAATTAATCAAACTCTTTAAATATACCTCCACTTGAACCATGAGGCATCGCTGACGTCGTAACTTTACAATATACCCGTATACATCAACTCGTCCTTCAGCTTCTAATGCTTCCAGCATTGCATCAATCCCAATATAGGTTCCAGTGCGTCCTACACCAGCACTGTCATAATCATAAATTTAAAAAAATACAATAAACATCATTCAAGTTACTGCTGTTAAGATTGACAGATGGGAAATATGCAAGATTTCTTCTTAAATCAGTTCAACTCAACTCACAGAGAGTTTGATGTTTGATAAAGTTATTTCTCTCATTACACATTGATAATATTCCTTTTATTGTTTAAATTGTTAAGTAAAGTTAAGCAAATATATTGCTTCAATTGTTCAGTAAAGATTGTGCATTCGTATCAGTATGCAGCTTTTATCAGTATCATGTAACTGGATATGTAAAGGAAGATCAATTAAGTACAAGCTTATTGAGGAAAACTTATTTTACCTGCAATGGACTACTATTGGGCCACTAAAAAAGTTGCTTAAAGTATTGACTCGGCGGCGTAGCTTGAGCAGAAGATGGGGATCATCGGGTACCCCATGATCTGGCCAGCTTGTAAACTGAATGTGGGTCACATCTCTCCCTGATGACTTATCTCTTCTCTAGAAAAAAAGTCAGTTTAATGTCAGTTAAACATCAAAAATTCCATGTAGTAATCATTGATTAGTCTGACATAGGCCAGAACTAGGGCAAAAATATGGAAAAGAAAATGAGACATGAATCAATAAACCACTGGTTCATCTCATGATTCTAGGCATTTGGATATTATAACTATCATCTGGATATTACATGAAATGTCTCATAGACAAGTATCTACTTCTGTCAACCCTATTAGGAAGACCAGAGAGAAAATCAACTCCACAGGAAAACAAAAACTATAGCTTATATTGATGTAGGCTATAATAACAGAATCTTGCAGATCTTCTTCTTATACTCCAGTAAATCAGGAAGGCATTTGCTTGAATTCTTTCCAGATATTATCTTGTTTCTCAGTACCTCACGAATGTTTCAATCCTCTTTGCCTAGGTAGAGTTCTTGCATATTCTGCCAAGGTCATCTCCCTTACTTTCTACAATTATTGAACAAATTGTTACAAGTTTTGGTGTTCTTACTTACATGGTTGATGTGCAGCTTCTGAATTATGTAATCTGGACACACTTCACATTCATTTATGCTTACTATAATGTCCCCATAAGATGCAGTCTCTGCCTCCATTGTTGGCCAGTACTTGGCACATTTGATCTATGGAAATACAAAGATGCTCAATTATTTTAGCAGGATGGAATGTACACTTTCTGCTTTATTGCTAATCAGTTGGGTAGATTTTCAGTTTGTCTTTGTTATTGGGTATATCACTCTAAAGACACTTTTACGCAATGAACTAGCGCAAAATATATTTAGATTTTCTTCTGCCTACTGCCAGCAGTTCGATCCTGACTGGCTCAAGGTTGACTCAGCCTTCCAAAGTCGGTAAAATGAGGACCCAGATTGTGGGGGAAAATATGCTGACTCTGCAAACCGCTTAGAGAAGGCTGTAAAGCACTGTGAAGCGGCATCTAAGTCTAAGTGCTATTGCTATTGCTAGATGGTTGTATGCTGCATGTCAAGCTTGGCCAAAGCTGGGTGAAGAAACTAAAGTGGTTGTTCACTTTTATTCCTTCCAGGTAGCATGAATAACAAACAGGTCTTACCAGAAAAAAATGGCAGCAGTTCAAAATAAGTTTAACATTCATATCAAAGTGAATCTTTTTTATGGGCATAGACCAGCATAGGCTTAACATTAGCATAGGTAAGAGCTATTTTCTACTCTTGTTTCTCCCATTCCAGTTCTGTAACCAACTTTTAATTGAAACAGATTAATTTGCTTAGAATACAATTAATAAAACAAAAGGCAAAGTGCTAAACCTCAAGGCCATTATGTACGTCTTTATAGCAAAGATGTTTCCTATTAAATTAATCAGCTAAGCCAATTATTTCAACTTTCACTTTCAATAGCCATTGACACACTGGAATAATGGGTGGTTTAAAAGTGGGGTTTTTTCCCCCAAGTAAAGGAACTAATAAATCACACAATGGATATTTTTCTTTCACCTTGCTGCCTTCCTCACAGCGAGTCACCATGACAACAATGGTTGCTTTTTGTTCCCAGATCATTCTCCAGAAATCATCTATTGTCTCTTCCTTGGGACCTGACAAAAATATTACTTTGATCACGTGAAACATTTCAAGGTAATAATTAGGGATGGGCTAATTTGTCAACTGTAATATCACAGTTTGCCTTTCTCCAGCCCTAAATAAATTGCATCTCATTGCTTCACTGGTTTGTAATTGTTTTTCCCGCAGCATGAATATTTGCAAAAGTGTTCTTTTCTTCTGTGGTTAGCAGAATATAACTTTCTCCAAATTGAAGTAGCACGGTGGAAACATACATGCAAATATTCATATATTCATGCATTTTTGTATATTTTAATAATAATCATTTATTAATTCTGTATGTTTTAGAAGGAATTTTCATTAATACACACACACATGAATTTAATTTTATTTACAAGAGTCCAATCAGTTGGTATTTGTCTCTAATATTGCTTTATTTCTAACTTGATATTTTTTCTTCTTGTTTATTTGTTTTATACTGTTTTCAATCAATTCCATTTATTTTAACCAAATATATTTATTTCTAATTAAAGAACAGAAATTAAAAAGATGAAATGACATTTATCAACAGTAACCTAGAAACCAACATTTCAATAAAACCCAAGGTAAACCCACTGTTTATTGCAAACATTGACAGTTTTTCCATAACAGAAATTATATGCAACAAAAGAATTCTGTTTAGGTTGTCTCTTTCAGATATTGTATTATTTGTACATACTCCATACACACACACACACACACACACACACACACACAAACACGTACACACACACACACACACACACACACTGCGGCGTCTCAGGGGGTTGGGAGTGGGGGGCACTGTTTTACAGTGGTTCTCCTCCTACCTCCTGGGCCGCTTGCAGTCGGTGTTGATGGGAGGACAGAGGTCCACCCCGAGATCTCTTGTTTGTGGAGTCCCTCAGGGGTCGGTCCTCTCTCCCCTCCTGTTGAACATCTACATGAAGCCACTGGGTGAGCTCATTCGTGGTTTCGGGGTGGGGTATCACCAGTACGCTGATGATACCCAACTTTTTCTTTCCACCCCTAACCAACCCAGTGATGCCCTCGCCGTGATGTCCCGTTGCCTAGAGGCGGTCCAGGTTTGGATGGGGAGAAACAGGCTTTGTCTCAATCCTGCCAAGACTGAGTGGCTGTTCATACCGTCATCTCGGGCTGACCAGTTTTCTCCATCATTAGCAATAGGGGATGAGGTGTTACCCCCCGTTTATAGGGCTCGCAACTTGGGCATCCTCCTGGATTCACAGCTCAGTTTTGAAGATCATATAGGAGCCGTGACCATGGGGGCCTTTGCCCAGATTCGCCTGGTGCGCCAGTTGCGGCCTATCTGGACTGAGATGCCCTACACACAGTCACTCATGCACTTGTGACCTCCCGGTTAGACTACTGCAATGCCCTCTACATGGGGCTGCCCTTGAGGACCACTCGGAGGCTTCAACTGGTGCAGAATTCAGCCACGCGAATTCTCCCATGTAACACCTCTTCTCCGCGAGCTGCATTGGCTTCCGGTTGCCCTCCGGGTGAGATTCAAGGTGCTGGTAATGACCTATAAAGCCCTAAATGGCTTGGGTCTGGACTATCTAAGGGAACACCTGCTGCCGGCATCAAGTTCCCTTCGTCCTGTGCGCCCCCACAGGGAGGGCCTTCTCAGGGTACCGCCGGTTAATGAATGCTGGTGGGTTATTCCCAGGGGAAGGGCATTCTCTGTGGATGCGCCTTACCTATGGAACCAACTCCCCACGGAACTTAGGACTGCCCCTGACCTTCGCTCATTTCTCCGGGACCTGAAAACCTGGCTCTTTGAGCTGTTTGGTCCAGACTGTGGGGTTGTTAATTTAATTGGGTTTTAGATTTACTTTTGGGGCTTGAATTTAATTTAATTGTTTTAATTGATTTTGATTTTAATTTTTGTATTTCATGGTTCTATCTGCCCTGTAAACCGCCGAGTCCTACGGGAATAGGGCGGTATACAAATTCAATAAAATAAATAAATAAATAAATAAATAAATAAATAAATAAATAAATAAATAAATAAATAAAAACACACATATATTTCATTAGGAGTATAAAGTAAGTATGAATACATACTCCATACTTCAAGTGAAAAAAAATAAATTAAAATAAAATATGAAGGGCCCTTGGTGGTCTCTGAGCTGAACCAAGCTCAGAATGCACCAAGGATCCCTCATTTCAATCCTGAGCTACAAATATTCTCTTTTATTGGTAAAATAAAATATTTGTTATTAATTGCTACTAAACTGAATGTGTTTTTAAAAAAAATTAAAAAAACAAAGTGTGAATTTTAGGTGTCTTGGGTTTTTTAAAAAATATTTTAAACTATTTTAATTGTTTTCTGGACTTTGTAAGTTACCACGAGCCTGTTGGAATGGGGGCCATAACAAATTCAAACAAATAAATCCTTAGAGATGTTTAACAAGAACCAACTAAACTTGGTTTTTTTCCCAATATGACAGTTCATTAGATACATGATATTTCATTATCTTTGTACAATCTATGGAACTGAAATAAATTAATCCCTAGTGATGGCTACCGTGAACCAGCTAAAGGTAAATATGGAACTTAAAAGTTTATTATTTTGCCTGGAAGCAACTTTCATTTTATTTATTTATTTATTTTATTTATTTAGTTACATTTATATACCGCCCTATTCCCTGAGGACTCAGGGCGGTTTACAGGGAATTAAAAATCCAACATACAAAAGTTAAGAACCAAATTAAAAAATATTAAATTGACCCTGTACTCAATTAAAAATAACCCCAATTAAAAATTCCTCCTTAAAAGTTGCAATTTGCCCAGAACATAAAAGGAACAAAGCAAAGAAGATATAACTGCATGTTCTTAGGCACATAAGGAATGTGCTGCTCTCTAGGATAGAAAGAATAATGGTTGAGCATGTCGTGATGTAGAATGGGAAGGAAACTTCCACAGCTATACAGGTACATACCAATTTGTTTTATGGTATGAAAGGGGCCACCAATTCTGCTTGGTGGTCTAATCAGAGACAATACAGGTAGCAATGATTGTATTAATTCATTTCTATGTGCAATTCAATGTCAGAAGGCTAATACAAACCTTGTGCAGCAATGTATTTTCTCATTTCTTTGAAACCCTATGATAGAAAGTCATATATAAGAGTTAGAAGATGATAAACAATGTCTGACTATGTTTTTGCACATTTCAAATGAAAGTCACTCACATCAATATAGCTTGCATTTATGTAGTCGTATCCCTGCTCCCCAGGGCTTGAGGCAAGCTCCACACGATTGTAATCATCTTTTCATATGGAAACAAAAATCAAGATCAAGAATATCAATCAATATTGTCAGTTTGGTATAATTTTTAAAAGCAGGTAGGGGAGACAACAACTTGAAAAGTTCACGTTTGCATGATGTGCTTACAGGGGAGGATATCGATGTAGCGGTTTTTGTTCTGGTTAAAAGTCTTGCGTGCTTCTTTTATAGGGTATTTACTGAAGACTCTGGGAATGCTCTGCAAAAGACAATATCCATCTGAGCAAAAAACCTCAGGTAAAAAACAAATTCAGAGAAATAGTGTGAGCTCCTGAATCCCTGTTTGGGGTTGTTGTTGTTTTTTGGCAGCTATTCTGATTCCAGTTTTCTAGTTCCATTTTGTTTAGCATAAGACCCAAATAATTCAGCAGGATATATTTCTAAATAAGCCTAAAACACAATAATTGAGGCCTATTAAATAAATAATGTAATCTGAATAGAGACATAAAAGCGCTTGTCTTCATATTTATATACATACTTCAGATTATAAAGAGACTGTATAGCCCTATTCAGACATACTGTATTTAATCTAATCTCCCTGATATTGAAAGGAAGGGTTTTTTTTATGACGCTGCAATCCCTTGCTTTGGGGTACAGTCAAGGCGACTGATTGGAACTAAGCGTTTACTGGAGAGATGCCTTCCTGACACCTCTGCAGAGTTTGCAGCAGACAATTACTCATTGCGCCCAGAAAGAAATATATGCTGCTACCTAGGATTGAACTCACAGCCTCCTGATTGTGAAGCAAGAGCTCCACCTCTAGGCGACCGATTGGTTCACCTGTCCGGCGGGAAAAGTAGGACACCGGGTTGGGTGTCACCTGTCTGGCGGGAAAATAGAGCCAGCGGATTGGCTGACTGAGGGGATGGGGAAAAGCTATAAGAGGGCACCTGGGGAAGAAGGACTCAGTTCCATCTTGTATTCAATAAAGAGATAAACCCCGTCTGCTGTCTCCTGATCATTACACGTGGCACCCACTACAGAACAGATACTAACCTGAAATTCATCCAGAAACAGCCTTCCTTCATCTGCTATTTTTCTCTTATAAGTCTCCCACAATAACTCTGCAGGAATTGGGTCTATGTTCTTCATGTGTCTTTCATCATCTTTAAAAGAGGTAGAAACACTTCCAGATAAGCTTCTGATATGTATAATGAAACAGTAATTCAATACGTGCTTGGGAACATGTGTCAAAATTATTGAATGGGTTTACTGCCTGAACTCAATGAGCTAAGCTTTAAAACCTACCCCCAGATTATTCAATTCAAGGGCATTTAATTCATTTCTGGCAAATGCATTTAAACTTTCACAGTAACAGTGGAGAAGTGAATAAAACATCCCCTGAAAACTAATACGACCATGCAATTTCAATTTATTACAACAGTTTTTCCATCTTCCCTTTTTAGGATCCTTAAATTTGCCAAGATTGAGAACACTGAAATGAAGGCAGCATACATTTTCTTGTAATTATTGCTTTTTTGCAAGAAAAAAAATTATACATGGATATTACTTGTAGATACTGTTTTTAATATACTTCAGTGGTGTTAATTGCATTTTTTTTCTTTTTAAAAAATCCCTATGTAGGAAAAAGGGCTTAGAAATTTGTTTTGATCAAGGATCAGGAAAGAATTAGTCTTTTTCCACATATTGTATGTTTTTTTTGTGATGCTAATCAGGCCATATTCTATTTACAATTGAGCCTGAATTAGAGCAAGATGGCTTTTATGTTTTATTGAAGTTGGTCCTCATTTGCAAAGATAAACAGTGTTTTAGCACATGTATTCTTTGTATTAGAAACTCTTGAAAAGGCTCTAAAGAAATATAAAATTATGCTGAATAAAGTTTAAATTCACTGCTCAAAATGACATCATAATAAAGCTAAAAGTTCATTTCTGGACAAAAGAGAGAGAATAAGCTAAATAAAATAAAGAGTGGCTGCCACTTTTCACTGTTATTTTTACAATAATAACAAGTGTGCGCTAATTCCATTGATATAGGCCATGTATTCACTGATGTAGGAAAGGATGATGAAAGAGACAACAATGCGCTTAGGGCTTCTCTTTATTCTATCTTAGTTCAGAAGTAGGCCAGGAAAACTCATCAAGGTAGAGAATTCCATGTAGCAATGGAATCCCTAGGAAAGAAAACTTTCGTGGAACTATTTCAAGGGACCTAGAATTAAATATTTACCTCTTGTTACAAGACTTACTCCTTCTTCTTCATCTCTGCAAAAAATATCAAGAGATAGGACTGAATGCTGAGAACAAAATATTACTATTTTTCAAGACCTTTTAGTACACTGGTGTGATCAGAATGTGAACACATTAAGCATTTTTTCCAATTCTGCTACTCCACCTTTGAAAGAGAGCAAGTTCTCTTCCTGCTCATTTAAGACCCAGAACAGCAGAGTGTGCTCCCCTGATTCATATTAAGAACCAGGGCTTTTTTTCTCATAGAACGCCCAGAATGGAGTTCCGGCACCTCTTTTGGATGGAACCTTGTAGGGTAGGCAAGGCAAGTTGTATGACAAGTGTGAGTTCCGGCACCTTTTTCTTTTACAAAAAAACCACTGTTAAGAACTATTTCAAATGCCACATTTTTAAGCTAAACTTGAGGACAGCCTCACTCCCTGACATACAACTGAACATATTCCTGATCTATGTTACCCTGGCGTTATGTCATTAACTGATTCCCCTGGAGACCACTTGAAACTGGTTTCACTCTATTTGCAGATCCTAAGACGGACATAGCTTCAATGCATGGCTCAGATCCTTTCACCAAGGTTTGAACCCACAAAACCTTATATATGACGATTGTGTTGAGGCAGTGCACTTAATTCAAGAGCTATCTTGAATTGGGAGGAAGGTCTATATATTTCATGTACATAATAAATACACAGAAACCTGGTGCTTATTGGGAAAAAGGACAGGAAACAAAAAGGACAGGAAAATGAAAGGTCATCTCCTGGAAGAAAACTTGATGGTTGGAATGGAACCATTCAATCAGCATCTTTCTAAATTTTCAATATAAGTACAGGTTCATTATGTTCATTGACCGATGGTGTGTGTGTGTGTGTGTGTGTGTGTGTGTATAAATAAAATTATCAAGTTCCAAGGAGAATAAAAACCAAAAAAGGCAAATAAATGAATGAAGTACATAAAAGTTACTTAAAATGCTAAAAAGAGATTGCAAATAATATTAAAGAGAAATAAATTCTAAATTAAGAAGGCCAAAATATTAGTACAGGTAGCCCTCAACTTCAAACATTTGTTTAGTGACTGTTTGAAGTTCCAACAGCACTGGAAAAAAATGAGTTATGACTGGTCCTTGCACTCACAACCATTGTAGCATCCTCATGGTCACGTGATCAAAATTTAGACACTTGGCAACCAGCATGTATGTGCCATGGGGTCACGTGTGATCACCATTTGAGAACTTCCCGGTTGGCTTCCAGCAAACAAAGTCAGTGGGGGAAGTTAATGACTGTGTGTTTCATTTAACAACTGTAGTGATTCACTTCTGCAATGATACACTTAACAACCATAGCAAAAAAGGTCATAAAATTAGGTGCAACTCATCTAGGAGATATAGGAGTATAGCCAGCCATACCAACAGGCTGAAGAACAGCTTTTATCCAGGGGCTGTTAGGCTCTTGAACGGGAAATAATTTTATAAATTTTATGTATGATTGACTTGCAAGGCCAGTGTGTTGTGCAATTAGCTCACATTGTGTAATAAGATGGAGGGTTTGTTGTCACTGTGAGTGGTGTGGGAGGGCATGAAGGGAGGCTCAGCCAATCTTAATGTATACATGGTTGTACTTTGACAATAAAGGTTCATCCATTCATTCATTTAACAACCACCTTGTTTTGCACCATAAATTCTGGTCCCAATTGTGACTGTAAATTGAGGACTACTATAAAACTATACCCCTCAGAAAATCAGAGTGACAATGAACTTCCATAAAATCAGAAGAAATCAATCAACTGAGGGGAGGGGGAACACTTAGTACCTAGTTAAAATCTGGAAGGCATTCCAGCAAGACTAGCAAAAATGTTTAAAAATATGTCAAACAGATGCTGGAAATGTAAACATAACTCAGGCACGTATTATCATGTTTGGTGGACATGTGGCAAAGCAAAGGTTTATTGGGAAAAGCTACATGCTTGGTTAGAAAAACTATTGGGAGAACATGTTGAATTTAAACCTGAACTTTTCTTATTAGGTATAATGCCAGAAAAGATTAATAAACAAAGCTTATATTTGATTCTACATGTCACAACAGCAGCAAGAATAGTCTTCACGCAATATTGGAAAAATGAAGAGCTACCACCAGAGGAAGAAATAATCAAAAAAATATTGGAATGAGCAGAGATGGACAGATTAACTATGAAACTGAAAGATAAAGAAGAAACAGAATATTACCAAATCTAGGATGCATTGTACAAATAGCTAAAGGAAAGAATCAAGGATTAGGAACCGAATATGCATTAGCGATTTTTTGAATCCAGACAGCACACTGGTTGAAAAATTCATATATGTATGTAAGAGAAAATTAATAAAATCTTTATTAAAAAAATCTGGAAGGCATTGGTTTTTGTCTTGAATGCAACTGTCAGTAATTGTGATAATAATGAAATTTCTTTCTATAATTTTGTGCAAAATTTTCTGTGTTTTTCTGCAGTGCAATTTACAGTGGTAGTAATGGGACAGACCAGGGTGCCATTTTCCTATCGTTGTCATACACACTTAGGAGAGCAAAATAATGCATTTTACAAAGCTACCTTGTGTTCTTTCTGTTAAGGATATATATTTTATACAGGACAAGAAGTAAAGCCAAAACTGTTACAATAATCAGGAACGCCAAAAATCCAATGACAGCTTTAGTATCATCTGTAGAAAGAAATGAAAGGAAACAAAGAAATGTCAACGTTTTGTTGTTATTATCTTGTGTTTTCAGTATGCAAATTAAACTAATCAGCAAATTAAAAGGAACTTTTAAAATGTTAACATACACTTGGTGGTTATTTCTTTCGATATTGGCTCTGAAAAGTAATGTCCATTGGAAACCAATACCTGGCAAGAAGAAGAAACAATAAATTTAGAGATTTGAAATGCTACAAAAATGAACTGTTACATAAATCTTCTAAAATTTTCTATGAAAGCCATATCTTAGGAAACCTTCATCAAGAATATATATGTCTTAAGGGATGTTGTAAGGAACAGCTCAAAAATACAAAATAGAAATAAGAAAATAAATATTTCACCCCGTCCTCATTTATGAAAAAGGAGATAAAAACTTACATATTATAAAACATTTGCAACAGAGAAGCTGCCCAAGAGTTCAGTGCCAGGGTTAGGGTTATGTTGACTTAATTCTGAGGAAATGGCTAAGGATGCTTGGCTGTTAATTAATTTATTATTTCAATTAGCAATTTGACTGTATTCAATTTAGTTCTATTTAAAATTGCTGCAGGGTGCCCCTGACCAGATAAGGTTGTAGTTACCACATCTGACCAAAGGGATAAAAGATACATTTGGTCCTTGAAAACACTTGTCAATTGGCAACCACTAATGACAATGATAGATCCAATTACTGCTAACTATTGCTCCTATAATTCTGAAGCAATCCACTCCAGAACATTGTATCCTGAATTTAATCATTAGATTAGCCAAGCATAAACAGTGTTTTCAGCTTGTCTGCATGTCAGCCCTCATCCAACCATTAGCCTGGTTGAAGGACTGATTCAGAACATCAACTTAATTTATTATTATCTCAAAACCTTGACTTTACTGATGAGATAGAGATAGATAGATAGATAGATCGATAGATAGATCGATTGATCGATCGATAGATAGATAGATAGATGATAGATAGATAGATAGATAGATAGATAGATAGATAGATAGATAGATAGATAGATAGATAGATAGATAGACAGACAGACTGTATTTCAGGGGGAAAAGGTGAAATATCTCAGTCTCAAGTTTAGAACAATGCAACTTACTGTAAAAGTGTACGTTTTCAAAAAAGAAAGCTTGTCCACTTTGAATTTGCAGTCGCTGCTGTTCTTTTCACCATCACCATCCCATTTTAAAATATAGCGCTTGTGGGGTCCATTTAATTCATCTGGTCCCATACAAAAAACCTCTACGATATTGTTTCCATCGTTGGATAGGATTAAGTCAAAGTTTTTCAAAGGACTTGGTTCTGTTGAAAATTAAAATGGTTTTCATTAAAAGAAAATAAGCAGCACTAAGAGTATAGGAATCAGAATGCTCCAACAATTTCAGGTAGTCCCTGTTTAATGACTGCAATCAGTTCTTAAGCAAAATGGTCACTAACTGAAGACGCGATTAAGAGAAAGACAGCGATGGATGCTGCAAAATTCACTGGTTGCTGCTCTTTCATTCAAATAAAGTTCTTTTGTACAGTGTCCTTTGACCTTTTTTCTTTTTTTGCTCCCTTGCAGGTCAGAGAGATTGCTTAAACAAGCTACAGATAGTCCTCAACTTAAAACAGTTCCTTTAGTGACTGCTGAATGTTACAATGGCAATGAAAAAAGTGACTTATGGCCATTTCTCACAATTACCACCTTTGAAGCAGGCCCATGGTCATGTGATAAACATTAAGACGCTTGGCCTTCTGACAAGCAAAGTCAATTGGGGAAGCCAAATTCACTTAACAACTGGGTTGCTAACTTATCAACTGCAGTGATTCACTTAACAACTGAGGCAAGAAAGGTCGTCAAATGAGGCAAAGCTCACTTAACGAATGTCTCACTTAGCAACAGAAATTTTTGGCTCAATTGTAGTTGTAAGTCATAGACTACCTGTATATCTTTTTGAGTTGTTTTTCTCTGCAGTGCAGCATTTCCATAAAAAGTGCTAACCACAATTAACAAGGTCAGCTCTGTGACCTTAATTAGTTGATTAGAATCCTGGAGTTAGGAATGGTTAGGAATGGGGCGGTGGGGAGGGGGGTCAAGGGGAGGAGGGGGCAAACCCGGCTAAGCTCAGCTCTTCCGTTCTCCTTCCGACCGCTTGTTGGGCAAAAGTCTCCCCAGGCCGCCTCTGCCTGGTAGCGAGCGCAAGTCTCGGTTTGACGCTCCCCCGGCCCCTGAAAGCCTCCGGGTTTAGATGCCCATTTGTGGGGTGCATTGAAAGCGGGTCTCCTGCTTGAGCAGAGGGCTGCACTAGAAGTCCTCCAAGGTCCCTTCCAGCTCTATTCTGACCTTCATGATGCCTGAAACTGACCAAGCCATAATCAGTTTTACACCGGATATTTTTGGTTGTCCTAAATGTGTGCGTTGGTTGGGAAATGATATTTTTACTATTGTTTATTATAGGTAGTCCTCAAGTTATAACCACAACTGAGTCTAAATTTTTTGTTGCTAAGTGAGACATTTGTTAAGTGAGTTTTGCCCCATTAGAAAACTTTTCTTGCTACAGTTGTTAAGTGAATCATTGTATTTGTTAAGTAAGTATCATATTTGGTAAGTGAATCTGGCTTCCCCCCTTGACTTTGCTTGTCAGAAGTCCACAAAAGGAGATCACGTGACCCCAGGACACTGCAACCATCATAAGTATAAACCAGTTGCCAAGCATCTGAACTTTTGGTCATGTGACCATGGGGATGCTGCAATGGTCGTAAGTGTGAAAAATGATCATAAGTCACTTTTTTCAAATTGTTGTAACTTTGAATGGTCACTAAATGAACTGTTGTAAGTTGAGGATTATCTGTACTGTCACATTTACAAATGGTCACTATATAAGGCAGTTGCTAAACAAGGACTATCTGTACATAAAATATACTCTCCTTGGTGCTACCCAGTGCTTTTTTTGTAAAAGAAAAAGGTGCCGGTGTATCACACATGTCATACAACCCACCTTGCTTATCCTATAAGGTTTCATCCAAAAAAGGTGCCTGAACTCCGTTCTGAGCGTTCTATGACAAAAAAAGGCCTGGTGCTACCTATATTAATTATATATGCTAGATGCTACATACAGCACATTCAGAAAGTATTCTGACTCCCTTCACTTTTGTCAATTTTGTTATGCTGCAGCCTGATTCTACAATTGTTGAAATTCATTTTTTTCTCATTAATCTACATTTAGTACCCCGTGATGTCAAAGTGAAAACAGAATTTTAGAAATGTCTATAAATTTATTAAAAAGAAAAAACTGAAATATGTTGACTTTCTAAATCACTTAGAGTGCTGGAAAGCACTATAAAGCTCTATATAAATCTAAGTGCTATTGCTACTGCTATTGCTCAACTCACACATAGTGACTCCAGGTGGCATACATTAAAAATCCACAGTTAACAATTCACAATGTAAAGTCCCACCTCTACCACCTTGATGGAAACAACAGAATCAGACAAGCTACTTAATTGGTTCCAAATAGGGTCTCCAAGCCTTGGATCAAAGCATGTGTTCAGTGCCTTGATTATACTTTGAAATTGCATTTCTGCACTGTGATTAGCAATAAAAATTATATTATTGGGGTTGGTTGCATAGTCTGACAGCTGTTTAGGACAGATTAGATGTTTTTTATACACCCATCCAGTCTTTCCCAAGGACCTGGGATAAGCAAAAGTTGTTTTGTAATATTAAAGTTATCATTAAAGTATGTAAGTTTTTTCAAGTAAAACTGCCTTTTGCAATTGATTGATTGTGATTTGGTCAATGCCAGTGGTATTTAAGTAATGCTCCAGATGTTTTGAGATTGCACCCAAGACACTTACTACTACTGCTACTATAGTTGTTTTCTTTTGCCAGTCATTCTACTTGTATTTGATGGCCTTTGTCTTTTGTGATTTTTCTGTACTTCTTTCTCTTTTATTCTGCTCTCTTCCATGTCCTCTAATCAGACTTTAGAATGAATGTCTTCATCAAGACTCTTTAAATTATTTCCATATGGCATCTTGATTCCTTCTGTTTTCGCTATTTTTTCCCTATTGATGATGAGGATGGAACATTTGTCTAGTCCAAAACTCCATTGCGATAGCTTGGCTGTGTATATGAACAGTAATGAGCAGTAATTATGTTTCTCCATACAGCTTCAAGATTATCCGTGTTAAGGAGGTGGGCTAGTCTAGCAGGGTTTTTTTAAAAAATATTTTATAGCCAGAGCCTGACTTGTTCAGTACTGTTGACAGAGGAATCGGTGCAATCACAGATAATACTGTAGTAATGAGTTACCTTGAAAGTTTCCTCTCTTCGTATTAACATCTCCCAGTTTATCACTCTTGATCAGCAACTGTGTCTTCCACTGTGCCATTAATCTTTTCACAAAGTTTCTGATGTTTTTACTGAGTCCTGTTATTTCTAGGCACTTGATTATCTAATCATTTAGCAGGGAGTTGAGCACCTTCTTGTAATCAACCCAAGCTACATTCACGTTGGTCTTTCTTTTCTTACAATTATCCAAAACTTGTCAACTAGGAACTGATCTTTTGTTCTTCTGTTGTTTGGGCAGTTTCCTTTCTGCCTACGCAGAAAGAGCATGGTTCCAACTAAGCGCTGTTGGATTTCATCAGCTACAACACCAGTTAGCAATTTGAAAGTTGTTGGTAAGCAGATAATTGGCCTGTAGTTGCCTGGTGCTGCCCATTTTGTTGGACCTTTCATTATCAGGTAGATTTTGCCAGATGTTAACCAATCCTCAACTTCACCTTCTGGCAATATGTTATTAAACTGTTTGGCAATAAGTAAATATAGACCAATCAGATGTTTCAACCAAAAACCATGCAGTTCATTTTTATCTGGTGCTGAACAGTTCTTGAACTTCCTTGCCCTTTTCTCCACCATTTATGGTGTAATTATAAGTTCTTTCATTTCAGCTCTTTTTTATTCTATTCCGCCTCCTTTATCTAAGCTGCATTCTTGTATTGTTTTGGATTGATCCATAGCTGCACCCAAAACTGCACTGTTTCTTTTTGTCAGGGGTTGACTGATTTCAATGCAGACTCTCCTTTGATGAATTGCTAAAAATATTTTTGATTTAATGAAATTGGAGATTTTGCCTATAGTGTGCAATTTGAGATTGATATTGCTGATCTTCTTGACTATAGTTTTTATTTGCTGCTTTATTATTTACAATGCTTCCTTAATCTTCCTTGTTTCTAAGTAATATTTCTTGATGAGGTATTCTTTCATCTTCTTGTCCTCCAGCTTCTTTTTCTTTTATCTGTTTTAGTTTGCTTTCATCTAATCTTAGCTTGCTGATCTTATTTTCCAGTTTGGTGATTTGGGGCTTTTTTTCTTCTTTGTTAGTTTTGGATCTCAGGTATTCAATTATAACCTCAGTCATGCTGTATATTAGTTCATTTGTTTCTTGCTGTGAGCTGGTGTTTAAATTTCATACAGTATTGGTATCTTTTAATACTTGGGCTAGTTGTTTCTTTGGAAGAAGCCTCAATGTAGCCAATCTAATTTTGTTGTTTTTGTGCTGTTCTAGATGTTTAGTTACTCTTTGTTTCAATTCTTTTTTTAGTTAGAGAACTTTGTTTTTTCCGAAGCAAAAGCAATGAAGAAGTGCCTGGTTTGGGAATGGAAATGATTCAGTAGCAATGCTAACTGCTGCTACTGCCGACTCCTTCTTTTTTGCTTCAACAGTCTGAGGTACTTCTGGCAAGAATCACAAAACTGTGTCTCACTTACTTTGGCCATGTCATATGGGGTAATTTACTGGAGAAAGGAATTATGTTGGGTGAAAGGAAACCAGGTTGTCAAATAACATAATGACTGGACACCGTCAAAGCTGACACCAGCCAGAGCATAGAAAAACTCAAAGAAGTAGTGCAAGACCAAAAGATGTGAAGAGATCTGACCCATAGAGTCCCTGAGAGTCAAACACAACTGAATGGATAATATCATCATCTTAATTATTGCTTTGTTTTCAATCTTTGCATATTTGCAACAAGTAAACCCCTTTTGGGACGCAATGGGTCCATGGTTAAAGATGATGAGCTTATCAGCTGGAAAGCTAACAGCCCAGGTTTGAGACCTAAGTGCTGATCCTGAATTCACATTACTTGCCCCAGCTCCTCCTCACCTAACAGTTTGAAAGCATGGATATGCAAGTAGATAAATAGGTTCCACTTAAGTGGGAAGATAACAGTGGTCTCTGCACCTTGGCATATAGTTATGCTGGCGACATGACCACAGAAACATTTTCAGACAATGCTGGCTTCTTCTGCTGGCTAAGAAACAGAATGAGCTCCTCCCCCTAGAATCGGACACAACTGGAAAGGGGAAACCTTTACCTTGGTGGAGCAGTGGGCTAATGCCTCCTTAAGTAACACCAGCTGCCTGCAATTAGTGCAGGTTCGAGTCCCACCAGGCTCAAGGTTGACTCAGCCTTCCATCCTTCCAAGGTAGGTAAAATGAGGACCCAGATTGTTGGGGGCAATAAGATGACTTTGTAAAAATGCCACTTGGGGGGGGGGGCGAAAGACCTAATAAGCAGGCATATACATAGAATGAAGGCTATTGATTTGTGCTTCTTAGATTGTAAGCCGCCCTGAGTCTTCGGAGAAGGGCAGGATATAAATGGGATAAAAAAAAATACCTTTTCTTCTAGTAGTCCTGCAGCTGCTGGCCCTGGTTGTTCAGCCAACAGTCCTGAGTTCTGTGCCTCATTTGTACACATGTAGAATACACATGATGGCACTTTTTATATATAACCATCCAGAGTCACTGGGAGTCAAATAACATATAAATTTAATAAATAATACTAATATTATATATTGTTGCTATAACCTTAGCCCCCAATTAAATATTCACAACTAAATTTAAATATTTACAATTAAATATTCACAACTTACTTGTTGGCTGAGTCATATTAGACACAATACAGGCTTTCCCCTCAAGTTGTAGGTGATTTTTTATTTCTGTATATGCCCATATTCTCATTTCATATTTTGTGTAAGGTTTTAAACTGATCCTTGTATATTGCATGTGATTCTTTTCTTTAATAGTACCTAGATTTTCTGGAAATGTTAAAAGCATAAATACATTCAAATATAAATAATGTTGGTACAGACACAAATTCAGAAATAATTATTGGCACTTATTTTCATAAAAGGAAGCCCATTAAAATTGCCAAAATAAAGATGGATGAATGAACATATCAAATTTGATTTCTTATTTTTTCTGAATCCAGCAACTTTCATTTGCCAAACTGAGATCTATTTTTTAAAAAAGAAGAAGAAGAAGAAGAAGAAGAAGAAGAAGAAGAAGAAGAAGAAGAAGAAGAAGAAGAAGAAGAAGAAGAAGAAGAAGAAGAAGAAGAAGAAGAAGAAGAAGAAGAGGAAAAAGAAGAAGTTTGCACTAAGGTTTCTATGTATTTTGATGTATACTTTTTCCAAACACATCCATTTCATTTACAATTTTGCATATTACAGTTTTTGCAATTTTCTTTAACAATGCAGTTATGAAGATTGTTTTTACAAACACATATTTTTCTCTAATATATATATTTTAAATTAGAAAACTGTAAAATGGTGGAATTTGAATATTACCTAACTAGGTTCTACATTAATATGAGTTAGTTAGATACTTTCCATTGCAAACTAAACAAATTTCTTACCAAATTTCAGAATAATACTTTGTTTTGATTAATTTATCCTCAATTGATTTTTACCTCAGAATATTTATTGCAGTTTACAAAGTTTTTTTTTGTTTCAGATAATAAATTGTTCACTTCAAATGTGTGTAAATTACACACAAGTACTATATGACTTAGTTCTGGAACTTGGAAGATGGGAGAATCCAATTTCAATAAATTCTAGCTCTATCTATCATCTGCCTATCTATCTACTTGGGGAAATTAGTCTCCTAAGGAGCACAGTTGCTCATGAGGGTAGAACACTGGTCTGACAATTGGTTGGCTCACGTTCAAGACCCAGCCCCCAACTGGGCATTCCCAGGCAACAGTGATCTCACCAGCAAATCCTTTGGCCACAGAAGTACTTCAGTACTTCCGACATAGAAAAAAAAAATAGTCTCCTAAGGGAAGTGGATGGATGGATGGATGCAAAGATGGATGGATGCAAAGATGGATGGATGGATGGATGCAAAGATGGATGGATGGATGGATACAAGGATGAATGGATGGACAGATAATTTCCTGCTCTTTCCCTCTGCTGAACTCCCAGCAACAATACTGCCTTTATTTCTACATTGGTCTATGTGATAGAACTTTACTTGGAATTAAAAATAATCTCTCTTGCAATGAAGGACATGTTCACATCTCTATCTGTTCAATATATCAATATGAACTAGAGTGGCAACTGACTTTTATACTGCATTGACACAGTGTATAAGCTGTATACAAACTGCCAAGATATCTGAGATGTAGTACTGGTTGAGTGGCATCTACTGCCCTTCCCTCCAAGAGAAAAGGAATAATTTGAGGTCCAGAAGAAGTGGCTGAGGAGTAACCACTGTCCTCCACCAATATCTGCCATGCCTGTCTGCTAATTGAAACTGGGATGATACTGTGAAGATACATTGAGATCTACAGAAAGGAGAACTTCAGTTTGAAGGAGTCAATACAAAATCAAACTATTTTCAGTGTTAGTGATCGAGATTAGAAAATTACTCTGAATATATCCTTGAAATTAACTGTGTTATTCATATTCAACAGAGTAAATCTATTACTAGAAGAAGAAGCAAACAAGAGTAGCTACTTGTCAAGGTTTTTATAATGATCCATCCAGAAAATTTTGAAAATATTTTTTAAAAATCCTGAAAATGCATGAGTAGGTGTTTTCAAACAATTGGAAATATATATCGGTAGTACATAGCAATAGTAGCAGTATTATTAGTATACATACATACCACCAGTTTTTGTATTGCGTATGTTGATGTTATAACCATGAATAGGGCCATTTCTCTGGTTTTTTGGTGCACTCCAAGTAACTGTTATATTTTCTGCAGTTGAGTCTGATAAACAGTTTTTAGGTGGGTCTGGTACTGATAGAAAAAATAACAGAAAATCAAGCAATGACAAAATAATGATATCTGGGGTATGACAACAATAAATAGAATATGAGCAATATAAACCATGACTTTACGGATGGGAAATAGAACCACTGTCCAGCAGTAGATTGTGCACTTTTGCAACATTGTGTATTTCTAGAAAGTGTCAGAAATTTCAGGCCTTAGAAATGTTTATCAACTTCAAACAGAGTAAGAATACAAGACCAGCAAGTCCTATGTGGAGTTAATCAACTACCCACATAGACCAACCACTTCTCCAACTCTACTTTTACAAAACCTCTACTTGCCCCAGAGGTGATATTTATTCAGGACACGATGTATGGTGATAACATCTCTTGAGAGTTGAGTGGCATGTACTGTAAGTGTACTAAATTCCTCTTTCCACAAAGTACATCTCTTTAGAAATCACATATTGGTCTCCAGAATCTCCTGCTAGTTGGGCCCATAAACAATGAAAAATAAACTTTCATCATTTCTAATCAATTGCAATTTTTGTTGGTGATTATAAGAGCAGTTAATAATTCCCAATGACTTCTGATGGGATGAGATGAAAAGTCAACACATCCCGTGCTAAATCTGGCACAGGGAAGTAAATATGAGCAATTATCCTGAGATCTGTGTGCAGAGGGAGAGTATTTATAACAACAGAATCTCCAAGTTATTGAAGATTTTAGAAAATCAAAATACCTGCATTCTCCAAGTAAGGTACAATTTTCTTGTTAATTAAGGTTATGTCTTATGATGCTATAGATATATCCATCTAATGTTCTCAGTAGCAAATAATAGCACTGAGTTGCCATTGTCTTTTCCCAAGATTTTCCTAATCTAATCTAAAGCTTTGACATTACTAATGCTCTTAAGATCAGCCAATCATATTTATACTGTTGCCCTCAGACAAAAAGAATGGAAGAAAGGAAAAAAGGAATAAAAATCCAATAAGGTCTTAAGTATTATACCGTAAGTGATTTTTTTAGATGACAATGGCAAAAATTCTTTAAAATCTTTGGGCCAAATTAAAAGTCATTTTAAATGCATATTTGCACTTAATATGCATGCTTTAGTTGGTCCTGAAAAGAAGTAACTTTTTTAAAGCAGTTACCTACAATGGGAGGAAATCACAAACTGTTGATCTTGTATTAATTCTCTTTAATCTCATTATTCTGTGAGGACCACCAAATAATTTATCTTTACCAAAATCATCCTATGCTTTAGTCAGAGGGCTTTAATTATAAAGTCTTCCAACATAATTATAAAACTTGGTTGGACTGCAGTTAGCCAGGCAAAAGTAAAGCCATGCTTTTCCAGATATCTATGATGTCTCTACAGGATCTCCACAGCATTCATTGTATGGAAACATTCACAGAATTCTAAGCATACTGTATGCAACATTCACAGAATTCTAAGCATACTGTATGCACCAGAGATGCGATCCTTCAGTCTGATCCATTAGTTCCGAAAAATCTTTTCAGGGTCTGAATCAGTTCAGTTACTTTCCATTAAAATTATTCAGATGTTGGCCAGTAAGACTAAAATGCAAACTGGGGAGAATAGCCACACCTGAGAACTATGCCTCCAGTTTCCCTACGGACCTGGCTGCTTATAATGAACTTTGATGATTTAGCGTTATAGTTTGATATACCTTACCAAATATCAGTTATCAGGATCACTACACATACCTCTTCCTGTTTAAATACATTCAGAAATATTTAGTTTTGGGGAAAATTCAGTAAGTAGTAAGTAACAAAGCATAAGAAAATCATGGTGGGATACTCACTTCCATAGTCTGTTGTTAACTTAACTGTACGATTTATTGATTCACCATGAATATTTGAATTGCATGTGTACTTTGTGTTGGGTGACACTTCAAATGTATGCTCTGGTTTATTCACATGATCACACATGAGGCTAGACTTATTACCTGTAAGGAATTAAAAAAAATGCCCTGAAATCTAAGCATCTGGGAGATTCTACATCTGCAATAGTCTTGCCAAGCCTGGATATAACTGTCCTCCAGATGTGTAAACTTCAACTCCTACAATTCCCAAACTGGTATAAGGATCACTGAGAATTCTGTAATTTTAAATGCTCAAGAACATCTTGGGTTGGGAATTTTGATTTGCATGTTGAGTTTTGATTTCATTTTTAAAGAAGAAAAAAATGATTTGTTTTTCAAAGGAGAAAAGAAAATTAGATCTACAATGCAATAGAAATAATTCTAAAGACAATCCACCAAAAAGTTGTATCTGTACTACAGATAGTCCTTCTTTATTGACCATAATGGGGACCCACAATTTGATCATTAAATGAAACAGTCACTAAGCGAAACCTTAGCTGTGCTTATTATCTTTCTTCAACTTTTTTTTGCTTTACAGACTTTTGAAGGTCATAAATGTGAGGACTGGTCACAAAGTCACTTTCCATCACTGTATAAGTCAGTTGCTCAATGAGGACTTCCTATATGTACATAAAATGAAAACTCAAATTGTTTGAAACATTTTTATAATAGTGCCTTTATCTTTTTAAAGTGAAGCTCTTATATACAAAGTACTTTTTGATTTCCCCATCAATTTTAGATCAAATGCCAAACTGATTCCACTAAAAAAAAATCCTACCATTTTGGAAGCAACAATATGAATATTTCAATTTACACCCAGCATCAGTGTCCCAAAATAAAGTTATTGTAGTATTACTGTAAGCTTTATTCAATTGCTTGTTTTCTGAAAGAGAGGGAGAGAGAAAAAATGAATTCATTTAAGTATTTTTCATGTTTTAAAAAATGCTGGAAAATTACATCTTCATTTACGTGGGTTACCAAACTGTACACTGGATGAAACATTAACAAAGTTTTCAACAAACAAGAAAGGAAGAAGAAAGTTGGAAGTGTAATTCCAACGATGAGCAGCTCCTTATTACTCTTTTCAAAGAATCTTTTCTCACATTGAGATCACAACATTGGAAATTCTTTTTCTTCCATGGGCTGATAGACCTTGTCTACCAGCTCATTACTCTCTCAATGATACTAAAGTATAAAACACCATTTCCAGCCAGAGAATAGGTTGTCTTAGTTTCTCCCATGCTTCTCGCCCTGAAATCTTCATCTGCCTATCAACCACAGCTTGTAGGGAATCTGGGATACAAGTTGTGGGATGAGGGAAGCAGGTATATCAAGTGAAAGCAGTTTCTGGCTTTCAGCTGTTAAATGGGATTCCTGGATAAATTCCCTGAAGGTTGCTAAACCTTCAGTTTTACATTTGAAAAGCAAAATGCCTCAGCCATTCCTTTTTTAAGTTTGTTGCAAAATATTCTTCAAAGGGAGAGTGATACTTGGTAACACTTGGGATCTTGAGATCATGTCAGACAGGAAGGGAGTGTTTTTGAATCAGGAAATAGCTTTCTGATGAATTACTACCAGCCCCACCTAGCTAGCAAATTCAAGAGTCGCTAGGATTTCATAATTTTAAAAATTCCGATAGTCAAAGTAAAGATAAGTTCAGGTTCTTGCTTAATGATGGTAATTCAGACCAGCAACTCCATCACTAAGTGATGCAGTTGTAAAGCATGATGCCACGTGTTTGTTCTGGTTTACAATGGCAATTTTGGCATTTACAGTTGCCATGAGTACATGAATCCCATCACTGTTAAGAAACTCATTTGTCTTGTTCCCACAGCATTAAAGCGTGTCTATTTGGTCCATCTCATTTAGCTAAATTTGTACTCTGTATTGCTAAGAAGCAATACAGCCCTACCCCAAAATGATGTTTAATGCAGGCTTAACAGAGTTCGGAAAACAGCAACCCTTAAGAGCAATAATGTGGATTTTGTTTTAGTGAATTATAATTACCAGAAACGGGAACATAAATAGAAAAATCTCTCTCGCAATCCTTGTTGAACTTTGCTGTTATGGTATAGTTTTGGCATTCTTTCAGACGAGATAAAGTATTGTTCTCTTTGTTCCAATCACAAGAACTGCAGGCAACATTCAGCAAATCTAATGATCCAGTAAACATAAGGTATGGAGCATCCTTTGTAACTTCCTTAGAAAGGTGAATAGAGTCTACAAGACAAATGAACAAATAAAAGTTGGATGTAAGAATTAAATCCACCGAAGGCCACAAATGAGATAATAAAATGTAAATCATAAGTTTACAGTTTTATTCCTGTATTAATTAAACTACTTAGTACTCAGAGGATTCCACTTCTGCTCTATGGCAATGACTCCGCTCTTATAAAAACACAAAACGTCTAGAATCAGTGTGATCTATTTTTTTCTGATTAGATTTATGAAGCCACCTCAAATCATTCTTCAGGGCCCTTGATGTGTTTACTCAATCTGGATTAGGTTTTCCTATACTGCTTAAGATAGTAACTGAAAATAAATTATGGAAATTTGGCCCAACTAGTTCTTACAGATTAATTTAATTGTTTAGGGGAAAAACATTTTTTTTCTTTGCAGCCTGTCAGTTTAAAGACTAAAAACGATGGGTCTGGACAAAGCTATCTCTGAGACCATACAACATATCCTTAGACTTCAACAAAGACTAACAGATCCAAAGTGCCAAATTATGCTTCCAAATCACCTTTTCTGGAAATTTTCATTCTCAAACAGGAAGACACTTACATTACACAGTTTTAATACTAAATCCTCCAGGAAGTAGAGAATAGAGGGATAGTTCAGCAACATTTTCAGTCTAGATAGAACAGTGTTTCTCAACCTTGGCTATTTTAAGTTGTCTGAACTTCAACTCAGAACCCAGAATTCCCCAGCCAGTATGTTTAGCTGGGAATTTTGGGAGTTGTAGTCCAGACAGCTTAAACTTGCCTAGGTTGAGAAACACTGATGATGTTATCACAGCGACATTGTCAAATGTGGCTTATCTAGGGCTCACCTGTATCTCTGCTCTGTTGTTCTGTTTATTAAAAGCACTTTTATTAAGCAAGCTGCCTGTGGTCCTCGACCTTTGACTATAATTGAGCCATAACGTTATGTTGCTAAGTGAGACATTTGTTAAGTGAATCATTGCAATTGTTAAGTTAGTAGCCTGCCTGTTAAGTGTATCTGGCTTTCCCACTGATTTTGTTTGTCAGAAGGTTGCAAAAGGGGATCACGTGACCCCGGGATACACTGCAACCGTCCTAAATGTGAGTCAGTTGTCAAGCATCCGAATGTAAATCACGTGGCCATGGGGATGCTGCAACAGTCATAAGTGTGAAAAACAGCCATAAGTCACATTTTCAGTGCCGTTGTAACTTTGAACAGTCACTAAATGAATTGTTTAGTCATCTGTATTTGTTACCAAATGGACAAATACAGATGAAGAGCCCATGAAAATAATTCTCTGCTAAGGATTCCAACAAAAGCTCTTCTTTTTTTAAAAAAAAAGTATAATAATTTATATGGCATGTGTATATGTATATTTTAATACTACAAGAGAATCCAAAACAACTGTGGAGGCAATCTTTCAAACTGATAGAGCTTCTTTCTTATTCAAATGGTTATAATATATTTCATCTTCGGGGGTGTGTGTGTGTGTGTGTGTGTGTAAAAAATTAAAAACTTACCACAATCCTTATGATGGTCTGTAAAGAAAAAAACAAAAATAAGAGAAAGTCATGTGTAGCAAATGCCTTTAAGAGAAAAAATATAATTTTATTTAATATTAATATTTTTGGATGTACACATTCATGTACATATTTCATTGTGTTTTGGTTGAGAGGAGGAAGATTAAATAATATGTTGCATTGCTTAATAGAATTACTTCATAATTTCATGAAAATAATAATTGGATATTCAGCATCTGGCTATATTTAGGATGTGGCTCATGAACCATAGGATGTGGCTCATAAACCATGCTGAAATGATCTGCCCAGTTAATGACATCAGACTTCAACAAACATCAATCATAGCTTAATTTCAGAATATAATCTATCTCTGTGATTTCAGTAGATACTTCAGTAACTCTTGGCTATATCAGACGTCTCCAGACCCTTATATTGGATAAGGTGAGTTGGATTGCTCCAAACAGTTGCAGAGTTTGTAACAGCTTCACAGCTATTAAACTAAACACAGGTAATCTTCAATTTACCACCAGAATTGGGATTGTAATTTATGTTGTAAATCACTATGATCAAGTTGAGTTACCCCATGAACAGACTCAATTTTATGAAATTGTTAGAGTGATGTAAAGAGAATCACTTGATCACAGCTTCCCCAATGGGGATTTTTTGCCATATTTAATCAGAAACTGCCCCCCCAAAGTTGTATATTGTGATCACATGATGACAGACATTGCAACTGGTTGCATAGAGAGTCAGTTGCCAAATTCCCAAATTATGATCATGTCATTGCAGGGGAGGTTGCAGCCATCATAAGTGTGAGTCCAGGTCATAAGCCGCTTCTTATGAGACTGTTATAACTTTGAACCATTGTTAAACAAATTCTCATTAAGATGAGGACTTCCTATAGCTGGGTAATTGCCCAATACCCTATTCAAACAAGCATATAAAGAGTAACCATACTGTAATCTTGCCTTATGAAAACTTCAGGAAAACTTTTGCCAAACATGCATCAGAGTTGACCAGAATTTAATTACCTTGTATGCAATATTGAAAGGGAGCCATATAATAAATATGTCCTCCACCCTCTTTTTTCAGAAACTTTTCCAACATCGAGGAAATTAAACATGCTCAGAATCTTTATTAAGGTTGTGGCACAGTACGACATAGTTGTTGCTTTCTACTGTCCTTGCTACATGGGGCAGTAACATTCCACCGTTCTATAACCTCCTTCTTTACAGTGAAAGAAAGACATCATAACATCACAGTGTAAATGCTCTGTGATGTGTAGTTATTGATAGGGAATAACCGGCTACTTTGGTGGAAAATGTATACTATACCAGTAGATCCTAATATAATGCAAAGCCCCATTCATCTCCTGCTGTCATTCAACACTACATATACAGTGTTCTGCTTGAGAATTTTTAGCAGAATTATGATGTACAGATCACAGAAACCTGCAGGGTAGACCATAGTCAACCAGTTTATCCTCAACTGGCCTCTTCCACTGACTCTGCTGACTATTTAACAGCAGCAATGGGTTTAGATCATCCTATGAAAACATGGCTGAAGCTATTTGAAGATTGAGATGCATAAGCAAGATCTTACTTTAACCTTCAGTCTTAAGACTGTACTTGAAACACATTTGGAAGCTTGTAAATCTCGCCCTCACAGTTTTTGATTGATGATTTATGTTATAGTTGTCTGTGTAATCAATTGAAACACATATAACAATCATGCAGAAATGCATTGTCATTGTTATAGTAATCATAGGTTTGGATTGTCACAATGCTCCTTCGTGTTTTTAGAGATACATGCATGGGCATATCTTCATCCAGTGCAATAAAGCAAACTGCAAGGATCTGACCTAGTTGATTTGTCAAAGCGTACTTAATTCTTCTCCTTAGCAAGCCTGAAGAGAGGGGATTTATTAGGATGGGAACTTTAAAAGGAGAGAGCAACCTTAATATATTTTGTTTGTCCTTGAAGTTGTTTCACTTCTCACCCAAGAAGCTTCTTCAGTTCAGATTGAATTCTTCAAAAGTTGCCTTTTGAAAAAGCACCTCTGAGACAACCATGACCTGGATGACTGAGTATTGCCATAGATATTTTGTTCTTTGTTGCATTTTGGATTTCTATGTAGAGATTGGAGAGGATGTTTTTTTTTTGCCATGGGCATTGCCAAAGACTAACCCATCCATTTCTCTTTGGCCATTGCAATTTCTCAACCATCCTCAAAGTCATTCCCAGTTTCAAAAAGCAGAATGCTTTTCAGTAAGCAACTTGTGAGGCCAATAGGATATGGTCCATTAGAGCTGTAGCTGGTGCATAAACAGGCCTGCCTTTCCACAAAAACCTCCCACCTGTTTTTGGAGATGTTCTGTGGTTGTATGGCTGTTACGCAATTTACAGCTTTATAACTGACAGAATTTTCCTGAATGAAAATTTAGGAATCTATAAAAATCTTGTTTTTGGAGATTGATTCTATAGCAGATGCATGAGGATAAAAATCGTGATCAAGATTTACCCTTCAAATGAAATTATTTGACCCATACATGTTTTCACGGGAGCATACACACTTTAAGATTATTACAATTCATTTCGTATGTTACATAAATGTAGTGGGGCTGCCCTTGAAGACTATGTGGAAGTTGCACTAGGTCTAGCATGCAGTGGTATGGGCCATTATGGGGCATCTTGGTGTTCTCATATTAATTTTCTGCCCTGCGGAGTTGCATTGGGTGGGATTGAAAGTGCTGGTTGCCATTCAGTCATTCTTGGCACAAAACTGGATTATTTGTGAGACCATTTTTTTCTCCAATTGTTTCTATCAGTCTTGCTAAGACTGATAGGAAGATCACAGTTTAAGTTCCCTCAATTAAATAATGCCATCTAATAGGATCTAGGAAGTGGACCTTTTTTTTAGAGAGATTAGATAGCCCCTGGCCCTGTTGGTCTTTTACAAACCATTGAAGATCTGAATGTCTTCCAGAGCATGGGAGACAGGAGGTTAGATGGCACATGAAATGATATCGATATTGTTCTATATTTATTGGGGGGGGTTATTAGCAACCATCATAAAGGTAAAGGTTCCCCCGCACGTGCATGCTAGTCGTTTCCAACTCTAGGGGTTAGGGTTAGGGTTAGGGTTAGCTTTCTTTATTTCTAGCTTTCTGCATTGATTTTCATGTGCTGTTAGCTGCCTAGAATAGCATCTGTGAGGTAGGCAGCCATATAAATTGATTTAGTAAATAATCAATAAATATATAAAGTGCCACTCTAAGGGAAAAAACCCACCATTGTTTTATGGTAGGCCTATTTTAATGCCTATTCCTTCTTACAAAATTGTAATAGTACAATGAAGTAATTATAATACTTTAAAATGAATTGGATACATATAAATAATTAGAGAGGTAGTTTGGCACGGGGGTTTGAGGCACCAGGCTAGAAACCAGGAAACCAAGGTTTGTAGTCTCGCCTTAGGCACAAAGCCGGCTGAGTGACCTTTGGCCAGTCACTCTCTTACTACCCTAAGATGACGGCAACTGAAAATTTTGCCAAGAAAGCTCCAGTGATCTGTTCAGGAGTCAACACTGAATCAGAAACAGCAACAACAAAAACCCCTGAATCAAGTACTTTATGAGTTTTAGCTCTTCCTTCAGATTATAGGGCTGAATGCAGAATTCAGAAACAGTTTCTACATGATTCCCATTCAGTTCAGTCAACTTCTAGAAGAAAAAATGTTTTCAACAAATTTTAACTGTATTCAAAAACTTTGGATGGACAGTAAGTAAATGGGTGCAGGTTTGTCACCTATGGAGGTGGTGTTTGGAAGGGCTGAAGAGATGCTTGTTGTGGTGCCAGTGGTTGGTGTAAACAAAGTATTCCCATCATCTGCCAAGGAAATAAAGAGAATGTTAGCATCACATCCAGAAATAACTGCTAATATATTTCCCATCTAGGGAAACAATTTTAAAGTTTGAAAGGAAAGAAAATGTGCTGTGCTGCTTTTCCAAATCAAAAGTAGAAAACTTAAAAGTATAATCTTTTACACACTACACATTACAATGTATTACATGCTACATGCAATCTACTGCACAATAACAGCTCCTAAATGCAACAGAACTTACTTCTGATTAGAAATGTATACAGCTAATGTTAATTTAAGGTGCAATCCTTCCCCTACTTAATTAGAGATTATGACACCTCCCAGTGGTTTCAATCAGGGGTTATGATAAACAGTGGTCTGTCATGATGGTAATCAGATTAGGCCCAAATTAGCCTTTTGGTGTGTGTTTTTCATCCCATGGCTTGCTGTAAAGGAACAACCTGTTAAGAAATATGTCACAAACTTGATAGAGGAGCCATGAAGGATTTAGAAAAGATATTTAGATGCCATAATTTTTCTATACTGAAATATAGGCAGATTCATGCAAGCTATATTAATTGCTGAATTCAGTTCCCTTTGAATTTAATAATACCTTGATTTCAGTGCTACTGATTCAGTGCTACTGAATCAGTGCCACAATAGCCTATGCTACTTTATAAGATTTATAAGATTCCCTTAATAAAATTAAAGATCGCACTGATGTTGGGGTTGGACAAGAAATAACATGCCACTTATGTTTTAATAATCAATTAAAATAATCAATTAATAATCAAATGTTAATCTCTTTCTGTCTTTGAACTGTTTCGAAGGGTTTAGACTTTTGCATCCTTTTAGCATTGGTAATGTTCTTTTATTTATTCCTATTAAACATCTCAAAATTTTCTATGCATTTGAACCTTGTAATGTCTTTACAAAAAATAATAAAATACTGGCCAGTGACCATGATAAATGTACTACTGTTAATCTATATCTAATCTATTAATATACTAATCTAAATATCACAAGGGCTGTGAAACCCTGTGATACTGTAATGCTCATTCTAGGTTTTGGAGACACAAAAAAACACAAACCCCAGAGCATGTTTTCACAGCCCGTTCAATCTTCCTGCAAGTAATTTTTAACTCACATAGATATGTGCACACAGTGACACACACAGAGACATACACACAAACACACACACACACACACACACATATTGCTTGAAACTCTCAGGCGAGTTTAATCCATAGATTAAGAAGTCCTGCTTTCTATGGTCAGAGCACACAAAAAAAACTTGTCACAGTTTAATCAGACAGTGTGCACACAAACAGGTGCATGCGTATTTTATAATATTTTATTTATTTGTCAGATTTAGATACTGTCCATCTCACTCAGAGTCAGATACATAATGTTGCATATTGGCCCAAGCATCGGCCTATCTTTGTGCATAGTCATAGCACACGTGTCCCACTAATTGTTTCACTTATTGCTCTACTAAGCAAATTATCTTAACTTTCCTGAATCTCAAAATTCTCGGGAGGGGGGAGGAGGAAGAGATGGTTCTGAATATCATTTAACAGATAGAGTTAGCTGAAAGCTCCCTAGGGGTTCAGCCTTTCCTGATGCATAAAACAACACAGACTTAAGGCCAGCCTCTGCCTTGCTGAGATACATCAACTTCACCAATTTTTCCATGTATTTACCTCTCAGACACTACAGAAAGAGCTGCTGCCTCATTTCCTACTTCATTGTATAGATACATACATAAACAACCTTTGCTAGGCAGATACCATCCAGATGGGTAGTTCCCAGCATTCTCAGCATACCAGTCTCAGTCTATGGGAACTTGGAGTGTTATGAGTCTAACACATCTGAAAGGAGCCAGGTTGGGGATAGGTGACATAGAGACTGATCATTCCAGATAGCAGAACTGACACCATTACAAAGTTTCCTGCATTGCAACATTGTATAATCAAGAGTCCCAATAAAATGCTTCCAGCCCTATGGAATTCAACATAGACACAGAGTTTTCCCATGCAAATAGACAATATTTACAAGGCATTATGACCTGAATTTCTCAGTTTAGCTTAGTTTCCTTATGCCTGAATCGCTAAAGCAAACCTGAGATTGTGAGGGAAGCAGAAGTAGCAATGAAAGCCACACTCTTTGTGCTAAGAGAGGTTTCAGTAAAATTAACAGCCTGAGAAACAGGAGGAGGTACTGTTTCGTTGGTTGGAGAACCAGGCTTTGCTTCAAAGGTGCTTGCAGGTGAGAATGGAGTGGTGCGTGAAGGTGTCAAGGAAAAGTCAGGAGTTGTTTTTCCTATGGAGGGTAGATAAGGAATGGGGGGAAAAACAGCATTATTGTGCACAGATTAAAAAAAAATCCCACAAATTGATCTGGTTCACTCAGAAATGTATAAAACACAGTAATGACCTGAGACCACTTATCAGGGGCTTTATAATTAAACATTGCAAAACACAGCTCTAGTCACCCATCCCTCATATTGTTACTCTAATATCACTTCTGTCCTTAAATTTAGCAATATATTAAAGGCATTTTAATGTTTAAATACAATTACATTTTAGAAGAATACAACACTGATTTCCTGATAAAGTTTATGGTAGCCGCAATGTGCATTTTTAGCACTTTTAACCCTTCTAATTCTTCAATTATATTATTATTATTGTTGTTGTTGAAAAACTTCCTGGAAGTTGCATAAGCCTAACTTCACTGATCAGAAAGTCAGTGAAATGTCTCCAAAAGTTAGTAAAAACAATTAGAACATAATTAACCCAAGTAATATTTTTAGTATTTGCCCCTTGGAAAGGAACTGATTAAACATACATCAGAGAGAAAGGACACCCACGATTCATTTATACTGTTAGCATATGATCCAGCAACCACATTTCTGAGTACAGTTTACAAACCAGTGAAAGTATAAGACACAAACATAGAGCATATCCATACATTTAAGTTGCTCCTGTACTGTGCTCATGCAAATTTGATTAAATCATTTTAATAAAATCCTCTCCAGACCAAGACACTCTTACAATAGCTTGCAAGGTATTAATTTCAAATGATAAGCTATCACATCCTCCATTGGACAATCTCTCTACTGCTGTCCCTTGCTATTATTCTCTCCCTCCAAAAAACCCAACTGTGAATTATTTTCCCTTCTGTGGGTAGGTGTCTACACTATTGTGTATAAGTGTATGTGAGTGTGTATTTGTGTACACACTTATACACCAAGCCATCTGCAAAGAACTATTTTAAATGGATAAGAACACTTGAGGTAATGGTGGGATTCAGCTGGTTCGCACCACTTTGGCAGAACCGGTAGCTAATTTTTTGTTGCCCAGGCCCAGAATGGACTTCTGGAAGCGGCATCCATCCAGAGAACTGGTTGTTCACATATTTGAATCCCACCACTGACTTTAGGTGACATAAGATGGAAAAGTGTATTTCAGAGACAGAGCAGAAAATCACACCTTGAAGCTGCTTTTATGAGTCAGAAATCCATAGAGGATGGCATTGTCCATTTTTTCCTTTCTGTTTTGGCAATGGGACAACTGGGCAGTGTAGATAAGCTCAAATTAACAACCCCAGGGAAAACAAGGAAAGCCAAAATAAACCAATATTTCCAAAAAATGTAGACAGACAAATATAATGTTACTCCCCTTCAAAGGTTAGTAGCATTTTTTTTCTTTTTACAACTCTGTCATCCCTTGCATTGGGGTGGAGTCAGGGTGACTGAATGGAGCTGAACATTTACTGTCCTTCCTGAAACCTATGCAAAATTCACAGCAGATATTTTCTCTTTGCACCCTGATACAGAAACATCTGCCTCAGCCTAGGATCGAACTCTCAGCCTCCTGAGGCGAGAGTCTTAACCTCTAGGCAACTGAGCTGCTCAGAGATTAGTTCCATTGACTAATGTAGTGACATTGATTATATAAGGATAGAATGCAAACCCTCTTCCGTTTTTAGTCATTTTATAGCAGCTTGATTTCAAAGTTGTAATGATACATCTCCATCCTATTGCCCTCAATTCTTAACAGGGTTCTGCTCATGTGGATGTTGCTGATGAACAGCTATTGTGGCATAAGATCATATCCTATGAAAAGCAAAGATTTCACAAAAACAAATTAAATAAACATATTGCTTACCATTTGTGGCCGCCTTAATAGATGTTGTTCCTGGTGGTGTTGATTGGCCTAAGAAGGAGGAAAATGGAGACATGAATACATTGTAATAATAATAATAATAATAATAATAATAATAATAATAATAATAATAATAATAATAATAATAATAATAATAATAATAATAATAATAATAATAATAATAAGAAGAAGAAGAAGAAGAAGAAGAAGAAGAAGAAGAAGAAGAAGAAGAAGAAGAAGAAGAAGAAGAAGAAGTTGGAAGGGACCTTGGAGGTCATCTAGTCCAACCCCCTGCTCAGGCAGGAAACCCTATACCATTTCAGACAAGTGGCTGTCCAGTGTCTTCTTAAAAACTTCCAGTGTTGGAGCATTCACCACTTCTGGAGGCAGGTTGTTCCACTGGTTAATTGTTCTAACTGTCAGGAAGTTTCTCCTTAGTTCTAGGTTGCTTTTCTCCTTGACTAGTTTCCATCTGTTGCTTCTTGTCCTCCTTTCAGGTGCTTTGGAGAATAGCTTGACTCCCTCTTCTTTGTGGCAGCCCCTGAGATATTGGAACACTGCTATCATGTCACCCCTCACCCTTCTCTTTGTTAAACTACACATACCCAATTCCAGCAACCGTTCCCTATATGTTTTAGCCTCCAGTCCCCCATTCATCTTTGTTGCTCTTCTCTGTATTCTTTCTAGAGTCTCAACATCTTTTTTACATCGTGGTGACCAAAACTGGATGCAGTATTCCAGGTGTGGCCTCACCAAGGCATTGTAAAGTGGTATTAGTACTTCACGTGATCTTGATTCTATCCCTCTGTTAATGCAGCCTAGCACTGTATTGGCTTTTTTGGCAGCTGCAGCACACTGCTGGCTCATATTGAAGTGATTGTCCACTAGGACTCTGAAATCCCTCTCACAGTTACTACTATTGAGCAAGGTACCACCTATACTATACCTGTGCATTTGATTTTTCCTGCCTAAATGTATAACCTTACTTTTTTCACCATTGAATTTCATTTTGTTAGATAGCGCCCAGTGTTCGAGTCCTTCCTCCTGTATCTTAAGCCTATCTTCTGGAGTATTGGCTATTCCTGCCAGCTTGGTGTCATTTGCAAATTTGTTGAGTTCTCCATCTATCCCCTCATCCAAATTGTTGATGAAGATGTTGAAGAGCACTGGGCCCAGAACAGAGCCCTGGGGCACCCCACTACACACTTCCTTCCATGTAGTATGAAAAACAATGGTCCAGATATTTTACAAATGGAGGTTTGAGAGATTTTTTTTTTTTGACAAGAAAAATATTTATTTTTTATTTGAAATCTGTACTTGCCAAATGGCTAAATGTAACTGAAGGGTAGCATTTCCCAGTATTCAATATTGGCCAATCTTACTATATCAAATGTAATTCAAATGATGTAATCTGCATAATCCACATTATTACATGATGATGACATGACACGCAAGATGACACTGCAGCTTCTGTACAACAGGTGCATACTTTCCTACTAGACATAGTTGTTAATATGACATGCCTTCAGACTAGAGACTCTGTTGTTCAATAAGTCAACTCCAACATAAGCATACTTCAATGTAACATAATACCTTTGTGAGTTTTCTGGGAACCAGCTTTGTCTATACATTTTAAAAATACTAACATAGGTTTATCAATATGAAATGTAGGGTCCCCACCCCATCCAACATAAACAGTTTTGAAAGCTTTACTACTTTCAGATTCCAGTTTGTGTCTAAGGATTATTTAAACTAGTTGATAGTTCCCCTCCCAACCTCTTATTTAATGATATATTTGATTTATGTCCTGGTTTTGTTTTTCTTTTTTATGGATGGAGCTAACAAAAGTTAAAGCAAACAATAAAAATTTAAAACGTAGGTTAAATGGAATTCTACACTGAATTAACAGCCGAGCAAAAGGGAACCCAGACTGGTTCAAACTCAAGGCTTTGAGATTGTTCAGAATTGGATTCACTTATGGCTTTCTGGGGAAAATAAGTCCCTTACTTAGGACTTCTTATCTCAAATTTAGGAAGGCCACAAATTAGTTAAGTGAGTTTTGCCCCATTTTACAAACTTGCTTGCTGCATTTGTTAAGTGAACCACTGCCACTGTTAAATTTTGGATGCTCACCAACGGGCCTGCATTTACAGCCATTTGCAGTGCCCTGCAGTCACATAACTGCGATTTAGCTTTGCCAAAAAATGGCATTTACTTCCAGTTGCCAGCAAAAACTGCCCCAAAGCAAACAACCACCAAATTTCCTTAATGATCACTGCAAAAAAGATCATTAAAAATGGGTCTGCTCTGGTAATCGTAATTACAGTCTTAAATAGAGGACCACTTGCATCTCATGATTTGCTTCATTGGATCACATTAAAACATAACTCCCAAGCTACAATCCACGGTGACTGGGCTTGCGTTATATGTTAAAACCCAAAACAAACAAACCAAATTATGATTTAGTATGAGGGGAGAGAGAATATAGGTGTCTATATTCTACATTTGTGTCTACATTTGTGTCTGGTGTATATATGTCCAGACGTGTAGAAAAGTAAGATTTATATACTATTTCTGATGGGATAGTAAGTTTATTTGTGATGGGATAGAAAGTATGTATGTTTACACACACACACACACACACATATAATATATATTTGAATCCCATTATTCAGCTGTGAAAGGTAAGGTGACTGGAGGACAATGATCAGGTTATTCTTTTTGCTATCTTTGCTCATCCTTGAGTTTTTTTAAAAAGCATTTAACAAGAAATCAGTAGATGGCACCATAACATAACAAACTCCAACAAACTCTAACAAACTCTATGTCATAGAAATCAGTTTCACTATAAGAAGGTAGCCATGAGCCACTCTGTCAATTGATGAGGAGACTTGCTTTTAAAAAACCAAGATGTAAAAACCCTATGGCTGTGATCATATCTAGCTGATAATTTTTATTTTACATAGTCCACAGGAGTTTAGAGAAGTTTACATGATTTGAACTTCAACATGAATATGATATTTGTAAGGAAAACATTGCTAACTTTTGGCATGTTTTTGACAAAAAAATGTTTTACTGATATTAGATCATTTTAGGGGGGGCTTTTTTAAAAGTCAAGTTTAAATTTTTTTTAAAGGCTTGGGTTACAAAACTCCAGGTCTAACAGCAAAAGTTTGCCACCTTATTTTTTCCAGCCATTGTATGGTCTGCCTTGTACAAGATTCTAAATCTTTCTTAAATAGAAGATGGCTGCCAGTAACATGTCTTGAAGTAAAGGATTTTTCACACAAGATGATCTAATGGCTATAAACCCCAGAGGTCAAAAAGTAACCTTTCTGCAGTTCAGAGAAGCAATTCTACCAAAACTGGAATGTGTTTCAAACTTTTGAAATGTATATAAAATAAATTTCAAGGAAGGAGGGGGGAGGAGAAGGATTGTTACTGATGTATCCCATACTGTATGACGGTATGTGCCTGTATGTCAGACTACAAGCATGCATGCAGAATGCTAATTCACTGATAATAGTCTATCCAGGCAGACCAGCATTGCGGAAGATAATTAAACTGAGTTTCCAACAGTCAAATCTATTATAAAGCAAGCATCTTTTGCAAGCTTACTGAGAAGCAAATCCTTCTCTGATTACATCCAAATGAGTCTATACAGTACAACAGTTATTCCCAGTCCGATGCCTTAGACATCCATACTGAAGTTATACATATCAGTGTCAACCTTAATAGGAATATCAGACAGGAAACATGAGCTAATTCTACTTTATTGTAAAGCTACAATAACAGAATCTTGTAAGTCTGAAAGTATAACTCTTCCTCCATCTCTTTTACAGTCTGGAAAGCTTAGGAGGGTCTCTTCTGAGCCTCTTGTTCTGTCCAGTATCCAGCTGGAGGCTGTGCTGTCTCTTACCTGGTCACTCCTCCTCAGGCAGTTTTTCTTGGCCCATTCACCTGAGATTTTTTTCACCTACCATTACAATATCTGAAAGGAAATGGATGGAAGCTGGAAAGAGCTGATAAAAAGAACTCAGCTAAACATTAACTACTGTATGTTGTTGTTACATTTTGCTTTAAAAGAAGAGTGTGATCAAGCTGCAAGATTCAAAGGCTGATCTTGCACAAGCCATTGTCAATCAAATGAATGTAGCAACTGGAGAGAAAACATTGGGTGACATGTCATGGAATGGTCCAGGGAACACAAGCAGTATTCTTATGTCACAAAGAGACAAAAATATGTTTGGCTTTGTCAGGAGAATCTATGAATATTGCAACTGCTTTGCAAATATTGGCTTATAACATACATTGCTAGCAAGCTCTTTCAACCTGCACAGTTCCCCAATTAACCTCCTAAGTGCAGTTGACATTAAGAAGCCTGAAAATTCTTAAAGGCTCTTCTGATGAGCACCCACCACCAGCAGAAGCTGTAAAAGAAGAGCTATGTGGAACTGTAACAGAGATATGTTGAAAATAAAAACAGATTTGCTAAACGTTTGAGTGTGAGATCAGGTTTTGTTGAGCGGAAGCCAGATATAATCTGAATTTTAACTCAACAACAGACCACACCTGGTCTACAATGACATGAGTTCAAGCATAATTATCTAAGAAGCAATGTCTTTTTCTATATTTTCTCCATCTGCAAAATAATCCAGTTTTCCTCCTTCTTGATCCTTTATTTTAACATAGATATATTACATCAGAGGTGCCCAACCTTTCCAGGTTGGTGGCCCAGAGGGAAAGGAAGGCCACGTGCACACACACAATCTAGGACCCATGAAACACTGAGAGCAGGCCTAGCACTTGTGGAATGCTCGGGGCGGGCCTATCGCCCACATGACGCTTGAGGCAGGCCTATCACCCGCATGATGCTTGAGGCAGGCCTATCACCCGCATGATGCTTGGGACGGGCCTAGCACTCATTCAATGCTCAGGGCTACACTAGCGCAAGGGGGAAGTGCGTGCACACACGTATGCACACTGGCCAGCCATTCACGTGGCCTGATGGCCAAGTGGCCACGGCCTGGTAGTGGGCCACTGCCCAGAAGTTGGGGACCCCTGTGTTACATTATTTTAACATGCAGGGCATGGTTAAAAAGTCAAGAAGGCAGGCAGGATTGCATGATTCAGGCTTTGCCTTTTTTTTAATGTGACACGCTACCACAGTAGCAATAGACAGTACCCTCACAGCCTCCATCTTGCCTTTTTCTACCATATCCTGAAAACTTCTGAAAATGGAAAAGAATATCTTAGCAGTGATCGAGTTGCTAGAGTATCTAATTTGGAACAACATACTTCACCAGCATCATCCTTTAGCTTACTGTATATAATTGTATGGATAAGTTTAGATTTTAATTGAGACAAAACCATTTCAAGTTATTAATAGAATGCCCATAAATATAAAAACTTGTAATAATGTCTTCACTAAAATATTAATATATTTTTAAAAACCTGTTTAGATATTTCTGCAAAGTTTGTCAGGAATGAAACTCATTAGACAACATCAATGGTTGAAATCAGCCTTCTTTAATTAACTGAGAGGAACTGGCCCAACCTATAACTATATGGCAAGGTAAAAATAATTCTGATCTAAAGAATTGAAAGTTGAAGTCACTCATGACTAGGGATGGACAACCCAGCCTATTTCAGTTTCACCAAGGCTAAGTTTTTTCAATCTTAAGTTTGGTTCAGCTTATTTTCAAGCTGCCTTTCTTTCTTCCAACTTAAATGCAAACACGATTTTGTATGCTTCTCATGCAATTTTACTAATGTGCATATTTTCTAAGCCATGAAATTAAGCTATAATTAAACCCTTTACTGTAACATAAACGTCTTGTAGACATTCTTCTGTAAAATAGGTATTTTAGGTCCATTATTGCATCTTAAGAAATAACATCACAAAATCCAGAAAATTCAGATTTGAGCATATCACTCTACTCCAGTTCAGGTTAACATTTTGGAAATAAAAAGGAGGCTAATTTGCCTCCTGAATTGAAAATACAATTAATTTCTATTCCTTAGTTGCAATTCACTGTGTGCTTTCAAGTTCCTCTTTATCTTATCCTCAACTAACTAATTTAGAACAAATACAGCAAACAGGATAGCTTCAGCAAATGAGTCCTTAGTTACACATGTGTGGTTTCGCTATGCGCATTTCTGTTTCTCTTTTTCAGAAGTCTGCATAAAAGGAAGAGGATGTGCAGCACATTGTGGTTTAGAACATAAGCTCATCTAAGTGGCGAAACAGTTTCCATAGCAGCAACAGGCTCAGAGTCTCAGCCCACTCTGAGTGCTAAACCACAACTTCTCCAGTGCAGTTGTCAAGTTTCCTGATTCTGATTCTTTGCTACAACTGGGCCTTTCTAATGATGCTCATAAATTGTGTATACTGTAGTTGTACTAAAGATAGAGTCCATTTTGAGACTGAAATGGATGGGAAAGAGATGGAGGGAGGGAGGGAGGGAGGGAGGGAGGGAGGGAGGGAGGGAGGGAAGGAAGGAAGGAAGGAAGGAAGGAAGGAAGGAAGGAAGGAAGGAAGGAAGGAAGGAAGGAAGAAAAGAAAGACCCTGCAGATGGATCCTGGAAAATAAATCAATACAATTTGCCCATGAGAATGTTGAAAGGAATTGTTCATGGAGGCTGAAGGCTGAATGGTAAGGGAGGGAGCCCTTCTTCTAACATATATCTTGAAATACGCAATAAGCATAACTGAATCCAGATAGTTAAATTGGACATCTAGTTACATGGCCACTGCTAAACCTCTGCAGAAGTTTGCATATTACTATATAGATTGTGTGTTTATTTCTCTTTATGTTCTCACCATACACTAAATAAATAAATAAAAGCTCCCAAGGTTCTCCTCTATTGTTCTTTCACCACAGTGTCTTCCCTGATTCAAAGAGGTCCTTTGCAGAGGAACAATTCATAATGATACCCAATAAACAACTTCTGCTGTGTATCTTCCTTGCTGGCAATTTCACAATCTAATTTTATATATCTAATGTATGTGGAAAGATTTGCTGCAAGGGAAGCTGATCTCAGGGAAGGAAATCCAGAACAGAGGCACGAAAGAAGGCTCCTCAATGAATTACATATTGCGGGATTGGAACTATTTCACTGCAGAAATGTATGACATAATGTATCAGTAATATTTTCGTAGTATATATCTGAGCACACAGATACCAAATTATTTGCTTAAGACCCGAAACCAACCTAGAAACCTAGTTTGGAAAGTAAAGAACAGAAGGAAAAATTGAGGGAAATAGTGACAGGGGAAGAATGGAGAAAATAAAAATAAAGTGGGGGCAGATGGATCGTTTGATTCACATATAAATCATATTTAATTATAATACAGAATACAGTATAATGCAGAATAATATTCAAACATACAGTATCTTGGGTGATGTATTGCACAAAATGGGTATAAGGGGAAAATGCACATGGAACTTTTGCTTGGCTTTAAAAAAACAACTTATCTATGTAAAAGCACAATAAATCATAAAAATAGTAAATTGGGATGCTGGAAAAAAAATGCAATCAAAGAAGTCCTTTCCTATGAGATAGAAAAGCCATGGGATTCTCAGGTACAATTTATTTGACCAGATATGTACTGATTAAAGTATTAGAGTGCTGGAAGACAAATCAGTCTGGGTTCACCATGACCTTTTTGTAAGTGTCTCGATGGCAGACAGAAATACAATGACATTAATCTAAAGCAATGAATAAACTTGCATTCTATTCTACTTTCAAATGTCATCAATGCATTAACACACAAATGGCCAATCCTACAACACAAAAAAAATAATGGAACTCTTCTCTCTTTTCACTGTCTTTTGGCTGTTCCAGAAATCTATAACAGAGGAAAGCCTTAAGAACTCATGACCACTTCTGACATTTTTCACAAATAGCATGTGTTTCCCAGAGTATATGTCCAGTATTTAGAGTCTGGTTGTGAGCATTATAGCATTGCTGGTGTCCTCAAGCAGTACACAGGCCACATAAAATTATGTGTATAATTTTGATAAAGTATTGATAAGACCATATACAAAATAGCAAAAATTTAAAATTCGAGAATGACATTTCAAACTTCAGTGACAGGACCTCATAGGATCTTGGCAAGCCTACATAAAATTTATTTATTTATTTATTTTATTTAATTTGTATACCGCCCTTCTCCCGAAGGACTCAGGGCAGTGAACAGGGCCATAAATACCAAAATAACCAAAATACAAAATTAAAAACAAATTAAACCCTAGTGCCCAAATGTAAAAATAAATTACATTAAAACAATAATTTAAACCCAAACCCATCAGACCAGGCCTGCTTGTTCAAACAAATAGGTTTTTAGATCATGTTAGATAACAAATTGCACCCAATTTTGCTAAACTTGTGAGATTTCTGCCACTAAAAAGAATACATTATTTGAGGGCTACCCACTACATACAAAATTGCATAATTGTCCCTGAAGCTAGAAAAGTTTATTAGTTACTGACATAGTCCATGTCCACATTGAACTATAACCACCACACATGAAGCTGTATTTGATTGAAGGCTACAACTGGTGCATAAATTAGTTCCACTTGGAGATAACATAGAGCAGTAATGGGATATTTTCCCTATTAGGGTATACTAAATCCTGATTATTCCAGTATTTGAGGGGCTGCAAAAAAGAAGAGGGGGGTCACGTTATTCACCAAAGCATCAGAGGGCAGGACAAGAAACAATGGCTGGAAACTGATCAAAGAGAGAAACAACCTGGAATTAAAGAGAAACTTCCTGACAGTGAGGACAATTAAACAGTGGAATAGCTTGCCCCCAGAAATCATGGGTGCTCCATCTCTGGAGATTTTTAAAAAGAGGCTAGACAGTCACTTGTCTGAGATGGTATAGGTTCTCCAGCTTGAGCAAGGGGCTGGACTAAAAGACTTCCTAGGTCCCTTCCAGCTCTATTCTATTCTATTTTAGTCTATTTAATTTTGGGCTTTTTTCATTCAAAGTACTGTGCTGAATCATAAATAAGTCTTAATGAAAAATAAGATTTCTCAGTGCATTTTGTTTAAGACTTCAATCAAAGGCATCTGAAGCCATTTTAAAAAAATTCAGGTTCATTTCTTCAGGATAAATTCCCTTGACTGGAATTTAAAATGTAGGATATGGTCCATTGGAAAACTTTTAAAGTGGAAATCGAGCCAGTATCCAAATGACCCTTAACCTAATTTCGATGTATTTATGGACATTCTTCTCATTATGAGTTAATTAAATTCCTGCCACCGGTAAGCTGTAGGATATTAAAGTGAGATGTTAGGAAATGAAAATGGTCAACCAGGGGAAAAAAATTAAGTGCCCTGTGACTTCTTATGTTGCTATAATATATCTCCTATTCAGGAAGAGGACTCAGCTGTGGAGGAGAATTTAAGATTAAAGGATGTAGGATGTGCTTTTCAATATCTGCATACTCTACTCCCTGGCAGTAATGAGTTCTCATATTCCCCAGAATTATTAAGAAGGCCCCAAATGGATATCTAATATTGTCAATAATGAATGACAATCTCTTCCAGTTATTCTTTAAAAAATAAGTCCTGGCTTTGAGGATAGATGGACTAAGCAGCTGAAATAATTACCACATTCATTTAATGCCTCTGGGAACTGCCATGGACAGCATCTTTCTACGAATATAATACTACGTAGTAACCCAGGATTTTTATAGGAAACTGGTAGGGTCATGCCCTGGTTTCATCTAGGCTAGAGAGTGGGCATTCTGGGCAAATTAGATTGGTCTTCTTTTCATAGAAAAGTAGAAGTTACAAGGGTAGCTTTGCATAGGACATTCTACACTTGATAGATGCTCTGATACTTTTGATGGCAAGACTTTACTCAAGCTTACACAACAAGTAGCTGATGTTGTGCCCTCTGACATCATTAGACAAAACAGAGAAAGGTGTAAACATTCTCTTCTTCTGTTTTGGAGAACCTGGTGATGTCAAAGGAGAAATTACAAGGTTCTTTTTCAGAATGATTGGGGCCTTGAAGAGCATTCATGGTACATATTCCCATGTGGTCTCTTAAGGTATGGCTCATGCTTTTCACCTGCCATGACCCCAATTTCTTATTGTAGTACCTACAATCCCACTGCCTGATATAAATCTAGCCCCTGCTCTTTCGAATACACACAAAACACATGCTCATGGAGTGATGATTTCTGTATACAGTCCCAAGTTAGCTGAAAGCAGTAGATTACTGGCCCTTGAAATTAGTTATATAGTCACAAACATTACATATTGAGCTTCAAGCATTTGTGTGATTAAAAGGGATAAATCCCAAACTGGGATTTTATTTTGATTGGCACTCAAAAAATTTTCTGCTTACGGAGATATATCCAGGAGCTGAAAGAGACAAGTAACACCGTACGTATATCTGACATACACACAGAAACATAAACTGGATTTCAATAATATTAAAGATCATAAGCAAATTCTTCACACAACTGTGATTAGTACAGTCATGGACAACTTTTATTCATAGTGAGCAGGTTCTTACAATCTTTTAATTAAAATAATTATATAGAAAGCTATATGAATGCTGAGAAGTGCATTATATATTATGAACTTTTTCCAAATGTTTGCAATATTTTGATGGCACTAGAAGTGGTAGCAGATGAAACCAGTTTCATTAACATCAGTTTCTTTATAAACTTGTTATACATTTTAATTGTAAAATTTCCAAGAACACTTAAACTATTGTTAGTAGAATAGTCATTGCAAGGATCAATAGACATTTTACTGTCTCTGTCACCATTCTTCTGGCAATGCTGGTATTCAAAATCCCATTCCAATGAATATAGGTGTTTGGGGATGTTATCAATTGCCTCAAATACCAACTGCATCCATTTTACAACAGATGCCCTGAGAACTATGCCCTCACTATCAGCTTTGCATTTAATACTCATAGTTCCACCTGGAACTTCCTTTAGAAGAAGAAACTTAATAAACTTTTTTTTAAAAAAAATCACCATAAAATTTTGGTAAGCTCATGAGAGGGTTTTTTAAAAAAAAATTCAAATACCTTTAAGCTCCTTTAGTCACAATCCAAAGGGCACACAACCATATCTTTGAAAAATTTCTACCAAAACCAGATCAATAAACAACATCTTCATAAACAATACAGTATTAGTAAACAATATCATAGTAACAGTTGTGTAACCAATCCAGTATCATATTCCATATTCAAATTAATGGTGCCATCGCCTATCAGTTGTTTCACTGCTCTAGTTACCATCCAGAAAAATCTGGGACAACCAGGTTTTCAGCAGCTTTTAAAAGGTCTTATGAGATAAATAACAGGTGAACATATTGATGAGTGGTCTCACAAATGAACATGTCTTGTGATACTCTAGCAACAGTGGCTACCTCAATGCCATTCAGAGGGTCTTGATTGTCCTTATGGGAACTACTATTGTTGCTTGATTTCCTTAGTGAAGACTTCTATGCTAACGTGTGCAATTAGAAGCAATGGCAAAAGAATATACTTTCTAAGTTAATGTTTGTATGGGATTCACTACCATAGATACGATGAAGAACTGAATCGGTGCCATGAGCACTGAGAATTGATTTTGTTTATGTAGATCAGGGGTGTCAAACTGCTGGCCTGGGGGCCGGATGCATCATAGCAAAACCACACCCACCCCATTGCCAGCAATAGCAAAAAAGTCGTGATATGTCACATGGCGTTGCAAGTTTGACACCCCTGATGTAGATCATTCTTCCTGATAGGATACCTTTTCTACCTGTCTAACTTCAATACTGGGCAGTGTTATGATTCAGTGCTATCTACAAATTTTGAAAATATAAAATTACTCCCCCCTCAAAATTCCTTGTCAACACAACTTGAGGCATTACAGATTTTTGTCAAAAATGGCTATATTTAGTTTCTGCTACCCGCATTCCTCTCTTATATTTTGGACCCACCTTTTTATAAACTTATAAGTTAATGTTAATCTTTGTGTTTTGTTCCAGTCATGATGAAGGCTATGCTATCATTCTAATTGTTATTAAGATCTTACAGTACAACCTTAAACTGGCTAACTCAGATATAAGTGACACTGAACTCAATTTTGTCGGAGTATATATAGGATTTGAGTCTTACTTTTATAAAACTGGGCATGATCCAGCAAAATGAAAGCATTTTTTAAAATTTCAGTGAGAACTATAAGCCTGGCTATAACTTTCTCATTCAAATTAAAACAATTAGCAGGGTTGATTCATTTGTCTCCAAAATGCAATGTTTATAGCTACAACAGTCTTTTAAAAAAATAAAAATAAACTTGTTAAATTTTATTGAAATTACGTGTGCCATTGTACCTGTTTTAGAAAATGCTGCTAAAACAATTAATAAGAAGAAAACACTTGGGCTGGCTATCCCTTTCACCCAAATGTTTATTTCATTCATTTTCTATCACACTTTTAATCTGTACCATACTGAGGAAAAAGTGGCAGGCAAAGGAAAATGAAAGAAATAGTGTGTGGTTTTAGTTTAATACGTTGAGGTGCAAAATCCTGAGCAAAGCCGAGGCTTTGAAAATCTGCCACTGACTTTTAAAAGTCTCTGTTCCAGGCCTCAAGTAAAGCTTTTGGGCGATTGCTGAGAAAACCTGTGATTACATGCGCCAGTGACTTTCTTTCCAACCCTTCTTCCATTCTCTGATAAACATGAGGCAGAGGATTCAGCAGAACTGTAAATATCTTTTCTGGGCTTGACAAAAAGGTATTTCTAAGGTGGCATTTCAGATATTCCCAGTAAGGCACATAGAGAAAATGTGAGAGAGCAAACTTTCACAAGGAAAGGACATCAGCTTTATTAGTTTCATCAACAAAGCAAACCCACTGTGCCTCCACAATGATAAATGTTTGATGGTAGATTTGTATGTAATATCATCAGTAGGCTTTCCAAAAATAAAACTTCCGAACGTGCTGTTGTAGAAACAAGAGGACTGTACAGATTTCAGCTATAGCATTGTACAGTAGTATTTGTCTACCTGACCTGGTACAAGGATTTGTTTTTGTTTTTTAAAGGTACCATTTTCTAAATTACTTCATTGGCTTGCAAAGCAGTTCTATATGGAGCGTAGTAGAGTCTGGACTGTACAATGCATCTTTCTTGTTTCAATTCCTATAACAACATGACACTAAGCAGCATAGGGAGATCCAATGAGGAAGTAGGTTCCTTATAGCTAAAGTCATATGCTGACATAGCAATCCACAGGATACAATGGCTCTGAGTCAGGAAATGATAAGTCTCTTGCTTTTCCTGTTGGCCCAGCATATAAAAAATTGTAGATGAAGTTCTGGTTTTGGGTTCTGAGAACATAAATGCAAACTTCAACAAGAGGAAAGAAATGTAAATAGAATCGAGATTATGATGACAGACATCCTGAGAAACCAATAAGAAACATTGAGAACTGAGCCTTATTGGGAAAACTATAAGTCAACAAATGGCAGCAAGCTTTAAGGCTAAACAACTTGGTATATTTTAGGTTACCTTTTAAACCTGTTTAACCAAATTATCAAGGTAATTTCAGAATGAGTTTAGAGAAGTACTCCATAGTAGGCAAAAGTTGAATATTCAAATATTCAAAAGTGAGGTGGCACAGTGGTTAGAATGCAGTACTGCAGCTACTACTGCTGATTGCTGGCTGCCAGCAGTTCAGTAGTTCGAGTCTCACTGGCTCAAGGTTGACTCAGTCTTCCAAACTTCTGAAGTTGGTAAAATGAGGACCCTGATTGTTGGGGGCAATATGCTGATTCTGCAAACCGCTTAGAGAGGGCAGTAAAGTACTGTGAAGTGGTATATAAGTCTAAGTGCTATTGCTAAGTGCTATTCTGCATGGTAATTCCATTCGTCTTTATTAATAAAAGGATTAATGGTTTAGGATGTAACCTTGTTTCATTTACAATCCAATTGCTTTTGATAGGAGAATAGAGCAAGTTTTGCTTTCTTGTTTGTAAGTTGCCCAGAATCACCTTGTAGAGGAGACGGATGGCATAAAAAATTAACAAATAAATACAATATATATCAGTAGACCTTCCAAATGCAGTACAGTACCTATAATGACATATCACAATTATGTAATGACATAAAAGTTATCAATTAGATCAATTTCTCCATTGTTTGTGAAGTCCAATATGAAGTTTGTAAAGTTTCTTTGAAAGTCCAAACAAAAATTTTGTCCATTGCATCTTAATTCAAGGTGCTGGTGATGACCTATAAAGCCCTACATGGCTTGGGTCCGGGATATCTGAGGGAACACCTGCTGCCGGCATCAAGTTCCCTTCATCCAGTGCGCTCCCACAGGGAGGGTCTTCTCAGGGTGCCACCAGTAAGAGATTGCCGGCGGACGACACCCAGGGATAGGGCCTTCTCAGTGGGGGCGCCTGCCCTTTGGAACCAGCTGCCAGTGGAGCTGAGGACTGCCCCCGACCTCCGTTCATTCCGCCAGGACCTGAAGACCTGGCTCTTCGAGCTCTCTGGCCCAGGCTGAGGATTAATCTTATTTTAACTGGGGTTTTATTTATACAGGGACAAATATAATTTTTTTTAAACTTGTTTTTAACTTTTGTATCTTGGTTTTTAATTACCCTGTAAACCGCCCTGAGTCCTTCGGGAAAGGGCGGTATATAAATGTAATAAAATAAATAAATAAATAAATAAATTTAGCCAAATGGAGGCCTTTAAAATTCATGCTTTACTGTATATTTCTTTCTTTCCTTCTTTTCTTCTTTTGTTCTTTCCTCCCTCCCTGACAATGGAACTGAAAGTATTCCAAAGGAATTCAGTTGATCACAAATTATCTTTTAATGGACAGTCTTAACAGAAAACATAAGCAAGGTAAGCAGAAATAAACTTTAGATCTCAAATTGTTTGGTCTGACAAGTTCTGTTCTTGTTTTTCATAAGGATCAATGCTTGGGTATGATTTCTATGCTCCTCCCAAAAATACTTTCGATATTGATTCACATGACTTTTGGTCACAACAGCATTTGCAGATGAGAGAGAGAAAATAAAGAAAATATTTCCTTTATGAGAAAAAAAATTATAGAGAAGAGCTTGGTAATTATTTCAGTATCAGACAATTCACATAGCTTGTTCAGCCCTCTTTAGTAAGTGATAAGTGTTGAAGTACTTTGCTGAACTACGAGGGAGAGATTCTAGTCAAGTGTAGTGTGGAACACAATGAGAGAAATAATTCCCCACTTCCTGTACAACAATGAAGAAATGAATTTTTCCCGGCATTTGGCCACCCCATTAGCAGTGCATATGTAAATACGGGTTTTTGCCTTTCATTAGTTTATTTCCTGGCACAGGCTTGATGTATTGAACAACTGACTGGTGCCGGATGTGGCTATGTTAATTTTATCTTCAGCATGCAGAGTCTTTTTAGTTTGCAATGAGAGCTAGCACCTGTTTCAGCTCCTATGCTTTCAGAAGCAACCTTTTCATTTCCAAGATCAGATTCTTATAAATGAAGAAGTGAATGAGCACTAATGAGCAAAAGCAACATTGCAGAAGCTCATGGGGGAAAGTGGATAAGGATTCTCGTCCACTTTAAGAAATTGCAATAACATTACTGGGTGTGAAGTCTTTGAAAATCACATGCTGAAGGGAAATCAACATCTTTTGTCATTACCCCATCAGCAGTTTGGGAGAACTAACTAAACTCCTTGAGTTCTTGACACAAAGTTGGATCCTTGTTGACTCTTTCACATGATTCCTTCCAATATTTTTCCAATCTAGTGTCCTTTATTTGTTGATATATGGAATTGCACTGTAAGTCTTCCATTTGACTTGGAAAGGCTGACTTATGGCTGAAAATCTTGCAAAATAAAGCCTAGTGTTCTTAGTGGACAATAGGATATCAGGTACAGTATGTCAAGCTTGTAAGGTTTCAGCCCTGAACACAATTTTGTCTTGCATATATTGCTTTCTTGAAAATTAACTTGATTTATTTGGTTTTTCACTTAAATTCACTTATTATCTTTATATTCTAAACATGAAACAATTCATACCACGTGGATTCTAGAATTTTTCCACGTACATCAATAAACTTGATATATATAAATGTAATAAATATTAGAGTGTTCTACCTGAATTTTCTTGAAATCACAAAGGTCTATTTGTCTGATGTTGTATTCACATTCTTCAAGTGCCCAGCCCATAAAAAGTCCTCCTAACTATTCAAACTTTTAAAAAACACACTTTACATCGGAGAGAACTGTGTAGAGAGAGTTTCCTCCTTTAAATTTCTGGGAGTCTACCTCTGTGAAGATCTGACCTGGAAAGTTAACACAACTCAGGTGGCTAGAAAGGCCCAACAGAGGCTTCACTTTCTTAGGGTCTTGCGGAAGAACAGGGTAGAACAACAGCTAATGACCCTCTTTTACCGGTCTACTATAGAGAGCATCCTCTCGTATGGTATTGTGGTTTGGTATACTGGTCTGACAGCCGCGGATAGGAAAGTATTACAGAGGGTAGTGAGCACAGCACAAGACATTGTGGGCTGTTCCCTGACACCACTGGATGACATCGCCAGGGCTCATTGCCTTGGAAGAGTGAGGAAGATTCTCAGGGATGACTCACACCCTGGACGGTATTTCTTTACTCTCCTACCATCCGGTAGGAGATATAGGAATATAGCCAGCCATACCAACAGGCTGAAAAATAGCTTTTATCCGTGGGCTGTTAGGCTTTTAAATGGGACATAATCTTATGCAGAATTGACTTGGGAGGCCGGTGTGTGGTGTAGTTGGTTCACATAGTGTGGTGGGATGGAGGGTTTGTTGTCACTGTGTGTTGGGGGGAGAGAGCACGGGGGGAGGCTCAGCTAATCTCAATGTACACATGTTGTACTTTGACAATAAAAGTTTATTATTATTATTAAAAACAGAAAATCTGATCTGCAAGAAATTAATCAGATATCACTTAATGTTCTAAAATGTATGATTAAAAACAGGCATGTGAACTCATTAAATAAGTTGAGAGTTTTGGGAAAAGGAAATTGGATATAAATGTAGGGAAGTCTGCAATTATTGCTACAAGATGATTCTGAAATATAGAAATGTCAGACTCAGATCTTTGGGAGATTCTCTATGCACTGTAGACATTTTAACTATTTAAAAATCTACATAAGGATGCAATTCAAAATGCCAGTGGGAATTATATGTATGAGGGTCCCCAAAATCATCTAGAAACTTTGCATGGAGAGAACTATTATTAGTTAACAAGTAATGTGGTACACAAATGAGGAAAAACAGCAAGTAAAAACAAAACTTAAATAGCAATAAGTATTGCTGAAATTATATGGCGGAGATGTTCCTAGCAAAACCTTTGGAACTATTATGGCAGAAGCCTGCCTGAAACCACCCTCAAGGTTAAGTGATGCCTTATATTAAACTATTTTCTATATAATGTATGTTTTATATTTAGATAGGCAGATCTGTCAAAGATGTCAAGAGGTTGTTCTAGGTCGGGTATTGTCTGACCCAAAGACTTGGGAAAGTATCTCCATCAGATTGCTAAAACAGCTTTAAGTTGTGCGAACTTCAACTCTCAGAATTCCTCAGCCATCATAAAATTGTCAAGGTTAAGAAACATTGTCCTAGAGTGATTTTAGACTCAAATAGCAGGTCAGCAGAATACTAGAGAAAAAGATAAGTGCACACAGATGCACATATATATACACAGAGATGCAGATCATGGAACCGCAAACCATGCAGCTCAGTGCGCAGTGAATCTAGCCTGAAGCAAACAAACAGAGATATCATTCTGAAAGAGAATTATCCTTTAAACTATGTTTGTCATATAATAACCTTTTCAGGATACCAGGATACCAGGTCAGAAAGTTGTGCACCAAAGCTTAGCAGCAATTTTCCATCCCTCTCAGTCTACTGCCCAAAGCAATGATTTCATTGCAACTAATGGCAGGATCAGCATGGATTGTTCCCCATGCTACACAGTCAAAATGCGTAGCCTAGCTTTTTCCCTAGCATATGAGGATTGGAGTTTGGCTTGCATCTTTGCTCTTCATACTTAGTCTAAGAATCTCTCCTAAGTGTCTGGTTGATACTGGTTCCTGTAATTGGTGTAGGTTAGTTTCACATCCCTATGGGCAATCTACAGCATATTGCCATTTCATATTTAAAAGAGAGCATGCGGTGTTTGAAATAATCTAGAGCTGCAGAAGGGAGGGGCTTTTCACAGAGGCAAAGAGACCATGTAGCTTGGAATCTTTGGTATGCAGGAAGAGGGCCACGGTGGATCCTTCCTAGTAGTTCACAGGGTATACCTAGTACTCATGCAGGTAAGATATCTGTCTATAGGCAGTCTGGCAAGATATCTGTCTATAGGTAGTCTGGCAAGGTATCTGTCTATAGGCAAACAACAATAAAAAATTACTATGAAGTAATTCCTTATGTCACTCTTGGTCTCTTGGACCTGATATATGCTATTGTTGAATCATATGGCAATGGGCCTGCCTCAAAGGACTGATAATGAACTATATACACATATACAGTTTTCTTTTCACTACATGCATTCAACAGAAATACATGCCTGCTGCTTGCTGCTTACTCTTCTTTTACTGTTTTTTCTGATTTTACTACCATGTGTGGCTACTAGTCACCCCAAAGTCAAGTGTTGAAAGACTTTTTTTTTCAATCCTTACTTTTTCTGTTGAAGCAAGATTAACAGTTTCAGTAGATACCCTTAGGTCCAGAAAGGTTCATTGCAAAAAAAATTTGAACTAAAATGTAGAGTAAGCAATAAATCCATGAAACATTCCTACTGATGCCTCATTGTATAGTATAGTAAAACTGAACAAGAGAACATATTATGTCCAAATTGGCTGAGTTCTTAGGATTTCTGGGTTCTCAGAATTACAATGTCAGACTTACTACTTTGAAGACAATGAACATGCTTGATCTTATGTTCCCTTATTGTGTCACTTTCAATTCTCTCACTAACCATGGCTAATGAACAATTTAAATGGAAGGTTGATTGGTTAAAGTTGTAATTGTCCTAATTTAGCTAAGGATATATTTTTAATGTTTAGACTGCATTGGTCCTTTTTCAATCATGTTAAGTGTATAAAATAAGCACTAAAAGTAGTTTCTCCTTCTTCCACTCAATAGTAGCTTTTATTCTATTAAAATATTAATGTTTCTTTAAATATTACTAAAGTACTTGTTTTATACATTGAACACATGATTCATTCGTTTTTAATTATTAAAAGGCATATGGTTAATCAACTAAAAATAAGTAGATTGTCTCAGATATTGTTGGGCTAATTAACTATTAAACAAGATAAGCACATGCTTAAGGCACCAAAGGAAGGTGGGCACCACAGGGGTTTTTCCCTTAGATATAATGATAATGACAATGACAGTAGTAGTAGTAGTAGTAGTAGTAGTAGTAGTAGTAGAGTTGGAAGGGACTTTGGAGGTCTTCTAGTCCAACCCCCTGCTCAGGCAGGAAACCCTATATCATTTCAGATAAATGATTTTCCAGTCTCTTCTTAAAAACTTCCAACGTTGGAGCATTCACAACTTCTGGAGGCAAGTTGTTCCACTGATTAATTGTTCTAACTGCCAGTTCTATCTTTGTTTGGTGAATGGCTAAAGTTTAAAAGTTTGGTTTGAAGGGATAATCAAATATCACTCTTGTTTTCATCCCATGGCATGAAAATTTTCCTTCTCTCAAGAAGCACCAATGTGGATTTTCCACAGGGCATTGCTTGTTCTTAATCTGGCCCTGAGAAGGTTGCTTTTAGAAGAAGATCATGGATCAAGATCTGAGACAACCAAGATCTGGGACAAGCATGTCCCTGAATGCTTGGAATAATTGTGGAAGTCAATTTGATCAGCACAGATGAATGAAGAGTTAAGTAGAATGATAAAACAGAGGGCAGGATCTGTAGGAGTGGTAAACAAGAGCATTTTTTAATAAAGCTTATTTATTTCATTTTTTAAAGAAAGGAGCAAGATGTGGGTTTTGCAGAAAGTGCAATTTATTAAACGTTGAGGAACGTTTTAATACAAAGAGAGAGGAAATGAACTTAGCAACATGCTGCATAGATAGGAGTGGTCACACACATCCATAATACCTGACCCAGTTCTAATTTTCCTTGAAAAACTGAAATAATACAATCAACCAATAATAAGTACAAGAGAGTTTGTGTTTTTATATTTTAGATTCTTAAAACATGGGTCTTCCTATAACAACCACACTGTTTTAATAAGGATGCCATATAAATGTCACAACAATGCAGCTTTTGTTTACTATAGCTATTTACTTTTCCTCTGGATCAGTGTGACATATATGGATCCTCCCTCATTTTAATCTTCTCAAGAGCCTTGTGAGGTAGTGTGGGCTGAGAAACAGCAGAAACTCACCTACCGAGTGTGATAGCTGGATTAACCCTTCCTGGTCCAACTCCTAAATTATATTAGTTTGATTATAAATGATTCTCAGCAAATAAAATATAGGGGTTTGAAGAGACAAGAATGTTATGATTATGGAGAATCATGGCAAATACACATCCTTTCCATTTTCATCCATGTTTTTATTGGAATAACGGAAATATGAAATTACGGTAAGTAGCAACTAGACTCCACAGTGAGATAAGCTCCATTTGGGGGATGTACTACATTTTACTGTAGATCAGGACTCAATAGATGGAATGCTTCTTCATGGAACAAAAGCAAAAGCAAGTCACATTTAGAAAAAGTAGAAGTCAAAGAGAGAGACTCTTAAGTGGCCAAGTAGGAGTGAGCTACTAAACATCAGATAAACCGGGAGACAGAAAATGGGGAACAGATTTGTGATGCAGATCAAATTACAATTCCGTGAGCCTATGGTTAGATGGCCTAAATACTGATATTTGAACATAGATCTTTTTAACATTTATACAGGTAGTCGTCAACTTACCACCACAATTGAGCCAAAAATTTCTGTTGCTAAGCGAAACATTTGTTAAGTGAATTTTGCCCCCATTTTATGACCTTTTTTGCCACAGTTTTTAAGTGAATCACTGCAGTTGCTATGTTAGTAACCCAGTTGTTAAGTGCATCTGGCTTCCCCATTGATTTTGCTTGTCAGAAGGTTACAAAAGCTGATCATATGACCACGGGACACTGCAACCATCATAAATATGAGTCAGTTGCCAAGGGTCTGAATTTTGTTCACATGAAAATGGGGATGCTGTAATGGTCATAAGTGTGAAAAACAGTCATAAGTCATTTTTTTCCAGTGTCATCATAACTTTGAACAGTCACTAAATCAACTGTTGTACATCAAGGACTACCTGTATTTTATTGTGTTTTACCAGTCTAGGTCAGGGCTTTTCAACCTTTTCACCCATTGTTCCACTTTTAGGATATGGCAACATCCGAGTACCACCAGTCACCTAGCAAGGTATCAAAAACTTGATGACCAAAAAAAAAAAAAAAACGGAAAAAAGTGATGAAATACAGGTAGTCCTCGACTTACAACAGTTCGCTTAGTGACTGTTTGAAGTTACAATGGCACTGAAAACAGTGCTCCCCAAGCCACAGCCAAGCAAGACACCTGCCCGCCCAGCGGCGCTCTTCATCTTGTCTGAGGTTTTCATTTTTGTGAGCATTTCAGTTGAGGATTGGCAGCAGGGTTGGGGTGGGGGTGGGGGTATTTGGTTTTTATTTTTCCCCCTGTGCTGGGTGGTTGCAGCAGGTTTTGGTCACTTCACATGACCCTGGGATACTGTCACCGTCATAAATATGAGTTAGTTGCCAAGTATCTGAATGTAAATCACAAGACCCTGGAGATGCTGCAACATTCCAGCTGATCGGTGCTTCTTCTGGGCTCAGCAGGCATGCCAGGATCAGTGTCAAGCTCTAGCTGGAGCCTGGCGGTGATCCTGGCACTTCCACTGAGCCCTGACAGCTGTTCAGCTCCAGCTGTCTCTCACTCAGGCTTGTGCGGTGCTGGCATCAGTTCAGCTCATTCCCCTCCCCCGCTACTACTTTTCTAGGATGGTCCCATACCACCTGCCAGGTGCCAATGTACCACAGGTGGTACCCGTACCACTGGTTGAAAAGCCCTGATCTAGGTGAAATATTAAAAAAATATTGCCATAGTGTCGTATGCCTTTTGCTAAATAAATAAATAAATTTGGGACCATTATGTTCAGGACAAAATAGATTTCATGATATTTACAACAATATTGTACAGTAATATGGAAAGGACCTGTCTAATAGGTAACTTGAGCCTCAGAACGTTGAGTGTACTTAGGATAAACAAGACTAAAATTTAAGCCTTATCTCTAGAAAGCTTGCTCTACATTGGTAAACTGCCCTCCCTCCTCTGAAATCCTAGAACGCTAGAAGGATTTTCAGAGGAAATATAAGTCCAAAATAGGGAAGAATGAAAAATAGAACCTATTTATTTATGCTAATATATTTTATTTAGGTCATCTAAATCTTAAGATGAAACTTTTATCAAACTTTCATGATACAGTTTATAGGATAACTCAGAAATTATCCCTCAAAATGCGTATACTAGTGCAGAGATAGACACAAATGTAGAGCAGAGTTATTATATTGACATGTTATTATAACAATCATTACATCTTATATGTTTTTATTATAAAAAATACTTAATAAAAAGTATTCCCACCTGGAAAACTACACATGTAAGTATGTATGAATATTAACATAATAAAATGCCTATGAACTTTTCAGTTGATATTTTTTGGATATATATATATAAACTCAGACGGAAGGTGTCTTGAAGCAAGTTTTGAAAAAAAAATAGTATGAAATGCCTATCTGAGGCTAGGTCTAACTGAAGAGTTAGTAAATTGTAGCTGGCAGTTAGTATACTGTATAATGAAGACAAAGAAAACTTACATGGCATCTTTAATTTTATAAGGCCAGATTTCTATTCACGGACATTTTAGTAGAGATATACTTACAGAATTCCTATTCACATAGCTTGCTTCCAAATAACACCTATATTGCCCATGAAAGATTTCATAAAGCCACTTTGTTAGGCTAAACAGGGTCTTAGAATGTCATTAATTCAACTTTATTTGCTGGAGGACTTAATATCTGCTGACAGTGAACATACACCATCAATATATCTGCATTGATTAGATCTATAGGGAGCAGATAACAAGATAACAAGATCATAGCCATATAATTGTATACTGTACCAACATAAGGGGTCAGGTACTGAATCACTAGCAAAACATCTTGAAATCAACCATAATCATGGGGAAAAATAAATAAAATTTCAGTATTTGCATTTTTTTTTAATTTTCTTCTTAAAAAGAAAGACCCCCTAGCTCTTTTAACACTGACTGGACACATGTAAATGAATTTCCTGCATTGTAATATGAAAGGCCAATGGATTTCATATCTCCTGTGTTGCATTCAAAATAACTGAGCAATTTTTCATTACAGTATTTACTAATAAAACTGCCTTCTTTTCTACCTTAAAAGTCATATGATGTACTCACTTAATGAAAATTCATGAAGCTGAAATCACTCCATATTAGATTGGATGGCTGAATGTCCTAGGTTGTGAGCATCTGCAATACCACAAGCATTTTTCAATTTTCTGTTATCAACTTGATGCATGTTCCTCAACAATACCCATAATACTTGTGGCTTTTGCCTCATTCACTTTTTATCCTTCTTACTATTAAGAGGTCATGGTGATCTGATCAATTCAAAGAGTTTTTATCATATGTCATGTTTATATCTTACGCAGGTTATTCTATCTTCAGGCTATTTTACATTTTGACAAAGCAGAGGTTTAATACCTGATTGCTGAGCTTTCTGCATTATATTGTGAAAACTAATACTTTTTAAAAAATTTATCTAGACTTTCTATTTGAATATAGTTCTGTGATGGGGAAGAACAATCTTAATTCTAACATGTTGGTTATAAATCAACAAAGAATTAAATGCATTAAGCTCATTCGCTGTTTTAATTTGTTATTTTATTCTGATGGATTTAATCCTATCCTTCAGTCACTACTGCAGTTCAGTACACAAGGCTAGTCTTGTTGCTATTAGAATTACAGATAAAAGGTCAAAGGACCTTCAGAGAATAATTGCAGAGTATGACAAGAGAGGAAGCTCACATAACATTGTATGCTGCTGAACATATTATGTTAAATAAAAGTAGCAATGCTTTAATTAGCTCTCTTTATTTAACTATGTCAAATGCACACCTAATGGTTGCATTCACAACAACATGCTAAACTCTCTTTGGTTAGGATTTCTGTGATTTAGAATAACATTCGTACAAAATAAGAGTTATCAATCACACTAAAAAATCAGTTCTGAAGCACAGAACCCCTTAACAGATAAAGAGAGTCAAGGAACTTCTCAATGCTGAAAATGCAACCTTCTGGATGTGGCTGCAGATAAAGCCATTCATCAGTTCCAAGCATCAACCTTTCCATTATTAACGACACTCAGAAATACTTCTTGTTGATCTTATTAAAGAATGACGTGGCTGCTGCATTTGAATCCTTCATCCCAACTTTGTTTTCTCTTCCTACCACTTTCCTTCTCCTCCTAGATATTCAATCCTAATGTTATTTATTTGCTATTTATTCATTCCATCTGCACAGTCCTCCATCTCAACAAGCAACTCTGAGCAGAGAACAAAGTTAAAAGCTATTTCTATGATCTGTTTATGGAAAACAGTTTTTTTTTACTTAAACCTTAAGTAAAGCCTTCAGATTCCATTCTGTGTAATTCCAAGGACAGTATAGAAATAAAAACAAATGTGGAAACAGAATTAAGATGTCCATTCAATTTGGGCTTCACACCGAAGCAAGATTGAGGCAGTCTACAGACTGGACATTAAGAAACATGCTGAATGTAGACCAGTAACATTTAATGGAATCTCCTAGGACAACGCTTTTTTGAAGCAAGCTGGTTTTTGGGGTGTAGCCTGAGCAGAGAATGAGTGTGAACCAGACAATCTTGCTACAGCCTACATACTTTAAAATGTATAGCTTAAACTGGCTTGTTGGTCCTATGCATCTATTCAGAAACAAACCCCAGTTATTTATTTCAGTGACACTGCTTCATCAGTGGCATGCAAAAACAAATCCATAGAACCAACATTTCACTGTTCCATCAATGTTGCTTTTTTTTAAAGAGGAAAAAAAAAGCTGCTTTCCGCCATTCTCTCCCCTACCTTCCCACCTTCCTCCATATCAACCTGTGACTGGAGTGGAGACAGGTTTTCTACCACAGGCCACAGTACCCAAATGGCATGAAGGAGTTTGCTGACAAGGAATTGAAACTCAGCACATACCCCAGACCTCATAGTTTGAGACAGACCAGAATAAAGACGGATCCTTTTGAAGTTATCCCAGGAAACACTGCTGAAAGTTGTTTTAGCTGCTTGGCCTGGGGGTGGGGTGGGGGGGAGTTTGATGATATCACACATTTCTGCTCTCAAAAAATGGTGATTGGTTCATGGTGGGATAAGCTGGAAACATGGATCTACCCACAAACTTTAATTTTCCTCATTCGTGCATCAGGTTTCAAATCTTGTCTGGGGAAAAAAATCCTATTTGAAAAATTGGGAGGTTTTTTTTTTCCCCCAAGCCTAATTGCAATACAGGTTAGAGCCTGAAAGAGATGGCAGGTCAGGTTGCCTTCTCCTGGGAGAGAAGAACACATTTTTCAAGTGGAGAAATAATAGACTATTCCTGAACATGACCCTCACTTTTTAAGCATACTTTTCTGAAGAAAAAGAGAGAAGAATAACACCACCTTCCACGGCAAATTATTAAAATAAAGACATATTCACACATCTACTTATAATAAGCCTGACCTAGCTTTATGGTCCATTCTCTCCCCGCTTAAATTGTACCTCTATAAAAACTTTTTATTATTTGAGCTACAGGAAACTTTTTTCTGTAGAGTACAAGTACTTAGATAACGTTTTTATCCAATCATCTTTCCTTATTTGTGGAATTTTATGATGCTGGAGAAATGGGGAGAATCATGACTGCATCATCTTCCATTTACAGTTTTCCTGTGTCTTCGGTTTTTTCCAATTTTTGTTCTTTCAAATATAAAAAAGACAAGGAAAAATACAAAAAAACAGGTAGTCCTCCACTTACAACAATTCATTTAATGACCATTTGAAGTTACAACATCACTGAAAAAAGTGAGTTATGACTGTTTTTCACACTTATGACTGTTGCAGTATCCCCATGATCACATGAACAAAATTCAAACTTATGACTGTTGCTGTATCCTGGGGTCATATGATCCCCTTTTGCGAACTTCCGACAAACAAAGTCAAGCGGGAAGCCAGTTTCACTTAACAACCATGCTACTAACTTAACAACAGCACTGATTTACTTAACAACTGTGGCAAGAAAGGTTGTAAAATGAGGCAAAATTCACTTAACAAATGTCTCAGCAACACAAAATTTGAGCTCAGTTGTGGTCGTAAGTCGAGGACTACCTGTAGTGTCACACATTGCTTTTGGTTTGATTAGTTGCACTAGGAACTGTTGGTGTAGAAAGGATGAGAAGCTGAATATAGCAAATTTATTAAATTCCTGGTTTCCATTGGTATGTGGAAATTAAAATTAAAATTCTCAAAAGTGAGAAGGTAGATCTAATATCTGAGCTATTAAGGCTCATATCCCCCTCAAATCTATTTGGTTTGGGATAAATCTTCATTTTTTGCTTCATTTACATTGGAAAAAAGGAAGCAATAATCACTGTTCTAATCTCAAAATTCTGAAACTGAGTGTTTATCCTGATAGAGGAGTCCATTTCAAACACTGTTTATATTGATGTAAATAAAGAAGATCTTTCTACTGTAGCAGGCTGTGCCTTTCTTTTCAATTTGTTTCCTGATATCCAGCGATATGAATTAGGAGTAAAAAGATACAAACTCTCTGAGCTGGGAAAAGAATCAAGCAAGCATATCAACTAAGGACATGTTGACACAGAAGGAATAATGGCTACCCTGAAGAGTGAAAGGGGAAATTTAAAAAAAGAGCTTAAAAAATACCCCACTTTTCTTTTTAACATTAAATACATTTGTAGAGAATGCTGAAAGAATCATAGCTAGTTTTCAAACATCTAGATAACCACAGCCACAAAAGGATTTCTTTTTTTATTTTAAAGAATGGAGTAAATGTTTGAAAATAGATAAATGGCTTAGTAGTTCTTAAAAGGACAGCAAGCATGCAACCTGCTTGCAAGGGTCCTATTTTATTGATATATGCAGCTGAAACTCAGCAGATGGCATCTCCTGCTAGAAATTCATTCTCCAGCTGTGCTTTCCCATTTCACTTCTTATCACAGCCTTTTTCTTCTCAATTCTAAAAAAACCTTTTAAAGTTAATAAACAAGATGATTTTTTCAAATAAAAAAGAAAGATACGGAAATATACAAAGTACACAAGGCATATGTTTTAATTGCTTCTTTTTCCCATTGTTACCCCAAATTATTTTCCTGGGCTTGAGAGTCAGCAGGTAAAGTTGAGCCTATTTATTGGCTATGCTGGTTTGTTACTGATGAGTTTATTCCATACCTTGACTGCTGTTATCTACATATTGTCATTGCCTGTTTTTATTATTATTTTAATGCTTTTTGAATGTATATATATTGTTAACTGTCTACAGTAATGAATTTGAGACTGATGGCCATATAAATTGAAATATAATTCACTAATATAAACAATAAATAATGCAGCAGTCCTACTTATGTCAAGGCAATTTTAGAAGGCTCACAACTGTAGCATAGGAGAAAGAAGAAAAAAGAAAGAAAGATTATGATTTAACACCTTGATTATAAAAAAATAACATCTGCCTGCATGATATGTATATATATATATATATAATGCAGCAAGTAGTGAATCAAAATATAATTGTTCAATCACAGTCCACAACAAATTTAAAGAACTACAAATAAATTAGTATACGGAATATGTTAAAGCCTTATAGCCTAATGCTGAAATTTCATATACTTTGATGTGTATTTTAAAAACATTAGCTATAAGATGGTAAAACAAAGGCTTAAATTTTAGCCAAGGAACTAGTTTTAAAGCAAAGTTGTCTGCTTCATATAGCCTTCTCCTCCTATGTATTTAAGTTTAATTGAACAAAATTGAAATTGAAGCAGTCTTGAACCTGGTTAAATCTTGAACCGAATCTGCTAGAATTATCAGGGCTGTAAGCTAAAATTAAGCTTATACTCAAGCTTAAAACTTGAGACCATCCTCATTGGTCTCAAAATGTTAATAGCTTGGTTGGACCTTGTTAGTGCTTGAACTGGAAGCTACTAGGACCAGGAAGTTTAAAAAACTGTAAGAAAGCAATGGAAAAATTACATGGACTTGTCCATGACATCACCAAAAGTTCACCTCAATGGTGCACAAGTAAAAGAAATATGGCCTTATTAAACATACCTATTATGGGTTTTTAAATTAATAGAAAACCATATAGGGAGTAGGAATTGTTATTTTAAGTTTAAGTTTAAGTTTTAAGTTTTAATTTTCTCACATTATTCTTCTTAAAGTGTAAAGCATTTTAGTAACACATGTGGCAGGATGTTGAGAATGGTTTTTTCCCTAGATTTCAACATCTCATTCCTTCATGACAAAAACTAAGACCATTAACTATAGCTGTAGTGAAGCTCCACCACTAAGCTGGAGTTGCAGGGTGACCTGGACCAGCTAAACTCTGGTGGAAAATTTCTCTTTCCTGACAGGAAAATCTGGGTTCATCTGAGGGCGCAATGCTATGAACAACAACACCATTAAACATCTCACAATGCCTTGATGTACCCCTACGTTATGGGCATTGTAGAAAATTAGTACAATAGCTACTCAACTGCATGTGTTACTCAAAACACAAAAAGAGTTTTTTGTTTTTTGTTTTTAACCAGCAGATCCAGATAGAATCTCCCTCACAAACTTGTGTTAACATGAAAGAAAGAATGTAACTTTAAACTCCTAGAGAAAAAAATAGGATATTAATAAATGAATAAATCTAAGAAATAATTAGGGTGAACACTGAAACAAATGTAGTAGGGCAAACCATTTGGTAATTCAGAAGGATTGTAAGGTGCCAGGCTATTAATTGTAATTTTATGATAAGAGAGAGCTATGAATGATTGGTTGGTTTTTCTGCCTTTCTAGTGTGATGTGTACTCAAGGTGGTTAACAAAATAAAAATAAAAATAGAATATATGGTTAGAAGCCATTAATTAACATTTAAACAGGCCATTTAAACAGTGTCACAAAGCCTGGGGAAACAGGTGCATTTTACTCATTTTCTAATGGAGTAGTACTGGATAAAGCCTTTTTCCATGGGTCAGAAAAAAAAACTCTGATGCCAGGGTCATCTTCAAACAGATCTTTCCTGCAGATTCTAATGTCTAGGCAGTTTTGTAAGAAAGGAGATTTCCCCTAGATAGATTATAAACTATCTATTCCTAGATCAATTCCAACAATGTAGTAAGCAGTTGGCAACTAGCACAGTCTTTATCTAATCTCCAATAGCAGCCAACCATGTTGCATCAACAGCAACCTCAAGACCTTTTTTGAGGGTAGCTCCACACAGTAAGCATGTTACAGTAATCCAGCTGGGAATAATTCTTGCCAAAACAGACTGCACCAGCTATAATTATGCAGAGGTACTGCTCACCACAGATGCTACCTGCAAATTGAGTAACAACCGAGGATCAAGAAGCAGTCCCAAGACCACAGCGCCTTTACCAACAGCGCCTTTTTCTTGCCAGGATTGAATTTTTCTTTCAACTCCCTTGTCCTGCCCTAATGATAAGTTAGGCAAGGGAGGAAGTATCTCCCAGACTAATTTAGGTGGCAAGGTTAGAAGCCAAAGTCAGAATATGAGAACTTGGGAAAAGCAGCACGTACTCTGACAGGAAGATTTCTATGGGCTTAATCAACTAGTTGAGAATGATCTCTTTTGGTTTTATTTTGAGAAATGTACATCCTACTTATTCATATGTATGACAGGCAGAGCAACACATACTTTCCCCTTTCACAAAAAGAGGCACCCTGTCTGGCTGAAAGGTACAGACAAGTATCCTTGTAAAAGGTGATGTGACTGATGTACAATTACAGAAGAGAAGACCAATGTGCAACTATTCCCTTCCAAAATGATAATTAAGGGAGGAAAAAGAGACTTTCTTCCTTACTGTACTTCTTAGTTATGAAGTAGAGATATCTTAAAACAGTTTCTAACTCTTAGGTAATAAGTTAGAATTTCTATAACAGCAATTTATTAGAATATCCTGGAGATTCATCTCAGGCAGACGAAGAAGATGGCAATCTGGTTTTTGAAGAAAATTATTGCCGTACATCTTGCCCTGTTCGACATCATATGAAATCAAAATACAGGGAAGCTGCAGAAATAAACACTGGGCTGCATCAGCAAGAGAAATGACTGAAGAGGAAACACAATTTTGTCCTGTGCCATATATTTGTTTTCATACCATAATCCTTCAAAGCCTTATGTTGTCTCTCTTGATCAACAGTTTAATAAGGAGATGACTTATTTAATCAGAGTTTAACAAGACCATGGGGAAGAAAGGTGTTCAGAAAACATATTAATGCCCATTTTCTAATTTCATATTTGTGGAACAATATGTAAACAGACTTCTTTGAAATTTGTACTTTTCTGAATTTAGCAGTCCCGTTCTGCAATTTAAAAAAATGAGTACAAAAAGTCTTATTACTGCCAGGTGCTCATTATGGTTGATTTAATAAGCATATAAGAATAATACTTTAACAAAAATGTCAGGAAAAAAATTGTTCTGTTTGCTATTTGTTTGTTTGTTTAATTTTTATGCCTCCCATCTCCCCTAGAAGGGATTTTTACCCAATTTTACATTATCAAGTAAATATGTAATTACAATCAAAATTCTCATTTTTCTATGTTTTATGATGCAATTATGCTTTGTCAAAAATGAAAATTTCAAAAAAAATTAATATATTGACAAATTTGAATGCAAATCTTTATAAAATGGCTGCATGTTAATACCGCCTTCATACATTTTTAAAAAAGTAAAATGTGGATCATTTTAATAGATGTTGAATCATGGTGATTTTTGTACTTTATTTTGACATATTAATATTTTAAGTTTTAATATTAACATTTCAAACATTTTTTTCCATTTTCACTCACACTTTAAAAAGCAAATTAAACTGAGTAGTTTAATTTGCTTTTTAAAGTTCACAGAAGAATAAGATTTCTTCCCACTCCTCCCAAAATACAGATGTATAAAAACTGCTTTTTAAAATTTTGTAGCAAAGTTATCAAGTTGCAAAAAGAGGTTAAATTTAATCTACTTAGCATTAGCTGTAGACAAGAAAAGCCAGATCACCTGGATAGAACTAAGCATTGTAAACAAACATGCGGTCTTCATTCTCACACTCTCCTTATAGCACTAATTTTGGAAAAGAAGAAAATGGCTTGTTGCATGAAGAATCTTTAGTGAGTAATGCACTACTATTCTTTCAGGTGGAAATGAGCTTATGCACAAATGGATCATGCAGGGCAGTGGTGGGATTTAGCTGGTTCGCACCAGTTTGGCAGAACCTGTAGCTAATTTTTTGTTGCCCAGGCCCAGAATGGACTTCCGGAAGCGGCATTCACACAAAGAGCCAGTTGTTCACATATTTGAATCTCACCACTGATGCAGGGCCCTTATATACAGGATCACTTACTGTGAAACTTCTATAACCCTTAGATTTCAAACTCCAGGCAGATGAAAACTCATAACAATGTATTTATTCCAGAATTAAATACACACACACACACATATCCCAAAATTTGTTGAATGTTATGTTAGTGACACAATTGTTAAATGAATCTGGCTTCCTCATTGACTTTTGCTTGTCAGAAGGTCACAAAAGGGGATCACATGAACCTGGGACATTGCAACCGTCATAAATATGAGTCAATTGCCAAGCATCTGGCAAGCAAATGTGAAAAATGGTCATAAGTCATTTTTTCAGTGTCATTGTCACTAAATGAACTGTTGTAAGTTGAGGATTACCTGTATTTTGTGAGGGGCTATAAATGTTATCAGCTAATGCTTTATATATTTTCTGGTGTAAATTTTGAAGTCTCCCTTTGCCTTGTTTCTTAAAGTGCACTCTTGAGATCAGGTTGGACATAATCAGTAGAAAGGAAAGCAAAACAAAAAAGACACAAAACCACCAGTGGCACCACGAGCAGCAGAAAATATAAACTGTTGGACTTCAATATTTTCTAACCATTTGAGGAACTGTTGAAATTAAGCAATGGGAATGAGAATTCTTGAAAGTTGGAAGGGCAGTGTTATATACAGTACAACGGTGTTTATACTGTTACTAAATTACACTTTCAGCAGCAAACAGATTTAGAAACTGGCAGCCTGTTCTAGGTTTCAAAAACATGGAGAAATATACTTTCAAAGAAGATACAGATAAAGCTTCAACCATGCCCATGTTCACGTTCTTTAATCACTATAAATCAAGCCATGAGCATCTTCTCACCAGCTAGACATAAAAGATGTACAAATAATTTTATCAGGTGAAGCAGTTTTCTTCCTGTGAATAATAAGCTTTTTGGCTGATGTGTCTGAATCCAAAATGGTCGTCTTTGGAGTTTCCAAGAAACTGAGAGTTATATTATACAATAACTTCAGGTTTCCAGACACTCAGAATGTTTTACAAGCCTTTAAATGCAATTGAAATAAAATGGCAGTACTACTGTACATGATGACTTATTAACCAGCTAAGCCACATAACCCAATCAGTGAAAAAACATATATAAAACAAGATTTCTAATTTGGGACATCGTAAAAATAATGATTAGTCATGACTGCATAAAATGAAAAATATAGATGTGTCAGCCATTATGGCTGACTTGTATAGACTATATCTATATGCAACATACTGGTATAATTTATAATCTGATGATGATTTTTAACTAAAGAAGGACAAAAATATGTGATGCAGTAGAGCTTGAAATCTGAGGAACTAAATACAGGATCTGAGATTAGGGAGTGGCTCAAAATTTAATGCAGAAGTCCATCTTAAAGCAGGGGAAATTCACTGTAACATTATTGCTTAAACTAACATGTGAAAAAAGCTTATATAATATCCAAATGTGAATCTATTGAGTTACATATATACTAAGGAATAACAGTAGCAGGACCGCAATCTTAAGTGTTCTTGACAAAAAAGCCTAAATGCTAAGCACATTTGCACCAAAAAAGAACACACTTTAAATCTTTTTTTCCTTCAAAGTCCGTTCCAAAGGAGATCTTCACCGTGGTGTGAATGCTTTCAGAGTTTGCACAACCCAAAGACCACATAGGTAATGAAAGAAGACCTTAACCCCTGGCGGACAGCCTCAGATTCAGTGTGAAAAAAATAACCACATGGTTAAGATCCCAAATGATTAAGTTATCTGGAAACTACTTCCATGTGGGCATCTCTGCTTCCTTGAATGTTGCAGGAGTGTTTAGAGTTCATTTCAGCATGCTGCTTGTTTATATAACTCATAGGCTGGACCTGAATTTTACTCAGCCAAATGGTGTTATTTAGTTTGAGGTTCTTGATGATCATAGAATCATGGAACTCAGAAAGAGGGATAGCAAGGCCTAAGACTTTTTAAGGTTATGGTCAACCCCAACCTTTCTTCAAAAAAAAAAAAACAAGCATGAGAGACTGATTTTCAGTTTAAGAGCTAATTATTTGATCAAACTGATCCAAGGCAACATAGTGCTGTTGCTGCAATTACGAAGAGAACCTGTGGTATCAAAACAAAGGAAGGCACCTACCATTTATGAAAATGTCCATGTCCACGAGAGCCAAGGCAAACACCAAGAGTTCTAGCCACAAAAACATGGTTATATCCAGGGATTATATGTATCCTTACAAAACAGCATGTGGATGTCTGTCTCTGGAAAGTAAAATAAAAGTTATTGCTCTCTGTGAAAGTCATGCAAAGTCCCCATCAAATGTAGAACAGACTGTATGCATACATTGAAACTCGTCTTTATAATCCAAGAAGCAGCTTCCTCTGTCAGGCAAAATTTAACTACTGGCAGTCACATTCTGCAGCAAAGTGATGTCAGTTTTACTCACTTCTCTAAAACCACTTTTTCTTCTTTCTTCAGTTTCCAGGAAGTAACAAAGAGGGTGTTTTTTTTTTCCTGAAGTTATTGCAGTGCTGTTCTGATATCCTACTTAAGAAGCAATTGCTTCTGCAGAATTGAGGTTTTTCTTTCAAATGTTGAAGTAAATTTAAATATTCTTATCTTTGATCAAAGAAAAAATAAAAACCCTGCTATTCAAAAAAAATAAGGCAAACTTTTCTATGATATAATATAGTGACAAGTTTAAAAACAAGTCTACATTGAGTGATCTCATTCTTCTTTAAAGTACTCACTAGGATAAACAGATGTGGACAAACAAGGATGATATTTTCACGAACCTATAGTAAATGAAGTAACTATGCTAAAACTTTCATTTGTGATCGGAATGCTAGCTAGGGTTATGGACATTATAGTATAACAACAAGCCTGAAAACTAATTTAAGAATCACTCATCTAAATTAGACGTATGCAACTTCTTTTTTCTAACAGACTGAGGGCCACATTTGGCCTTTGAGTAGTAGTAGTAGAAGGTCTGCCTTCCAAAAATGAATGAGATTAAAGGGGAAAACTAAACTAAGTTTAAATGTAATTTTAATTATATTCACATTAAAAAGGTAAAGGTAAAGGTTCCCCCGCACATGCGTGCCAGTTGTTTCTGACTCAAGGGGCCGGTGCTCATCTCCATTTCAAAGCCAAAGAGCCAGCGCTTGTCCGAGGACGTCTCCGTGGTCATGTGGCTGGCATGAGTAGACACGAAAGGCGCACGGAAAACTGTTACCTTCCCACCATAGTGGTCCCTATTTTTCTACTTGCATTTTTACGTGCTTTCGAACTGCTAGGTTGGCAGAAGCTGGGACGAGTAACAGGCACTCACTCTGTTAAGCGGCACTCGGGATTTGACCCGCCAAACTGCCAACCTTCTGATCGACCAGCTCAGTGTCCTAACCCACTGAGCCACCGCGTCCCTACATATTCACATTAGCATGCATCTAATGTTTCTTTTCTGTTGCAGTCCAGTAAAAACTTCTGAGGGGATCTGTGAAGGGTATGCATTGCCTTTTACTGGTTGATCTGAGCATAGTGCAACACCAATCTATGGAATGTTTATCAAAACCATCAGCTGACCCTATTTCCTCTGATTCCCTTACTTGCAATCATTTAGGCACAAAGAATACATGTCACTATGGGGACAAGTAGGTATATGTGACTTTTCTCCAATCCTATCTCCCATGTCAATTACTCAGGGAGTACTCCTATGCTAAAACAGTTTTCAGAGCAGTAGAACTACTGAAGTAGAGTCATTTTTTTGTGAGATTGACAGTCATATAAATTTGATTAGTAAAATATAAGCAAACTCTTAGGTAACTTTCACAATTTTTATTGGTTTATTTATTAAATTTATATGCTGCCCATCTCACTCTGAAAAGGAACTCTGGGCGGCCTGCAATTAAAATAACAAATATTAAAAAAAACATTAAATACAAAGACAAGAAGCAAAAATGGTAAGATCGGTACAGAGGTAGCATCTTTTCAGTTAATTCATCAGCCACCTTCAACACTGAGTGCCCCCATCAAGACTCCAAGCTAACTGGCAGAGCCAGGTTTTAACACTTTTCTGGAAAATCAGAAGGGCTGGAAAAGACCTCACCTCATTCTCTTCAAGATTATAGCTGCATTCAGGGCTTTTTTTCTCATAGAACGCTCAGAACGGAGTTCCGGCACCTTTTTTGGGTGGAACCTTGTGGGGTAGGCAAGGCGGGTTGTATGACATGTGTGAGTTCCGGCACCTTTTTCTTTTACAAAACAAGCACTGGCTGCATTAATTTTCACACAGCTGACAAGAGGGCTGATTTGAGAATAGGCTGGCATAATTTTTGTGTATTGGCCATTATGAGAGAAGAATAGGTGATTTTCCTGATGCCAGCAGACATGGCATCAGAAATCTTGGGAGACAAAATTGAACCCCCCACTTATCTACTGACGATAATCGCTGGGCATTTTCATTGTGCCAGGTGTTAGCTTCTTCTGCTACAATGAAAAAAAAATGAAGCACGAAGATATTCAAAAGTAGATAATGAAAATCTCCCAATGACTCCTTTGACTGATTAACATGCACTTCAATCATTTCCAAATGGGATGTAAAGCTGTCTCATAAGGCTTCTACATGGGAAAAATACATTGTATAGCTATGCTAACTTCCACTGTGATACACAATCTTTTAATATATATATATATATATCTTGACAACTTAGTAATGTGTGTGTTGACATATCTCAAATGCCTTAGCATCAGCAAGTTATGGAAAGAAGCAGTGAGCTTTCAGGACAACAGGCTTTATTTCCATTTTTGTGGAAGAGCCACTTGTTCTGATTTTAGTAAAAGCTAACCTCCCTGCTATTAGTCACATCATGGAAGAGTTGAAACTATTTTCAATTATGATATAAGGATAATATATGAAGCAAGATATGCAGTAACAGCTGCTCATATGATTCACAAGTGTTAATAGAATTCTGAAAGTACAAAGGCAGATATGTCTTTGCTGAATGATCATTTAAGGCAGGGGTCCTCAGACTTGGCCCTTTTATGACTTGTGGACTTCAACTCCCAGAATTCCTCAGCCTGAGGAATTCTGGGAGTTGAAGTCCACAAGTCATAAAAGGGCCAACTTTGCAGACCCCTGATTTAAGGAGAGCTGTTATACTTTCTGCAATTTATGACATACCAAGTATTTAGCAATTACATTAACTCTCCCATTTCCATCTTCATTCTGCGAATGTTGTCATTTACTGCACAGTATCTGCTGCTTAGCTTCAAAGAGCCCAGTGGCAATTCCATTAAACAGAGGTGCATAATTGGTATCTGATATCAGTAATAGGAATGGTTTTTTTGTTTGTCATTGAGTTTTGGGGTCCATGCTATGGCAGCTTAAGAGATCTAGCCTCTATCAAAGTAGGTATTTGTTCTTTCTACTTTCTTTGAAAGAGAAATAAGATGCTTTTCCCAGAACTTGCCAGCTCTAGGTACATGCCTCCAAAGGTTCCTATTAAAAAGCTTTTGGCCATAAATTTCATGAAACAAACATTCCCAATACCTCTACTTGTCTAGGTCTATCAAATGTGGGCTGTAGAAATCCAGATGATCCAGCAAAGAGATACTGAAACCTTTAACTCTTTCCTGATCCAGATGTTGGTAGCTCTGATATGATAATCTTAATCCCATCCATCTTTCCAACCAGAAAAAGTAAGAGTTGTGTGAATCTGACTGTTAGGAGGCCAGAAAAAGATATTGAATGAGAAGGAAAGTCAGAGAGAAATAAAGAGGAAACAGATGGGCCAAAAAGGAAGCAACCATGCAGCCATGACATGACATGTTACATGTAGCACAACCAGCAGGTATATATGCAACAAGTCATGGCTATAGGTATCCTTTGCCTCTTTTTCAACAATTTTCCATAAATTCTTATTTTTTATTTTAACCAACTTCTAGTACATCAGGCCTTATTTAAGGAAGAATGAGAAGAATAGAGTATCATTGGTGTCAATTTCTTTATGCATAAGATCTGTCTTTAATACAACATCTGCACTTTTATTCAGTTTCTCTTTGAATATCATCTTGAAGGAAAATTGATATAGGTGGATTGGTGAGTCTGTATCTGTACACAGTACATGAACTATGTGTATGTGTGTGGGGTGTATGTGAACCATACATTCAGAATTTGGAAAAGCAAAAATATTGAAGATGCCAGGTTCATGCACTCCTTGCTGTCAATTACTTACATTTTGTTCTCAGTAGCTGTCAAAGTAGCCTATTATACAATGGAATGCATTTAAAGACAAGCTCAGGATCCAAAAAGATCTTGACAAACTTGAACAATGGGCGCTAACCAACAAAATGAGTTTCAGTGTGGAGAAAACCAAAGTTTTTCATTTAGGCAGGAAAAATCAAAGGTTTAAGTACAGATTAGGCAAGACCTGGCTCAAAAACAGCAACTGTGAAAGGGACCTTGGAGTCCTAGTGGACGATCACTTGACTATGACCCAGCAATGTACAGCAGCAGCCAAAAAAGCTAACAAATCCTGGGTTGTATAAAATATATATGTATAGAATCAAGATCATGTGAAGTATTAGTAACACTTTATAAAACCTTAGTAAGACCACACCAGGAATACTGCAACCAATTTTGGTCACCATACTACAAAAAAGATGTTGAGACCTTGGAGAGAGTTCAGACAAGAGCGACTAAAATGATCAAAGGCCTGGAGACTAAAACATATGAAGAACGGCTGCAGGACTTGGGTTTGGCTAATCTAAAGAAAAGAAGAAATAGGGGTGACATGATAGCAGTGTTCCAGTATTTGAGGGGCTGTCACAGAGAAGAGGGGGTCAAACTATTTTCCAGAGGGCAGGACAAGAAACAATTGTTGGAATCTGATCAAAGAGAGAAGCAACCTGGAATTAAGGAGAAACTTCCTAACAGTGAGGACAATTAACCAGTGGAAACAGCTTCTCCCCAGAAATCGTGGGTGCTCCATCACTGGAGGTTTTTAAAAAGAGACTAGACAGTCACTTGTCTGAGATGGTATAGGTTCTCCTGCTTGAGCAGGGACCTCCAAAGTCCCTTCCAGCTCTATTATATTCTAAATTCTGTACATAATATCCCTAATAATGCCTCTCCTTGAAAGTTTTATAGGGCTTTGGCTAAAAACAATGAAGGGCAACGTAGTGATATTTTGAAAGACAACAGAAATTTGTATTGTGGAAAAAAAAAATTGGAGGGGGGAATGGAGAGTTCAGGGTTTACATTGGTTAAAGTTATCTTACAGAAATAGCCAAGAACATAACTGAGAAAAAAACAAAACAAAAATGGAAAGAAGTAAGGGAGAAAGAAAGGATTCAAGTAAGTTGTTAATAGGAAATCTGAAAGCAGGATTGATTTGAGATTTAGTTATACTTCGTATAGACTCAATAAAATAAAATTGTATTATTTATATCCAGGTTTTTCTCTAGGAGCCCAAGGTGGTACATATTCCATAGTTTTTCCCCAAAACAATAATCCTGAGCTCAAGAAAGTGTGATTTATCTGTCCAACCTACATTATACTGGCTCTCATAATTGATTGAATACTTGTAGAATGCTAACATCCTTTTTGAGCCAAGCAAACAAGTTTCCTGTTCTTCTTTCATACATCCTGCTCCTCATGTATGTATCTGTGGGTGTATACATGCATACCTGCGCATGCATATGTGGGTACTGACTTATTTTCACTGGATGATCAAAGAGATAAGGATCATACCATTTGGTAAACACTTATTAGAATTATCTTGCTCTTTGCTGGAATTGAACCATCTGTTAGAGGCATATTTAAATAATCCTTCACATTTGCTTAGATATTACACTGCATGCAGGACAATTATTTACAATAAATGCTGTATCTGGTCACAGTAAGATCTTTTTAAAAGAGTTCTTAGGAGTGTGTCTGGGAATAAAAAGTGACAATTGCATGCAAGAGTTTAATAATAACAAAAAATAAAACAGCTTTTTTGAACTGGAGTTATATACAGTAGTAGGCCTTCAGATGATAACTCTGTTCATCTTTTTCACCAGTGAAAATTCTTTGGTTCTAAATGCTTATGAAATCAAAGTATGAAATCACATTTATGAAATTGGTTTATGTGAAACCTAAATATTGTGTTGATTAGAAATGATTTTTTACCAAAGACAGCAGAATAAAAAAAACCTGAATAATTGATTCTGAGATATAATCAATGAATGAATTTAGAAAAGGAATTAGAGAGCTGTGATCAGATTTGACCATTTAAAGTTGTGTTTAAGATTTGATGCTGAATTTAGCCAAAACTATCTGAGAGGTGTAAATCTCCTAGAAGTGGAAAGGTTGTAGAATATAGGCAGGAAGAACTATTGTAGGAAGTGGCTGAAATATATTTGATGGTTGCTAAGTGGGTGTGTTGTTAAATTGCTGGGCTGTTTATGGATATGAATGTGGAAAGGAAACCAGAAATGATATTGAGGGAAAACAGTGAATAATGAGATGGAATGGAGCGTGTGGAAATAATGCTGCATACTACTGCCAATCCACTAATGAATGGATGATAGGCTAGGGTTAATGAATTCAAGAGTTGAAATGAATTTGGGTACCTCTCTGAAGAGAGAGAAGACTGGAGGCACATTTGAGAATCTGATGGGCAGAAGGAGGTATGGCAAGGGACACCAGACAGATCATCAAAGGACAAGAAGAACCCAGGCAGATATGTCATATATTACTGAGAATGGGCTGGGCAGAGACCAGGATATAACTTGTGGACTTCCTCATGCCTGGCTGAGGAATTCTGGGAGTTGAAGCCCACAAGTCATAAAAGGGCTAAGTTTGAAGACCCCTGTCCTAAACTATGTGGCGCTGGGCTTTGTTAGGAAACTGCTTGCCAAAAATCTGTTCTGGTCATCAAGAGAGGACCTGTGGAAAGTTCCCTCTCCTTGTGAGTTCACAGGTATGGGTGAACTCAGTAAGGGCCCTTTTCTTATGCAGGTTGTTCCACCCCAGGCACCTGATGGACCCTGAGAGGTTCCAGATGGAGCTTGGGACATTTCCTGCTTCCCTTGCCCACGACTCTGCCGAGGCCCTGGTGGTGGCCTGGCAGAGGGCGGCTGCTGGGGCCTTGGATCGAGTTGTGCCTTTGCGGCCTCTGACCCATCGCAGATCCCGGGTGTCCCCCTGGTTTACCGAGGGACTCCGAGAGATGAAGTGCCAGAAAAGACACCTAGAGAGCTGTTGGAGGTCCAGCAGATCCAAATCTGATCGAACACAACTAAGAACTTATCTTAAGTCTTACCTAGTGGCTATGGAAGTGGCAAAGTGTGTTTACTTTTCCGCTCACATTGCGTCCGCAGATAACTACCTTGTTTAGAGTGACCCGCTCACTGCTTAATCAGCGACCGAGGGATGACCACTTTCAAGGTAGGGCTGAGGAATTTGTATAGTATCTGCAGGACGAAATCACTCAGATCCGGACTGGTTTGGATTCCGACTGGGTGGAGTCCGGCGGGGTGGAGAGGGCAGGTCTTGGTTTTACCATTTGGGGTGAGTTTGACCCTGTGTCTTTGGATGATGTGGACAGGATTATGCATAGACTGAGTGCTACAACCTGTTTATTGGACCCATGTCCCTCCTGGCTAGTTTCGGCTGCTGGGGAGGTGACAGGGGGCTGGCTCCAGGCAGTTGTCAACACTTCATTGACAGAGGGTGTCTTCCCCTCCGCCTTAAAAGAGGCGGTGGTGAGGCCCCTCCTCAAGAAGCCTGCTCTGGACCCGGCCTCGTTAAATTACTATCGTCCTGTCTCCAACCTTCGCTTTGTAGCGAAGGTTGTTGAGAGTGTTGTGGTGCATCAGCTTCTGCATTTCCTGGATGAAGCGGACTATCTGGACCCATACCAGTCCGGTTTCAGACCCAGTTACAGCACGGAAATGGCATTGGTTGCACTGGTAGATGATCTCTGGTGGACCCGGGACAGGGGTTGCTCCTCTGTCCTGGTCCTACTTGACCTCTCAGCAGCTTTTGATACCATTGACCATGGTATCCTGCTGCGACGGCTCAAGGGGTTGGGAGTGGGAGGCACTCTTTTACGGTGGTTCTCCTCCTACCTCTTGGGCCATTCGCAGTTTGTAGTAGCAGGGTGGCAGAGATCTATCCTGAGGCCCCTTTCCTGTGGGGTACCTCAGAGGTCAGTTCTCTCCCCCCTCCTGTTTAACATCTATATGAAGCCGCTGGGTGAGATCATCCGTGGCTTTGGGGTGAGGTATCTCCAATATGCGGATGATACCCAGTTGTTTATCTCCACCCCGAGCCAACCCAGTGATGCCCTTGACTGATGTCCCGGTGCCTGGAGGCGGTGTGGGTCTGGATGGGAAGGAACAGGCTCAGGCTTAACCCCTCCAAGACCGAGTGGCTGTGGATACCAGCATCTCGCATTGTCCAACATGTTCCATCTCTTTTGATGGGGGGAGAGCTCTTGCCCCCCTCAGAGAGGGCCCGCAACTTGGGTGTCCTCCTGGATTCACGGCTTAATCTGGAAGATCATTTAACGTGATGAGGGGGGCCTTTGCACAGGTTCACCTGGTGCACCAGTTGCATCCCTTTTTGGACCGAGATGCCCTATGCACGGTCACTCACGCTCTTGTCACTTCTCGCCTGGATTACTGCAATGCTCTTTACATGGGGCTGCCCTTGAAGTGCACCCGGAGGCTTCAGATGGTGCAAAATGCGGCCGCACAGGTGCTTATTGGAGTATCTCGATACTCCCATGTTACACCTCTCCTGTGAGAGCTGCACTGGCTTCCGGTTGCCCTCCGGGTGCGATTCAAGGCGCTGGTAATTACCTTTAAAGCCCTACATGGCTTAGGCCTGGGGTACTTGCGAGACCACCTGCTGCCAATGTCAACCTCCCATTGCCCAGTTCGCTCCCACAGAGTCGGCCTCCTCAGGGTTCCGTCGGCCAGGCAATGCTGGCTGCCGACCCCCAAGGGGAGAGCCTTCTCTGTGGGCGTGCCGACCCTCTGGAATGAACTGCCTCCGGAGCTGTGGATGGCCCCTGACCTTCGATCCTTCCGCCGTGACCTGAAGACATCGTTGTTCCAATAAGCAGGCCTGGACTGACCATGGTTTTTAATTTGGTTTTTATTGTGTAAATTGTCCCGTATTTCTTATATTCATTGTTTAATTCTTTTTTAATTTTTGTATTTTATGTCTCTTAATTTTTATTGTTGTGAGCCGCCCTGAGTCCTTAGGGAGAAGAGTGGCGTATAAATTTAATAAATTCTAATTCTAATTTCCCACAGAAGGATATGCAGCCCTCATGATGTTGCAGTTCCAATGTGCTTTGGGTGCTGTGTTTTCTTTTTTCTTTTTTTTTCTTTTCTTTTTTGTAGTTAGGCTTTGTTTTAGTTATTGATTTAGACTTAGTTATTTATTAAGTTTTTATTTTATGTTGCAGTCTTGATTGGGATGGACAGGTTTATAAGTATTTTAAAACAAATAATCTCTGCCATCCAATATAGATAACTAAAGAAAAACTGTTAATGGTCTTCCCATATTATAGTATATGGGGTCTGGAGCCAAATAATAGGACTTTTTGATTGGATTCCTCATTCTATAGAACACCTATCTCCTGGACATCTGATGGCATCTTGATTTTTAGAAGGAAATTAAATCTGTACCCTTTCAATAAGCTTTTGGTTGTTAGTATTTTTGAGTGACTATTGAAGATAGTTTACTATTATTACTTCTGTTAATTTATTTAATTGTATATAGATGTGTTGTTTGACACAAAGAATCTGTCCAAGTTGGAGTAAATGGTAAATACTGATTGAAAAGAAATAAACAAGTATTTAAATCTGGGGGTGGGGGAAACCTGGGGGATTGTCTCATTAAATTACACATGCAGCACTTCTTACTTTTTTGCAATGATCTGAAATATGTGCCAGGGACTACCTACTCTATTGGGTGAAAAATGAAAGTGTGACACGTAGTCAAGAGAAGTATTTGCCTTGAAGAAGTAGGTGGCTTTCAACAGGGCCATTTCATGCTAGACCAGGGGTAGGCAACCTCGGCTCTTTTATGACTTATGGACTTCAACTCCCAGAATTCCTGAGTCAGCTATGCTGACTCAGGAATTCTGGGAGTTGAAGTCCATGAGTCATAAAAGAGCTGAGGTTGCCTACCCTTGTGCTAGACCTTGCTCAGTATCTCCTCCTCTTTGCATATATTGTCCCAGATTCTTTCCATTATACCCAACCTCTATGTCTATGCCATTATCTATAGCTTCTATTTCCACTGCATCTTTGCCCATCTGTGCCACCACACTATGGTTTCCCCTTGTCTTGTCATTTTTCCATTTCCCTAACCATTAAAGCAACATCTATATTCTCTTCTCATCTCATTTTCTTCTCTTTCCCACCCCATTTCTCTCTTGAATGTTTCATTGCATCTCGTTATTCCACTGTTTTCCTTCCATAGCATGTCTCGTTTCCTTTCCATCCTATTTTCCATCACTCTTCTTGCCACCAAAGCTGCTTTCTTCTTAAAACCTTATTCCATGTTTTAAATTATGGCCTTAGAATCTATGTCTCTGTGTGTGTGTGTACCTGTACTTATTAATTTATTATTTGTGTTTGTGTGAATGTATGTATCTGCATTTTATTCTCAGTTACTGTGATGTTTAGCCCTAACATACATGGATGTTAGGTATTTTTCTATGTGCATATGTGGGCTTCAGTATTTGTATGCATCTATTTTTGTGTGTGCATTTCTTAGTATTTTATTATTTTGTTGTATCTGTACGTGTGTGTGTGTGTGTGCGTGCATGTGCATGTGTATGTGTATTTGTATAAGGAGGTTGTTTTTTTGTTGGTTTAAGGTGTCTTACTTGGTATTTCTATCACTTTATTTTATTTATATCTTCTCCTTCCTCCAAAACACATTGTTTCTCCACTAGCTTTCCCCCCCCCTCACAATATTCTTGAGAAACAGAGTGTGGTAGTGGTGGTTAACAACTTACATATTGCATTTTGCATGTTTAATTCTCACATGAAACAGGCAACTGGACAGCACATGGAAGTGATCCAGTAGTAGAATGAAGCACCTGCATTACCATTTCTTTACAATTCTCATTCCATCAATTCTCTCAGCTGATGAGATTAGTGTGTGCAGACTCTACGTATGTGAATGTATGGGCATGGATTCTATTATTGCAGTTACATAAAAACCAAATTTGGTTAATTTTAGTCCTGGTTATTGAATGAAAACCAGTTAGCATATTTTCCACATAGAACAGAATGAAAAAAGCTTACGAGAAAAGAGTTCAGTTTACCTTGATCTGTAAAAATCTTCTTGTTCTATGTTTTATATTGCTAAAGATTGTCACTAAAAAAAATCACATACATTTAATAATCTGAAACCTTTTGATTTTTATGGAGCACAGGAACATTACAAATTCGAGGCCTCTTTCAGAACATCAGGAAATGTCTCAAAAACTGTGAAGAATTTGTTCAGCTGGACTTGTTATAATTGAGATTAGTGAGTCACACTGCTTTTCAAATCCAATTTAGGCTCAAGTCGTTAATGAAGAAGGATACCTTCGATAAAAATGTCCCTGACTATATCATGCCACACATATAGCGCATTATGCTTCTCTAAAATTGCACCGCATATAATAATTATGTGAGCAAAAATTCATTAGGTCCATAATCTATTCAATTTTTTCCCCAACAGATGCACTTGATGCCTTTTAATTATTTCATTATGCTATTATGTTAAACTATTTGATATAACAAAAAGAATAGATACATACAATATGAACAATATGATTTACTCTCAAAATTATTTATCATAATAATTTACAAAGGAGGAATGGGAAGGAAAACTTGAGAATAATTCTCACAAAATTTGACTGCCTTAATGTCTTAACAAGAAGTTTAATGTCAAAAAACACAAAAATCTTAATTGCAATGTTGACAAATACTACATACTGAATCAGTAATTTGTTGCTGCTAATTAGACAGATTTCTCCTTCCACTGTTATATGATAATACTTTTAGCCTGTTCCATACCTGAAAAGTCCATAATTCTTGCTGTTTTCCTAGATTCAAAACACAGGGGATATAGACAGGGAGCACTATTAAACATTTTCTGAGTTGTTCAATGTGCACAAAATATTTGTATTTATTTGATTGCTTTGTTTTTTAAAATGACTTTCTGATGATTTACCAGAAAAGGACATTGAAGCTCAGTATTCCAGATATTGCATAAATAACCAGTCTCAGTTTAATTAATTTTCTTCAACTTCCTGTAAAAAAAAAGAGTTAGAACATTTGAAGTAGTAGTATGAAGTAGTATGAAGTAGTCACTTGCTGGATCAGGCTTCTGGCCCATCTAGACCAGCAGTCTGTTCTCACAATGGTCAGCCAGCTGCAGAAAACCACCAGCAGATGGACTTCAGAGCAGACATACAGCCTAAAACTATTAGCCATAGTTCCCCATTGTTACGTACTGGGCTCTTGTGAAACACCACATGGGTTGCTGGAGCAGCTAAGGGCTCTCCAGCAACCCAGACTACAAGTCTCCTGTGCTGCAATTGGCTATCTCCAGGCGGCAATGGTTGATTCAAACCTATTGGCTGCTGCCTAGGGGCTAGACTATATATTGCAGCTAGTTGCAGACAATTCCCCAGTACAGTTCCAGCACAAAATAAACAATGAGTTATCCTGTACTCTGTTCCGCATCTTCATTCCTGCACCAAAGAACCCGCTATTTAACACCCATGACTTCCATGAAACTTTTTTTGAAACTAGCCAAGTTGGTACCCATCACCACATTTTCATGGAAGCAAATTCCAAAGTTTAATTATGTGTTATGTAAAATATTTTCTTTTCTCTATCCTGATTCTTGCTAGCTTAGGAGCCACAACAAATTCCTCCAATTCCTCTAATAACAATGGAATTTTAAAAATAGCAATAACATTTTCTGGGTCAAACACTTGATATATTGATATAAATTGAATAAACTTCTAAGAGTGTTCATAAGCAAATCAATTACATGTTAAAATAGCTTATGCAAAACTAAATCGTCCCAAAGTAACAATACTGTGAGGGGCCTAACTTACATACTGTAAATATGGATTCACTTATTAATTTTATGTTGCAATTATTTCATGATAAACCACATCAGAACTATACCTGTGATCTAATACTTTTTATAACTATCTTGTAGCATTAAATCCTGATATTAAAACTGTTGTGTAGTGAAGTCTTTCCTGGCAATAAGCGAGATGAGAGGTTGCAAACAGGAACATTACTTTATTGAGGCAAACAGGAACAGAACTGAAACAGAGGCTTCTGCGCAGCTACTTATATGGTTGGGCACTAGGTGGCGGCCAATAGGTTTAAACTTTAAAGGAACCCATTCCCACCCCAAATCATCCAATGATCTTCTTGGAGACAGAAAGTCTGGCTAGTCAGTGACCGTTACAGTCACACCAATTGAGCAACCTTAAGCAGCATTCAAACAGACACGTGAAACAGTTCAAGTAAAATCCCAATACATTACACCCCTCCCCCCTAGAATGCACATACATTATTTAAGAATATTATCTTGTAAATATTGTGGTGGTCTACACGACCATTCTGAACGCCTGGGGGACCCAGGCAACTTCCGGTTTACCAGCTTGCCTGCTTTTCTTAACAGCCCATCTCCCTCAAAGAGGTCCTCTTGCTAGATGTTTCTCTGTGTTGTATCTAAAAACTATTCTACTAAGGCTTCTTGTGGACTCTAAGATTACTTTTGATTTTACTTGTGAAACTATATTAAAAAGTTGCAAAGTGAACCAAAGGGTGGAAAATGCTTGCTTAGCAATCAAGTTTCAGAAGAGTTTAACATCTAAAATACACTGAACATCTGCTGAGATAGACAAGTTAAGTAATATGTAGAATAAAGGTGAACCAAGATGAACTAATCAAGTTCAAATATATGCCAGGTCTATATTTTACTAGAAATTAAACCATAATGAGAGCTTTATAATAAAGCAAACTTCTCAGCTCCACTATTCTGGCAACTGAGAAATAGCAGAAGAAAGGAAGAAGGTCCTTTGTAGGTTAAAATGTAATTGGCCAATAGATGATAAATAAGTTGCCTTTGCTGCATATCTAGAAATAGTTCAAATTTTTGTAGTCAGGATATAGTAGTTGTGTAATAGCAGTATAAGTGGTTCTTTCCTCATTCACTCCCTCTTTTATCCTGCACTGCTCCTCCAGTATGGATCTTATTGGGCTTTGTTTTTGTTAATTGAAGGCACAAGGAGTAAGGCAAGGGAAAGTCCAATATGCTTTGTTATCTGCAGGCTTTCTTCATTAGAATGCTACTGGACATTGGCATGATGATGATGATAACGACAATGATGATGACAATTAATTGAATATTAATTAGTAATAGAAGAAAATATCACATTCCATGGTGCCAATAACAACCATATAATGTAACACTGAAAGCCAGTTGGGTGTAGTTGATAAGGCACCAGGCTAAAAACCAGGTGACCATGAGTTGTAGTCTCACTTTATGCCCTAGACCAGCTGGGTAACCTTCAGCTAGTCATTCCTTCTCAGCCCTTGTAAGATGTCAATGGCAAACCATTTCTGAAATCTTGCCAAAAAAACTGCAGGGATGTGTCCAGGTTGTCACTAGAAGTCAATACTGACTGCCACTGAGGTGCTTGACCGTGTTGTACCCTTGCGACCCCTGACCCGGCACAGATCCCGGTGGGCTCCATGGTTTTCTGTGGATCTCCGGGAGATGAAGTGTAGGAGACGGGATCTAGAGAGCTGTTGGAGATCCAGCCGATCTGAATCTGACCGATTGCAGTTAAGAACCTTTATAAGGTCTTATCTTGCGGCAATGAGGATGGCGAAGGCTAATTACTTCGCTGCGCTCATCGCGTCTGCAGATAATCACCCAGCTGCCCTGTTTAGGGTGACTCGCTCCCTTCTTAACCAGGAGGTGAGGGAGGATCCCTTACAGGGACGGGCCGAGGAGTTTAGTCATCATCTGACGGACAAAATCGCTCAGATCCAGGCCGGTTTGGACTCTGACTGGGCAGAGTCTGACACGGAGGAATCAGACTGTCTTGAGCATGTTATCTGGACTGAGTTCGATCCTGTTTCCCCTGATGATGTGAACAGGATGATGGGGAGGCTGAGCTCCACCACCTGTTTTTTTGGACCCGTGCCCCTCCTGGCTGGTTTATGCAGCCCGGGAGGAGACACGAGGCTGGTTCCAGGCAGTAATAACTGCTTCCTTGAAGGAGGGTATCTTCCCTGCCACCTTGAAGGAGGTGGTGGTGAGACCCCTCCTCAAGAAGCCTGCCCTGGACCCAGCTGTTTTAAATAACTATCGTCCAGTCTCCAACCTTTGCTTTTTGGCGAAGGTTGTTGAGAGTGTGGTTGTGCATCAGCTTCCTCTGTTCCTGGAGGAAACTGATTATCTGGACCCATACCAATTGGGTTTCAGGCCCGGGCACAGCACGGAGACGGCATTGGTTACGCTGGTGAATGATCTCTGGCGGGCTTGGGACAGGGGTTGTTCCTCTGTCCTAGTCCTATTAGATCTCTCAGCGGCTTTTGATACCATCAACCATGGTATCCTACTGCTGCGTCTCAGGGGGTTGGGAGTGGGAGGCACCATTCTACGATGGTTCTCCTCCTATCTCCTGGGCCACTCGCAGTCGGTATTGACGGGAGGGCAGAGATCCGCCCCGAGGCCTCTCGTTTGTGGAGTTCCTCAGGGGTCGGTTCTCTCTCCCCTCCTGTTCAACATCTATATGAAGCCGCTGGGCGAGATCATTCGTGGTTTTGGGGTGGGGTATCATCAGTATGCTGATGATACCCAACTTTTTTTCTCCACCCCGAACCAACCCAGTGATGCCCTCGCCATGATGTCCCATTGCCTGGAGGCGGTCCGGGTCTGGATGGGGAGAAACAGGCTTCGTCTCAATCCTGCCAAGACTGAGTGGCTGTGCATACCAGCATCTCGGGTCAACCAGACTATTCCATCTTTAACAATGGGGGGTGAGGTGTTACCCCCCATTGATAGGGCTCGCAACTTGGGTGTCCTCCTGGATTCACGGCTCAATTTTGAAGACCACATAGGAGCCGTGACCAGGGGGGCTTTTGCCCAGGTTCGCCTGGTACGCCAGTTGCGACCCTACCTGGACCGAGATGCCCTACGCACAGTCACTCATGCGCTCGTGACCTCCCGGTTAGACTACTGCAACGCTCTCTACATGGGGCTGCCCTTGAGGACCACTTGGAGGCTTCAACTGGTGCAGAATGCAGCCGCGCAAGTTGTGATGGGGGTTTCCCGATACTCCCATGTAACACCTCTACTCTGCGAGCTGCATTGGCTTCCGGTTGCCCTTCGGGTGAGATTCAAGGTGCTGGTGATGACCTATAAAGCCCTAAATGGCTTGGGTCCGGGATATTTGAGGGAACACCTGCTGCCGGCATCAAGCTTCCTTTGTCCTGTGCGCTCCCACAGGGAGGGCCTTCTCAGGATATCGCCGGTTAAGGAATGCCAGTGGGTTATTCCCAGGGGAAGAGCATTCTCTGTGGGAGTGCCGGCCCTATGGAACCAACTCCCCACGGAACTTAGAACTGCCCCCGACCTTCGCTCATTTCGCCGGGACCTGAAAACCTGGCTCTTCGAGCTGTCTGGCCCAGGCTGAGGGGTTTTAATTTTTTATTGGGTTTTAGTTTTAAATTTCGGGGACTTGAATTAATTAATTGTTTTAACTGATTTTAATTTTTGTATGTTATGCTTTTAATTTTCCCTGTAAACTGCCCTGAGTCCTACGGGAATAGGGCGGTATATAAATTTAATAAAATAAAATAAAAAATAAAATAAAATAAATAAATAAATAAAATAATAACGTGCAGTATTGGAAAATGGTCATTTTATGACCTCTTCTTTTTAGATACTTTGTTGGTATGTAGGGTAGGGATGAGAAGAGGAATTCCATCCATGGCTTTATGTTTGTTTTCTCTTCCACCAAACCCAGTCTTTCACATAGTTAACAATCTTATATAATGAGTTTATATGTAAGTTTTAATTTTATTTACTAAACAAACCTTGCTTTTTATTGTAGCTTTGGCTTTTGCCAATTTTAGCAGAGCCTAGATGGGTCATGTGAATCTAAATTTAATACACTGTTACCTGCAGGTTAATAATATAGGAAGCTGTCATAAGCAGATGAAATTAGGCTTTATTTAGTACTTAGCTGAACTGAAACTATCTAGCTAAGCTAAAACTGGAAGAACTGGAGCTGATTCTCTCCGGCAAAGTAGAACAGGAAGTTCAGAGTGTAATATCATTTGTTTTTCATTTCATCTATAAACTCCCTTTTAATGACCCTGTAGTCCCTTAATTTAGGGTAGAGTTAGGGTGGCTGGCTAGAGTTGAGCATTCACCTTACTCTGGGTCAAATTTGAGTCCCAAGTAGATCCAGTTAAAGCAGGGGTAGGCAACCTCGGCTCTTTTATGACTCATGAACTTCAACTCCCAGAATTCCTGAGCCAGCATAGCTGGCTCAGGAATTCTGGGAGTTGAAGTGCACGAGTCATAAAAGAGCCGAGGTTGCCTACCCCTGAGTTAAAGGAAAGAGTTTTGACCAAGTTTTCATACAGAACACAGAGCACTAGCCCACATTGGACAATATTATAAAAAATGAAACTAAGGCAGCAAAATGAACACCATGGCATTACAACCTGGCTGTACTGTAATGAAATATAAAACTGATGGTTTTGTTATATATACCCAATAAGAAAGAATATGCTAAACATCAACATTTTTAACAGTCTTCTAATAGGAAGTTGGAGTAGAAGCTATGAGCAGACACAGTACCACCAAAACAATTTAAAAAGACCCAAATAGTTTTGTATGAAATGAATTATGAAATAACAGTTGATTGGTTGGGTCTGTTGATAGAGCTAAAACTTAGATAGCAACTAATCTCAAAGCAGGATTCAAATTACAAACCGTTTGTTTGTGAATAATATCAGTTTGAAGAACTGCCACCCAAGTGTACACTAATAAAGCAATAGGAGATACAAAAGTGTGAAATTCCCTTAAACTTAATCATCATTACAGGACATAAACATTCTGTTACATCAAGAGTCATTCATGTATTTAAGGCGTCAACTAATGTGGAATATACCAAGATGGTGATTCGATAACTTTGTGAAATAATTCCAAGTAATGAAAGAAAAGCACACTTGCCTGATTTCCTAGGGAGAAAAAACTTTAGAGTCAGACACACCAGAAGTGTGGAAATGAAACAACTAGAGGGAAAAATCAGCATATTCTTCTTAAAAATTATGGATTTGGTGTGTGCTTTTATTTGTTGTCTGGCAAAAATGTGTCCATTTTGTTGTAATTGAGCGATCTTTCAAAGACCTGGGAAGAAAGGAGGAATTTTGGAAAGAACTACATAAAACAAGATAAAAGGGGACTTAAGACATACATCAGGGCTTTTCAACTGGTGGTATGCGTACCACCTGTGGTACTTTGCCATGTGGCAGGTGGTCTACGGTTGCTAGCCAAGTGTAGCAGGGGAGGGGAATGAGCCTAAGCGACCCAAGCCTGAGGGAGAAGCAGCTGCAGCTGCATGACTGTCTGGGCTCGGCAGAAGCCCCAGGAGCTGGCAGGGCTCCACAGCTGATTGGCTCCAGCTGATTGGTGCTTCCAAAAGTAGCTCGGAGCTGGAGGTGAACTGAAGAAAAAAGGGGGGGGAAGAGAGGAGATGCTATAAAAGAATGTGGTTTGGGCAGGGAAAGGGGAAAAAGACAACAGGAAAGGTTTAATCCCTTTAAACAATTGTAATTAGTTTTACCCCCTTTAATTGAGTCTGTCTGTGGCTTTTAGAAAGTTTTCTTTGAAGGTAAACTGGCTTAATTTGAAGCTAAAGCTTTTCGCAATTGCCAGAGACTTTCATTCTACGATGCAACATTGTAACACATGACACCCCAGAGGAAGCTTAAAGAGGGGAAAAAACAGAGTTTGTGTTTATTTTATTTTCTTGCTTTGCACTTGATTCCTGTGTCTTTAAGGGTACAGGGAAGGGATTGGGGGGTGCATTCTTACTACACTGTGGAAGAGCTCAGAAGGGAGAGAGGAAGAAGGGCCAACCAGCTAGCTCAGGAGTCTACAAACTTAGCAACTTTAAGACCTGTGGACTTCAACTCCCAGAATTCCTCAACCAGCCACGAGAGTTGAAGAATTCTGGGAGTTGAAGTCCACAGGTCTTAAAAGTGCCAAGTTTGAAGACCCCGAACTAGCTGGTAGTGGTGCATATTAATAAACATGGATAAATTCATCATACATTTGTCAGTGCAAAGGGAAAGTGATTCAACAAAGGAACAGCCACCAAAGAAATTAAAACTGGTACTTTTTTACTTTTTTCCCCTACAATTTGTAATATTTTATTAGATTATAGAATAAAATACAAAAATACAAAAGCAAATAGTAGGACAAGGGGGTGGAAAAAGGGGGGAAGTGAGGGGGAGAAGAGAAAAAGAACAGACTTCCTCTGTTGCAGTAGAAGGAAGCACTAATGTTGAACCTCAACTTTTTACTTTTCCATAATATTATAAACTAGCCAATTCTAGAACAACAAATGAATCTAATCAGTAAAACCCAAAATCCCCTCCTTTTTTTAGTCATCAAGTTTTTGACACTTTGCTAAGCACTGGTGGTACTCAAATACAGTATTGTCATGTCCTAAAAGTGGTATAATCTGTGAAAAGGTTGAAAAGCCCTGACATACATCACTGCCTGATGCATTAGGCTCTCAAAGTTACTAGCTAGTAAGGCCATTGGGTATAGTAGGCTACCCTGCTGAAGACTAGAATGGCTAGAGGCACTATCAAAATAAGACCATTCTGTGATGCAAAGCACCAGTGGTGACAGAATTAAAGTTCCTCTTTGCTCTTGTGTTCCTTGTACTATCTAAATCAGGTGTGTCCAACCTGGGGCCTGTGGGCCACATGCAGCCCTGCATGACTCATAACACAGCCTTACAAGACCCTAAAAAATAAAGGAAGTTTGTTTTTTTATATACTACTGTATATTATATATTTTATGTGGGACCCAAGACAATTCCTCTTCACTTCATGCGGCCCAGGCAAGCCAAAAAATTGGACAAGCCAGGTCTAAATATATATTACTAGTCTGCTGGGATCTGATACAACATTGGTTTCCATGATGTACATCAATGGAAACGTACACAGAATAGGCTATGGAAGAATTACGTATATATTTTTTGTTGGCCTTTGAAAGCTGCTTCCTGATAGTTATCAAAATCTCTCAAAAACCACAGTAGAATAGATTTTCTTTCATACAAGCAATTACTGTAAAGTCTATTTTCCCCCTTATAATAAGGTTTTCCCCATCCTTCTAAAAATAAACTGCTTATGTATATGATTCCAAACTATGGAAAAATGTGGTCCCCTTTTCTGTTTTTTTTATCTTTTACTGTAGAATAAGGGAAGCCAGAATCAGTTCTTAAGACAGTCTGTAAAGCTGTATGAAGGCTGATTTTTCGTTCACAACCGAGTTTAAAAACAGACCATTCTGGCAAAAGATATAATGGTAAATTAAGAACAAGACCTTTCTCTCTCTTATTCCTTTATTTGTTTTATTCTGTTAACTTCTGTTAACTTCTGACCAACAGACCCAGACAACTGAAGAATCAGAAAATGGAGTGACAACACTGAAAATGGAAAAGGCTCTTTACAAATTAAGAAAGCAGAATATATTCAAGGAAAAGGAAGAAGAACAGACTGAATGGAAGATAAAACCGTTAGGACAACCGTGGGAAATTGGAGTAACAGGGAGGCAGTTTAATGAATACTAATGGGTTTGTTCTTCTAAAAATGTTCCAACCAAATATATATTAATTGTTAAGTTCTCCATCTTAGAATTTGGTTGTTCCATTGAAGACTTTGGGATCAAGTGTTAGAGATAGTTTTTGCCTTTTATAGCTGAGTATGGGATATCTATTCCACTTTTTATAGGTGGTCTTTATAATAGGGTCTTTATAATATTGTTCATCAAATGAAAATTTATAATCCAAAGTATTCCATCAACTTATTCTTTTATTTGTTAATGAAGCAAACAGAGATCCAATACGGCTAAAAATAAGGAGAGGGAAGGTGAAAAAAAATGTGTGCGCAAATGCATGCACATACGTGTATATACGCACATGTGCATACATTCTGGTAACAGTTCAACCTGAAGCCCCAAGGTTGAGCACAGATCCACACCTGCAAGGCTCCACAGAAGGTGTCTAATATTGGAGCCAACTTATTCTTCATGAGATAATGTTCCAGAGGACTGACACCATGGCAGAAAACCTCTCCTATGGGACCCTGCCAGCTTCTACTCCTTGACCAATGGTACCGTACCATGCCCCTCCTGTTGGATAGAATAGTACAGGTAGCTACAACCAGGAAGAAATGGTCCCATAAATAACCCATCCCCAAGCTGAGCTTTAAAAGTAACTATCAGCACCTTGAATAAATTATAAGTGAAATTAATTAAGGATGCAATTAAAATGGCAAGGTAGCACACAGTCTTGAAAAGATGTACAGCTGTTCTGACCTGAACTGTTATAAATATTTCCAGAGTTATTTTTCTGAACAATCAAAAGAGCAGTGGAAATATTTGTAAGTACACCAGTTCAAATCAATAACAAAGACTGGCCCTTTTTTGTTTTTTGTGGGGTTTTTTTAACATAGCTATAATGTATCCTATGGCATGCTTATTAGAACTCAAATTCTTTAGGATATCCAGCTACAGAGTGTTTTGTTATCCATTTTCCAAAAATGCGTTCAAAAAAGAATACTGGGAGGAACAAATGAAAAAGAGAGGGAGAGAAAGAAAGAAAGAAAGGGAAAAGGTGAACAGTTATCTCTATTCAGGCAATTCACAAAGATCACCATATGGATGAAATACGGCTCCTCTTGCAATCAATAGATGTTTGACTCATGCTTTCAATAGATCCAAAAGTTTGTCTAAATTCTTTGTTTGTTGCCTTCTTTTTTTCTTTGTTTTAAAGTGACTCCATTTTTTTGTACTATGATACATGTGAACTATGGTGTTTATTATTTCATCTCTCCCATTTTATGCAGGAATAGCCCAGGGCCGTTTTCAAAACAGAAGCAGGAGAGAAAGGCAAGAGACTTTGAAATCATTGTTACAGCATTCAGTAACCCCAACCGTCAGCAACGCGCATTCACAGGCAGCATAAGAGACAAATATGCTTTCTGCTGAGGTCTCTTCCCTGATGTGAAACTGCCACTGAGGACTGAAAACAGAACATTTCACCAGGGGGGGGAAAAAGTTGGAACAAATGCTTCCAAGTTTTATATTAAAGGCAAGGTTTCTGAAATTGTCCTCCAGTGAGTTGCTTTCAAAAGCGGGAAAGGAAACTACAACAGTTACTAGAGAACTAGCAGCCAGAAAATTGATTGCTTAGTGTGTATCCATAGGTTCTTATCGTTAAACAATACACCTAAAAGGGGGAGGAGGTATAGAACAAGATTTTAAAAAATACAAACTTGCAATTTAAAATCATAAAAACAATACCAAGCGTATGATAACAGGAAACACAGAAGCAATAAACACAGGAATATGGTAACAAAAAGTTGACTTCGTTTGGTGCTGGAAAGTCCCAAGAATTGTCATTGTCCACAAACACAATGACGTTATGAGGGCACCCACAACATTTCATAAGAAGAGAGCGGCCACCTATGTTCCAGGCTTTCTAAGTGGTTAGTATGAATCAACAGAGTGGGCATGGTCCAGGTCCCTTCAATTAAACAGTGCCATCTATCAGGACCCAGGAAACATGCCACCTCTGTCGCAGCACCTGCCCTCTGGAATGAGATCCCTCTAGAGACCCACGTGTTTCCCATCCTAAAAGTTTTTTGGAGAACCCCAAAACTGTGATTGTTCTCCCAGGCATGTGTTAGAGTGGATGGAGAACCTTGTTGGATGTGTTTCTGTGAATGTTTTCTATTGAGTGCCCAGACCCTAACTTTTGTACTCTGTGTTTATTTGTTTTTTTGCTGTCTCGTGAGCCATCCAGAATTGGTTTGGAGTTGGGCAGCACCAAAACCTAATTAAACAAATAAGTAAATAAATGTCCAAGAAGGAATTTTCTCAGGCTGCTGCATCAGGAACCATCCTTACAGTCTTTTGGACCAGGTTGCCATAATTGATTTAATAAAAATAAAGCATAATTATCTAGGTCATAACTCATAGATATACTTGCTCAGAATTAGGTGCTCCTTTAAGTCTTGGACCTTAGTTTTATTAGGTTGTCTCCTACTCCACTTGAAGTTCTTATGGAAATAAAAGTCTGGTTTTGACTGATTTAAGAATGCAAAGAAAAAAATGACTTCTTCGAATTGTAGGATTCTCTGATTTTGGTTTTTCATTTGCAGACATTTTATTATTCAGCTGGATCAGATGCATTGAATATGCTGCAGGAAGGAGGGTAATGGCATCTATGCAAATGAAAAAAAAAACTAAGCTCAGAAGAACTACCATAAACTGATACAGCTATTAGTAATTTTTTTGTTTTGCTTTGTTTTAATAATTCATCCTCCTGATCTGGTAACATAGAAGTGTGTGACTAGGGATTTCAAACCTTCTTTGCCCTTTCTGTGACCCACTTTGTTTTTTAAAAAAAGAAGTGAAGAGGCATGAAAGAGGCATGAAACTTTATCTACTTGAAATGATCAGGAAAAAAAAACATGCAGTGTTCCAGGCAGACCACAAGATGGGGCTTGTTTGCTTCAGTTGGTGAGCTTGGCCAAGGGAAACCGCTTCTGCACTCAGCATTTAATCAGAGGCTTAGCAAAACAATGTGCAGGTAATCCTCGACTTACAACAGTTCATTTAGTGACTGTTCAAAATTACAACAGAACTGAAAAAAGTGACTTATGACCTTTTTTTCACAATTATGACTTTTGTAGCATCCCCATGGTCATGTAATCAAAATTCCGATGCTTGGTAATTGGTTCATATTTATGACCGTTGTTGTGTCCCAGGGTCACGCAATTCCCTAATGGGCGAAACCAGATTCCCTTAACAACTGGGTTACTAACTTATCAGCTATAGTGATTCACTTAACAACTGAGGCAAGGAAGGTCGTAAAATGGGGCAAAACTCATTTAACAAATGTCTCACTTAAAAAAAGATTTTTTTTTGGCTCAGTTGTGCTCATAAGTCAAGGACTATCTGGATTACTTTCTTTTTCCTAGCCCCAGTACCCAGCACCTGCCTTTGTTTTCAAAGAATCAAAAATTTTCTTTCTACAGCCATGAGGGAAGGATTACAGAAAGCCCACCTTTCTACAGGATTTCAGAGCATACTTTTCCCCCCTTTTGAAAAACGTCTGAAAGAGAGGACGATGCATTCTATATTTAGCACAAGTGCCTGACAGTCTGGATGATTATGAATGCAAGTTGACTTCACAACAGATTGCCTAAAATGTTTGCATTTCATATGTTAAAAACACACAGACAAAAATTGGACACAAATATATATATTAATTCAGAAGAAGTTAAAGATTACAGTGTAACGGAATCCAAACTTTTCATTTGGGCTAATGGATAGGCAACTCGAAAAAACGTCATGCAACTTTGTTTTCATGTATGACAACTGCTGCGAGACTATTATATGCTCAAAAATTGGAAAGGTTTGATGCTACCCACAATGGAAGAATGGCTGGTGCAGATGATGTAACCTGTGGAGATGGCTAAACTAACTTCTTTGATCAGAGAAAATCAATTTCTACATTTATAGCTAACTAAAAATCCCTTGCAGACTTCTTTGCATGAAATGGAAAAAATAACTTCTGACTTGTGGTATTTATTACTAGAAAAAAAGGATAATAGAAAAAGGATAATAATCATAGATAATTTTGTACTTATATTTGCTGCAAATATATCACTTATCTCTTTCTGTATTTAAAAAATAAAATGTTTGCATTTCTCCTTAAAATCATGTGTATATTTTACTGTCTAGGAGACAATTGCATATTTAAGTCTTTTCTTTGTCTTTGTCATGTTTTAGGTTTTAGCTTGATATATTATTTCTTCAGTTAAAAAATAGCAAAGCAAAAACAATGTATAAAGTTGTTACTGAGTCCTTCGGGAGAAGGGCGGTATATAAATAAAATTATTATTATTATTATTATCTTGCTGTGATACAGTCCAAAGATATTTATTAGATGTTGGTATAATGTTTAATAATGCAACCTTTAACTTGCTATTGCTATCGTTGCCAAACCTGTTTTAAATGGATTTCAAAAACTTATGCTATCTATTTTGCTGGGATATAACACTGAGATACCAATGTCCTGAATTGAAATAACCAGATTTTTGTTGGTTAAACATTCAGAATCAGAATAGAACTGGAAGGGACCTTGGAGGTCTTCTAGTCCAACCCCCTGCTCAAGCAGGAGACCCTATACCAATTCAGACAGGTGACTGTCCAGTCTTTTCTTAAAAATCTCCAGTGATGAAGCACCCACAACCTCTGAAGGCAAGCTGTTCCCCTGATTAATTGTCCTCACTGTTAGGAGTTTCTCTTTAATTGCGGGTTGCTTTTCTCCTTGATTAGTTTCCATCCATTGTTTCTTGTCTTGCCTTCTGGTGCTTTGGAAAATAAATTGACTCCTTCCTCTTTGTGATAGCCCCTCAAATAATGAAATAATGCTATCATGTCACCCCTAGTCCTTCTTTTCTCTAGACTGGCCATACCCAATTCTTGCAACCATTTTTCATATGTTTTTGTCTACAAGCCCTTAATCATCTTAGTTGCTCTTCTTTGCACTTTTTCTAAAGTCCCAACATCTTTTTTGTAATGTGGTAACCAAAACTTGATGCAGTATCCCAAGTCTGGTCTTACTAAGGCCTTATAAAGCAATACTAATACTTCATGTGATTTTGATTCTACTCTATGCCTCTGTTTATACAACCAAGGATTGTATTAGCTTTTTTTGACTGCTTTTGGACAATGCTGAGTCATATTTAAGGGACACCAAGGCCCCTCTCACACTTACCATTTTTGAGCCAGGTCTCGCCTAATCCGTACTTGTATGTTTGGCTTTTCCTGCCCAGGTATAAAATCTTGTATTTCTCCAGATTCAATTTCATTTTGTTAGATAGGGCCCTTTGTTCAAGCATTTTTTTAAAAAAAATCCTATATTATTTTATCATAAACCCAAAGCTTCTTTTTGACAGAAAGGGAATTTGAGGTGCTTTTGAAAGAGGCCCATTTCCTTTTGTGAGTCTTCCATTATTACCTGCCATGCCCTCTCGTGAAAAGGTTTAATCTCCACAGTGGCTACTATCTCTGACTGCTGAGACACAGGGTTGCCAATGCTAATGATGCTTCAAAATGTCTCCTGCCCCACAGAGAAAAATAGTGAATGTTAAATCTGGGAAAACTGAGAGACTGAATATTTCAGATCCATCAACCATCATTCATCCACTTCTTGTTTTGATTACAGTTTGGTCTGTTGCTGTCATCACACATTTCCATCATTTTGCATCCTCCTTTACCATCTGAATTCAACACCTTAGAAAAGTATTAAGAAAAATGTTTCAGCTTACTAGCTGTGTTCAGTGGTGCACCCGTTACTGTAAGTATTCAGAGAGAGAGAGAGAGAGAACAAATGAATCTGTGAATCCATCTTAGATTTAGATTGTGGAAAACAATTAGGTGAGACCAGTATTTCCAGCAAGAGGAAAACAAATTGCATATAAGCTGCTTACACAATGCAGCCTCATAAGAAATTCCAGGTTAATTCTAGCTTCAAGTGCCATGTAATGCAGCTGGAATGAGGAATGATTAAGCCTTCAGAACCAGCCAATGTCATGCATTACAAATCTTCCTAAATATTTTGGGAAGATGAAACAGATAAAACAGACAAAAGGCAATGGCAGTGGTGCAATTCAAACCCCACCCATTTTGCAAATGTGTACATGTACATGTACATGTATAAATGGGTGGGCTTTGTTCACACTGCTACAAAAAACTGCATTATTTGCTGTTTTCACCTTCCATGTATATCAATGCTCCTCAGAACTCTGAGTCACATGTTTTATGATTTAGAAATGCAGATTAGACACTGATCCATTAACCTTAAAGTTTTTTTCTGAACCCTGAAAAGCAACACACAATCTTCGTTCACTCATTTTATTGTCAAAACAAAACAGGGGGATCTGCAAGATCATTTTAGGAAGATATTGGGTAAACCAATTATCACATTCACATAGAAATATAAAATAAATACATAATACAAAATAAAAGCAATATTGAATTTACCTCTTCATAGTTGGCTTTGTTCTAATTTAGTGGGGATTAACCACACCACTTACAATGGGAATTTGGAAAGAGATGGACCACCCCATCTGGGCTATAAAAATCAGAATAGTAGTCAAAGAGATATAGAAAAAATTAACTTAGCTGTATTGGTAATATATAGTTTTGCAGCTCAAATCAGGTACAGGTAGTCCTTGCCTACCAACTGCCTCATTTAGTGACTGTTTGAAGTTACAGTGGTTTTGAAAAAATAACTTTATGAACAATGGCTGCTTTTATGACCTTTGCAGTGTCCCTCAGTCATGTGATTGCCTTTACAGTCAGTAGGTATAGTATGCAGGGGAGGGGGGGATAAAAGAAACAATTTCTAGACCATCTCTCCTGCTCCTGATCCATTTTCCCTCCTTCCTTCTCTAGCAGATCGGAGAGATTGAAGAAGAGATTACAAGAGAGTAAGGAGGCATACTGTGGGAAATACTGTGGCGGTGGTGAGACCTCTCCTCAAGAAGCCTGCTCTGGACCCAGCTGTTTTGAATAACTTTCATCCGGTCTCCAACCTTTGCTTTCTTGCGAAGATTGTTGAGAGTGTGGTGGCGCACCAGCTTAGCCCTGGTCCTGGATGAAGCGGATTATCTAGACCCGTTCCAATCAGGTTTCAGGCCCGGGTACAGCACGGAGACCGCATTGGTCGCTCTGGTGAATGATCTCTGGAGGGCTTGGGACAGAGGACATTCCTCTGTCCTTGTCCTATTAGACCTCTCGGCGGCTTTCGATACCATCGACCATGGTATCCTGCTGCGGCATCTCAGGGGATTGGGAGTGGGAGGCACAGTTCTTCAGTGGTTCTCCTCCTATCTCCTGGGACGCTCGCAGTCGGTGTTGGCAGGGGGGCAGAGGTCGACCCCTAGGACTCTCGCTTGTGAGACCCCTCAGGGGTCGGTCCTCTCGCCTCTCCTGTTCAACATCTACATGAAACCGCTGGGTGAGATCATTCGTGGTTTTGGAGTTGGGTATCATCAGTATGCTGATGATACCCAACTTTTCATTTCGACCCCAAACCACCCCAGTGATGCCCTCGATGTGATGTCCCATTGCCTGGAGGCAGTTCGGGCCTGGATGGGGTGGAACAGACTTCAGCTCAACCCTGACAAGACTGAGTGGCTGTGCATTCCGGCATCCCGGGACATTCAAAATATTCCACCTCTTCTTATGGGGGGTGAGTCCTTACCCCCCACCCCCGTCGATAGGGCTCGCAACTTGGGAGTCCTCCTAGATTCACGGCTTACTCTGGAAGACCATATAGTGGCCGTGACTAGGGGGGCTTTCGCCCAGGTTTGCCTGGTGCGCCAGTTGCGGCCCTATCTGGACCGGGATGCCCTGTGTACGGTCACTCATGCGCTCATGACCTCTCACCTGGACTACTGCAATGCTCTTTACATGGGGCTTCCCTTGAAGACCACTCGGAGGCTCCAACTGGTACAGAATGCGGCCGCGAGAGTTGTCTTGGGAGTTTCCCGGTACTCCCATGTTACACCTTTGCTCCGCGAGCTACATTGGTTACCAGTTGTCTTCCGGGTGAGGTTCAAGGTTTTGGTTATGATCTTTAAGTCCTTACATGGCATGGGTCCGGGGTACCTCGAGGACCACCTGCTGCCGGCGTCAACTCCCCTCCGCCCTGTGCGTGCCCACAGAGAGGGCCTCCTCAGGGTGCCTCCGGCCAGGGAATGTCGACTGGTGGCCCCCAGGGGGAGGGCCTTCTCTGTGGGCGCTCCGGCGCTATGGAACCAACTGCCGGTTGAGCTCCGGATGGCACCGGACCTTCGCTCCTTCCGGCGCGGTCTGAAGACCCACTTATTTGAATTATCTGGTCTGGCCTGATGGGGAACGTTAGGGTTTTTAATGGGTTTTTTATTGCTATTGTAACTTTTTAATTGGGCATTTGTTTAATTCCTTTTTAATTTTTGTATTGTTATTTATATATGCCCTGTTAACCGCCCTGAGTCCTTCGGGAGAAGGGCGGTATACAAATTTAATAAAAGTAAAAGTAAAGTAAAGTAAAGAATACATCAGGCAGCTGGCAGCAGCACATTGGTCTCAATGTATATTCCCCATTATGGCCCCATTTAATCCTTTCTCTTCCAATTAATGTAAATAGAGACATTAATTCCCTTCTTGCTAATTATCCCAGCATGAGGTAGGCATTCCAAAGGGTGGAAGAGTGGCAAAAAGGAAAGCACAGTTGTGATTTTCCACTTAGTGACCACTTCACTTAGTGATGGAGTTGCCAGTTCCAATTGTGGTTGCAAATGTGGGCTGCTTGTACCTGTGTCCAAAGGATTAGATTTAGCCCAGAACAAGTCCAATGATGTATAGAGCTTACCTAAGCAATATCATGGGAATTACACTATAGGTTTAATTAGCCAATTAATTAATTCATGACTGACATTAATTAATTCTTACTTTTCATGATTCAAGATGAAGTGCAAGAGAATCCATGCAAAAATGGGGCATATCTAGGCTGCTTTGGTTTTCATATGCCATGATGACAACTTCTATCCCTGTCTCAAACTGACTGCAGTGGCACAAATCTAAGTATGCCACTCTGGGGTAGCAGCTTTTGTTGTTATTATTATTTTGTTCATTCCATTCTATTCCATTCCATGAGAAAAAAGGGAACGAAAATGTAAGTGGAATTGATGGGTCTTCAGCTGTCTTAGCATTAGATGGAAGTACAGAGCCAGATAATACTAAGTTTGCTGCCAATGATGAATCTACTCCTGAAAGAGGAGATGGCCAAATCTGGACTGTTTGTCTTGTGAAACAGAAGGCTGAAGAAATCCCTGGTCCTTCTCCCTTGTGATTCAGGATGATATTTTTGTAAAAAAAAAAAAAAAGATGGCAAGAACCTTTTCTGTTGTTCAGCTGCCTCAAGATGATGTTCTTGTATCATCAGTCAGTTGCAAAATATTTGTGATACAGCTAACTTTTCTAGATACTAGTTCTAGATACTACCATGACTAGTTATTGTTATTAGTAGAGACAGTATGTTGCTAGCATTTGCTGTTTCCCCAGTTCTTCAGCCTGTTTTTTTATGTTTCGCCCATTTTATAAGTTGATCCTAATTAACAAATTCTAATTAAGATACTTTCTGTTCTTTAAGAATAACGTCTTGTGTTGCATGAAAAGAAGTGCATTGTTCTCTTAAGGTCCTAAAAGTGGCTCAATTGCCACAGGAGACGATTCCATAAGGCAGGCATCATGACAGTGAAGGCATGCTTTTGAAACCCCACCAGGCAACATGACTTCACTCTAGGAATCCAGAATATGTCCACCTTGCCAGATCTAGTAGGACGGGCAGAAACCATCAATGGTTGGTGCCATCTATTGTTTATTTGAATTTTACCTCTCAGATCTGGTAACCCTTTTGCAACAACTGTACAACAGAATAAAGAAGCTCTCAGTAAAGCTCAGTCCCATGCTAAGAAATAGAAAAAAATTCCAAAAACCAAACAGGATGTGGTAGGAGTTAGTGACACCAGACAAGTAGAAACGCTATTTTGAAAGATAAAATTGAAATGCAAAAATTCCAGCAATTCTTCAATTGACACATAAGGTGAAAACAGTGGCATTTGCTTCTCAACCTATAACACAGTTAAATTTGCTTTAGAAAGATACTGGCTTAAAACAAAAGCAATGCAAACCCACCAACTCTCAGACCTACAATCTCACATGCACGCTGGTATTTATACAACCACTCTTTGCTTTTACAACTTTCTCAACCAAGAACAAAGACTCCCCCTGTAAGTGTGCTGTTTTTAATCAGGCTCACTTTTAAATTTGCTAATATGGAGAAAGAGTGAATTCCAGGTAAAAGGCAATAAGTCAGAACGCCTGTTTCAAGAATTTGGGCTATTTCACTAGAGCGAGAAATACTTTGTCAGAAGCTTGCAATAAGATCTTTTTAATGTTTTCTCTGTGTATTAATTTTTTATTGTTTATTATGTTTATCTCTTTGTATAAGTTGTAAAATGGCCTATCCTAGCCAGGGTAGTTGGATTATGTTTTGGAGTTTTACAGATTTTTCTCACTGTTATGCCATGATAAACTGAAGCCTTGTAAAACCCACTCAAGGCAGTAAAATTAGTGATTTGTGTTCTGAGTCGATTTATTTGTGTTCTGAGTATGATTTATTTTACTTTTTTAAAATAAAAACAAGGTGCTAGTTATACATTGCCCAGCTCAGGAAGCTATCTTTTTCCCCTAACCTTTTGCATTTTCATATTTAAAAGGAAATAAGGGTTTTACATTTGAATTATAAAAATTATTTTCTTTAATTAAGCTTTATCTCCATGGGAGAAAGAAGATGGTACTGTAGTCCCTTGCCTCAATGCTATATCGCTGGGAAATAGCCCTATAACATTTTTTTTCTTAGAATTTGACCTAGTAATTGGAAAAAAACCCCCCACAGGATGTGGGTGACCCCTCATGTGCCAGAATTAGCAGAAAGAGAAGGTTATAAGTAGTAGTTACGTGCAGTGCTGGGATTCAAATATGTGAACAACTGGTTCTCTGTGTGGATGCCGCTTCCAGAAGTCCATTCTGGGCCTGAGCAGCAAAAAATTAGCTACTGGTTCTGCCGAAGTGGTGCAAAATGGCTGAATCCCACCACTGGTTACATGGTAAAAGTTAGAAGTTAGCTGGTAGTAATAAGAATTACACAGCCTCTGTTCCAAGAAATAGAAGGCAGAAGCAAGTTATCCTTAGTCCTTCTTAAAAAGGTGATTTGAACCCAACACCCTTCCTATGGGTTCTGCCCTGCCCTATTAACTTTGGTTACATCTAATCTTGATTCTTTTTTCCTTTTGGGTGACTTCATGTATTGTCCAAACCTAGCCAAGTTTGGTTAATTTGTGATAAAATGTAATTTGCATGTAAAATGGTGCAAATCCAGATTAAGCCTCTTGTTAGAATGCAACTAAAGAGTGCCTATGCAGGTTAGGAAATAAAAAAATGTACCCTTTTAGTCTCTGGGTTCATTCCATTTTTTTTAGCTAAACTGAAGGAAGTGATTGGGACAATGGCAACTATAGATAACCAGGATCAGTGTTTTTAGGAACAAATAACTGTTTATTTCCATTGAAAAGTGCCATTTGCACTTTCCTTCATATTAGCTGAGCTTTGTGGTGATGGTGGTGGTGGTTTTCTGACCTCCCTAAAGAGAGTGAGCAGCATATAGTAAATCCAGCTACTTCAATCTCCAGGAAGAGGCCCCAAATTTTACTCAGTGGTTTAGACATATCCTAACTCCATTGTTTACATAGTGATACACATTATCCATCTGTGTCATTTTTTCCCCATCTTGTCATTCACAGCTACAGGGGTTTGCAATCTGCTTGCCAAAAATTGAAGCATGGAAAAGATGAAATTCATCCTTTTGTCTTTGCAAAGATTCCTAAGTTTCGTTAATAAAGAAAGTAGCTTCCCTACCTCTGGACCAGCAACAAAACTGTGTTCATTTGTAAATCTTTTTTTGGGCAGCTTGGTTTTATACTTTTCTCCAAAAAGTGTTAGATAATGAAGTTCTCTTTACTTGTTTGTCAGGCCAACAACAGATTAATAATCCAGTTTCTCATCTGTAGAAACTATAATAAAGTCAATCTGCTGCTAATTGGGAAGTCTACTTCTTTTGGGCAATGGCAGGCTTCCATGTAATGGTCACAGATAGAATTCACTGATATCCCATTTACATAAAGTCATGAAAGGAAGCAATGCTGGTTTGCCACAAGCTGAAATGCTTATTTGATTACTTGGCCATGTAAACAATGCATAATGTGAGAGGGGGATGGAGGGATACTCTATGTTTGTGTGAGGTCCGTGTGCGCATGCATGCATTTGAAGGCAAATGGTATGAATGGCAAAGCAAATGGTGCATCTGCTCCTTAGCACATTGCCAGTTTCAGGAATAATGAAATAGTTCCATGCTTGGCAACCAGTTCTAACAGGGGACATTTTTAGAATTGAACGAAGGACAGGAAAACCAACAGCCTATTAACTCTTAAGAAGCCAAAGAAACATTTTTTATCTCTTCTTCTAATTGGAATAGTACTGTGCCACAGATCTTCTTCCTGTGTTCTACCCTTACGTGATGAGGAAGAGAGTGAAAATGCATGGTAGTTTGATCAGAATGTAGTCTATTATTTGGCCTTTGAAATCCTCTTCAGAAGATAATAATCTTTGAAGGGGAAGAGAACCTCTGGCAGAATGCTGCAGTTCAATACCACAATTGTTCAAGACCCATTTGTACCTGGGGTGGAGCAGCTGGGCTGCAAAAGCAAGTCACACAGTGCATCTGTCATCTTTTGGGCATTCTGAATAGGAAGCGGTTAAAAAGATGTTTTTCTGTAGGTGCCTTCTGTGTGCAGGAGAAAGTTTCTGCAATTGTGAGAAGTCAGTCTTTAGAACAGGGAACGGTACTGATAAACTAGTGAGAAGGGAGATTCCAGGGAGCAGAAGTGAGGTGTGTGGGGGGAGGGGGCTAGATGGAGCCTTGGCTGGGCTGCTAGGTTTATATCTGGAAAGTAAGCCCATTGGTTGGTAGACAAATGAAAACAGATTGTTTCAATTCACTTTCTTTTGCTGCTTTGCATTTTTGTTCCCAGAGTAAGTGTCAGGAAAAACCTATGTAGCTAAACAATGCCAGTTTGGCCTAGTAGTTAAGGCACCAGGCTAGAAACCAGGAGACTGTGAATTCTAGTCCTGCCTTATGCATGAAAGCCAGCTGGCTCTCTCAGCCCTATTTAGGTCCCAGAATTGTTGTTGTGGACAAAACAGGAGAAAGAAAGAACATTAGCTATATTTGCTGCCTTGAGTTTCTTATAAAGTAATAAAGCCAGGGTAAAAAAAATCTAATAAATAAAAGCAGCTTTAGCATTTTAGATAGATATCCTACACACTCCCTTTCAAGGAAGGAAGGAAGGAAGGAAGGAAGGAAGGAAGGAAGGAAGGAAGGAAGGAAGGAAGGAAGGAAGGAAGGAAGGTTTAATCAGATAAAAGTAGATAAAAGCTTCTATCAGTCAGGATAAGCAATATGTAGTTCCCTACCTCCTACTTTGCAATCCCTAAGTGAATCCCTACATCACAACTATCCTGCCAAAATATGTAGTCACTTTGGAGATCTTGACATGCCTAAGTGCTCATGTCTGCAATATTAAACAAAGAAGTGGGGGATATAATATCAATGATTGATATGCCTGTATTAATGGCAGCTACTGCACAGGAAAAGATCTGCAATGCAAGCAAGTATTAAGGAAAAAAATCCAGGTGGTTTCTGAGTTTTACTTACTCAAATCATGCTGCTACCTTGATATTTTTAATCTAAACATTGCATAAATATCACTGTCAAACAGAGCTGGCAAAGATTTTGTGTTGATAGTTACATATAAGCCATGTCGAAGAGGGCAGTTATGGTGTGGGGGGGGGGAGGAAATCCCTCAAACCAGTTGATCCACTTCTTTGCACCTGCTTTTTGTTTTCTTCCATGGTTTTTAATCTGGCTTCATCCTGAAAGGAACAGAGCAAAGTTTATGATTTGATTATTGACACAACAGAAGAAGTGTTGAATAAATATGGTGTCACGCCATAAAGCCTTCTTCCTCCTTTGTAGTTACCATAGGCATTTTCTGAACTCAAGGAGGCAAAATGACTAGCCAGTCTCAGGGAATACAGCAACTTCTCCAGGCAGAAAAACGGGCCAAAGATAAGCTTGAAGAAGCCAAAAAAAGTAAGTAGCACCCTATGATGGAACTCTATTGAACCTCCAGAAAACATTTGTAATATATAACTACAGATAAATCACAGAGGCATCAACAAGGAAGTGATATAATGCATTTAAAGGTTATTGTAATTTGACTTTTTTCCCCATTGGATTAATTTTTAAAACTAACTCCAATGTCTTTTTCCCAACATTTTTATAATGGGGTGTCTAATTTTTGAGCTGAATTAATGTGAATCAACAATCATCTTTCTAGATTCTTTTCTGGTCCTTTAATGAAAATTGTGTCTTCCATTTTGGGGTCTAGAATAGGGAGAGTGAAATAACATATGTGGCATTTTTGTGTTTGTGTGAGTGTGAATAGAATCCGTCTTTCCCAGCTGTGCCATTATAACCTTCTATGCTTTAATGTTGGTTGCCTCTCAGAACTAAAGGAACCATTGCTCTCTGTCTATTCATTCACTACATTTCCTATCAGCCTCAGCCAACGAGGCCAGTGGTTAGTAGCACTAGTTCTTGTAGATCTTCTATGTAAGGTAGACTTGTTTCAATTGCCAATATTATTTATCACTTTTTAATCCACCTACTAACATTTTGTTAATCTAATTATACATTTCAGGCTTTGTTGAACGTTACACACTACAAAAGAAAAACCACATGTAATTTTATTCTACAGCAAAGTAGAAAAGGTATTTGAGGAATTCCATCTTTATGAAAACCTTGATAATCTGCCCTGCCTTTATTTTATGATCTAATGGGCTGTTGGGGATAAAATGACCTTTAAGACAGACAGTTTCACTTAGTGGGGAAGGTGGTGGTCTAGCAACTCGAACACTCAATTCTAGTCCTTTCATAGCATGAAAACCAGTTGAGTGACTTTGGGCCAGTTACTCTTTCTCAGACCAATCCACTTCACAGATTTTTTTTGAGGGAAAATACGTAAGTATTATGTACACCACCCTGAGTTGTATAAAATAAAGATGAAATATAAATGTAGTGAGAAAAGAAATCATCTTTTAGATTATACATTTCTCTGATTTGGCGAGGGACAAAATTTCCAAAGAAAAATCTATAAATAGTAGACTCAGCAATATGGACTTTGAATTAAAGGATACTTTTCAAGCGATGTTTCATGACAATGCGTTCAAAATTTGGGTTTGCTAGTCTCAGTTCTGTAGAGGTTTTGTATTGCAGTGGTGACACTGTGTGCCTTGTGGAGTTGCACTGATGATGTGATTTTTTTTCCCTCAGGAATTCACTTTGGAGTGCTTTCTCCAACAGAAGCCTTTTCTGTCTACTAAAGATCCAGAAAAGGTCCCAGGAGAAACATAACATGATATGACACATTTGCTTTATTCTTTGAATTTGGGGGTATTGCTTGGTAGAATATCTTCAGAATACAGTAAAGCACTCTACTAAAGCTTTACACTACCTTTTTATTTCATAGAATCATAGGACTGAAGGGATCTTGGTGGTCTTCTAGTTCAATCCCCTGACCAAGGCAAGAGTTCTTATATTATTTATTAGGATTTTTTTAAAAATTGCCAATAAATACAAAATCTGGCTAGAATGGACTTTTCCCAATAACATTCCCAATAACAGCTGATAACAATCTTCTGTTGGTTACTCCAGAGTCAGTAGCCCATTATTAAATGACTTCATAATGTGTGACCTTGCAGGTGCTCCTGAAATCCTGATTCCCACCATGCTCAAGTTGACCATGTTGGCAGGGACTATCAGGAGTTGGAGTTCAGCAATATCTAGAGAAGCATCCATTGTTCTTCCATGTCTTTGGAGGGGAAAATGTGCTTTCCAAAAACAAACGAATGAGAATAAATGTTCACAGGTGACACCCATAATAAGGATGTACTAACCTTAATTACAAAAGGGACGCGGTGGCTCAGTGGGTTAGGACGCTGAGCTTGTCGATCAGAAGGTCGGCAGTTTGGCGGGTCGAATCCCGAGTGCCGCGTAACAGAGTGAGCGCCTGTTACTCGTCCCAGCTTCTGCCAACCTAGCAGTTCGAAAGCACGTAAAAATGCAAGTAGAAAAATAGGGACCACTACGGTGGGAAGGTAACAGTGCTCCGTGCGCCTTCGGCGTCTAGTCATGCCGGCCACATGACCACGGAGACGTCCTCGGACAAGCGCTGGCTCTTCGGCTTTGAAACGGAGATGAGCACCGGCCCCTAGAGTCGGAAACGACTAGCACGCATGTGCGGGGGAACCTTTACCTTACCTTTACCTTTAACCTTAATTACAAAGCATCTGAGAAGTCTGTGGGAGTTCAAGCAACCAACAGCAAGTATCGGTTCTCCTGTGAATAGCTTCCCATGCTTCCATTAAAGTCCAGTGAAAATATCTTCCTATGAAGCCTTTGCATGGCTTACATAGGAACATAAACAACATTAATGAACACCATACAAAATAAGAAAGCTCAGAACCAGGAGAAAATAATTACTATCTGTTGTGTAGTGAGTTCGTTGTGCAGGAATGGAGACGAGGCAAGTGAGTTCAGCAATGGTCATGTTTATTTGCTTGCAGGATCTGAACTGAGAACTGGGCTGCAGCCTGCAGCAATTTATAGCCTGGCCCCTAGGTGGCAGCCAATAGGTTTAAAGCAACCCATTGCCACCTAGGAGCAGCCAATAGCAGCACTGGAAACAGGGAGTCTGAGTTGCTGGAGAGCCGTTAGCTGGCTCCAGCTTACCACGTGGTGTTACAATTGAGCTCAATACATAACACCCCTCCCCTCTTAGAACAGACAACATCATAGCAACAATTAGCAAAACAATACAAGTTACATGATTTAACATCATAGCAACAGTTAGGCAAGTTACACAATTTTAACACCAGAATGAATAGGCTTCCATTAACAGCACACTAGACAGTTAACAACATCATAGTTCCATTATTGTTTCAGTACAGCAACAAGTCAACAGTACAGACAACGTTATAGTTGTCAACGTTATAGTTCCTTTATTTTACAACATAATCTGCTAGATAAGTAGGAGGCTTGTGTGCCCTTGTGGAATGCCTCAGGGTTCCAGTCGCTTTCTGGTCTACCAGCTTACCCATTGGGCCAGGCAGACCAATGTCCCTTAATGCACTTGAATCAAAGGAATTAGGTGCTCTCTGGATGGCCTCTCTGGGTTGGCCCACCCCAGAGTCAGATTGTTCAGCAGAGTTGGCACAGCGGTTGTTAAAATCTGGTTGGCTTGCTCCGTCAGGGGATCCATGTTGTACTTCTGGATTCCCCTCCTCCATGCCCAATTCTTCATTGCTTATGACGGAAGAGTCTTGATAGTCCATGTGTGGGCTGGCTTGGCTGCAAGTTTGGGGACTTTGGGAGGGACTTATGATGCAGTCCTCGCTTAATGGCTGTTCTGGAAACCGTTTTGATCAATGTGGCGTCTGATGACTCACCCTCCCTCCATCCCCACTTTGTAAGAGAGGGGACCAGATGATTTGGTAATTTTACCAGGAACCCACAGATTCACATGTCCATAGTTTCTGGCCCATACCCAATCGCTCACTTGCAGCCTCCTTGGGGGTTTTGTCGAGAGGCTTCTGCTGCCACTCTCTCTGGATGCAACCTGTCCAGTTTAGTGATCAGTCGCCTCCCCCAATGAAGTTCTGCAGGACTTTTGCCTGTAGCCGTGCAGGGTGTAGAATGCTGGCAAAGTAAAAAATCTGCCAGTCTGTGATGCCAGTCCTCTGTTACTATGCATTTAAGTGACTCCTTTGTTGTCCTCACCATACGTTCTGCTTGACCATTAGAGGACTGGTGAAAAGGGGCAGACATTGCGTGTCTGATGAGATTTGCTCTTAGGAAGGCCTGAAATTCAGCAGCAGTGAATTGGGCCCCATTGTCTGAAACTAAGACATCTGGCAACCCATGTGTGGCAAAGAGTTTTCTCAGCACCTGGATGGTCCTAGCAGTAGTCATGTTTGCAACTGGGATTACTTCAAGCCATTTGTCTACTACTATGAGGAAGAGCTGCCCCTGAAAGGGCCCAGCGTAGTCTATGTGAATTCTAGACCAGGGGGTGTGCGTCTCCTCCCACCTGTGAACTGGAGCATGTGGCATTTCAGGACTTGATTGATGGCATGCATAATATCCATGTACCTGTGCCTCAATGTCCTTGTCTAGACCTGGCCACCAAAGGTAGCTTCTTGCTAAAACTTTCATTCTGACAATGCCTGGATGGCCTTCATGTAGTGACTGTAAAACAATATCTCTCACTGATTAGGGAATTATGACTCTGTTCCCCCATAGGATGCACCCCTTGTGAGCTGATAGCTCGTGTCTTCTAACAAAGTAACTCTGGCACTCAGAGCCTGGGATTTTATCTAACCACCCCGTGTGTACCCATGAAAGCACTCTACTAAGTGTTTTTATCAGTAGCTGTTTCTGCGGCTATTTCCCCAGCGTGGAGGGGAAATTCTAGCAGGTCCTGAATGGACAGAATTCTGTCCGCAGGGGCTGGGTCTGGTTCTGTTAGTGGCAGTAGAAGTCTGCTCAGGTCATCAGCATGGCCCATTTCTTTGCCGGGTTTGTGAACCAGCTTAAATGTGTATGCAGACAGGAAAATAGACCATCTCAGCATTCTTGGGGAAAGTATGTGGGGATTTTGTTTGTCTGTTGTGAAGAGTCCCAGCAGTGGTTTGTGGTCTGTGAAGACCGTGAAGTCCCTGCCATATAAATAGTCATGGAATTTTTTAATTCCTGCTACAATGGCTAAGGCCTCTTTGTCAATTTGAGCGTAGTTACGCTCAGCAGAGGACAGTGTCCTCATTTAAAATGCAATAGGGACTTGTGTTCCATTCTTTTCTAAATGACTCAAGACTGCCCCCACCCCATAAGGAGATGCATCACATGCTAAACAGACTGCTTTAGACTCCCTAAAATGAGTTACAGTAGATTTAACTGACAATAGTGCCTTTAGGTCCTGGAAACATTTCTCATGAATGCTGGTCCATTTCCATGGAGCTTTTTTTATCTAAGAGCCTGTGAAGAGGCTCTGCCAATGCGGCCTTGTTAGGCAGAAATGCATGGTAGAAATTGAGGAGGCCCAAGAATGCTTGTAGCTCTCTTTTGGATTTAGGACTAGGAGCCAATTGAATGGCCTTCACTTTGGACTCAGCAGGGTGAATACCATTAGCATCAATTCAAAATCCCAGAAATTTAGTTGAAGAAACCCCAATACTACATTTACTCTTTTTTAATTTGAGGCCTGCTTCATGCAGCCTTTGTAGGACAGCTCTGAGCCTGCTGGCTAATACCTCTGTAGATTCTCCAGCAATTAGTACATCATCAAAATAAGGGCAAACACCCTGAATACCTTTAAGTGTGCGTTCCATGATTCCCTGGAAAATGCCTGGAGCAACACTAACCCAAACTGTAAACGCTTCACTTTGAAAGCCCCCCTGTGAGTCACGATCCTCTGAGCTGCAGCTGTGGCCTCATCGACCGGTAATTGCTGATAGGCCTGTGCCAAATCTAACTTTGCGAAAATAGTGCCCCCTTGCAAAGAAGTTAAATGTGGTTCACCACTGGGACAGGGTATGTGTGTTGCTTAAGGGCTTTGTTAATAGTACATTTATAGTCTGCACATATTCTAATTTTTCCGTTGGCCTTGAGTGGTGTGACTATAGGAGTTTCCCACTCCCCACCATCAACTGGTTGTAAAATGCCCTGTTCTACAAGCTTGTCTATTTCTGAGTTAATTTTATGTTTGAGGGCAAAGGGGACCCTTCGAGGCTTAACCCTAATGGGGACCACACTGGGATCTACCTTGAATGAAATAGGCAGGCCTGTGTATGTTCCTAGGGCTGAATCAAAAACATCTGCAATGTCCTCGCAAACTGACGTTAGATTCGCAGCTTGTGTCCAGTTGATACCGGTTACTTGAATGCCTAAAGCATCAAACCAATCGAGTCCTATTAGACTCGTTCTCTGTCCCCCTACTACTATGACATCCAGGTGCCCATAAAACCTTTAAATTTTACAGCCAAGGTGGCTTCCCCTTTAACTTTGACTTTAGCGTTTTGAAAATCAGTTAAAATTATGTCGGAGGGCCTTAGCTTGGCATATTTTCTACTGTAACTGCACACAAAATTAAATGTGTCCAGGGAAATAATGGAGACAGCTGAGCCTGTGTCCAACTCCATTTTACAGGGGATGCCTTGTAGCTCCACCTGAAGTTTAAATTTTGGTTTGAGGGGGCGTCAGGCCCCAGTGTGGCATACACTTCTGCGGCTTTTAGAAAACCCCACACTAAACGGTCCCTGGGCCCCAGTACCTCTCCTGGTCGGATCTTCCGACTGGTGTTTCAGTGGCCGGTCCCTCTGGCGAGCTCTGCAAACTGCTGCGATGTGGCCGGTTTTGCCGCAGGCCCTGCACGTGGCTGACCAGAATCTGCAATCAGCACATTGGTGGCTGCCGCCACAACCTTTACATCTAGGTAAGAGAACTGCCTTATAAGGAGTCTCTTGTTGCTTGCTGCTGTGGTGCTGTGTGTCGGGCTGCTTGTGTAGCTTGTTGACTTTGGCATCTTCTTCCTCTGATGATTCCTCTGAGCGTTTGGCATCCTCGTGTACTGTTTCTTCGTGTTTTGTCATTTTGGCAAGCTGGACTGTTTGGACTGCACCCCCGGTGGCTTCGTCTGCCATGACTTCGTCCTGGGCTTCAGTGAAGGTTAAATTCAGTCTAGCAAACAGTCTTTGCTGCAGTGTTCGGTTTCATAGGCCGCAGACGAGGCAGTCTCGCAGTCGTTCTTCAACGTCCGCGGCCTGCCTCAAGGCTGCGATGTATTCTGATGCTGTCTCACTGGGCTGCTGCATTCGCTGTTCAAATTTGTAATGCCAAGCAATCACTGACATCTTCAGCTGGAAATGTTCTCCCAGCTTCTTCTTAAGCTCAGTGTAGGAGACTGACTCCAGTGGTGTCAGGGCGAACAGATTTTCAGCCAGGTCGAATGTGGATGGGCCGCACACACAGAGCAGCGTGGCAACCTTCAGCCCATCTTCTGCAACCTGATTTGACCGGAGGTAGTTTTCTACCTGGGACAAGTAGGATGGCCATCCCTCCAGACGCTTGATATCGAACTTTCCCACCAGGTGTGTGCTGCCTCTCCCCAGTGAACTTCAGCTCTTTCGGAGAAGCAGGATCCCATCCTCGTCACCAGTGTTGTGTAGTGAGTTCATTGCGCAGGAATGGAGACGAGGCAAGTGAGTTCAGCAATGGTCATGTTTATTTGCTTGCAGGATCTGAACTGAGAACTGGGCTGCAGCCTGCAGCAATTTATAGCCTGGCCCCTAGGTGGCAACCAATAGGTTTAAAGCAACCCATTGCTGCCTAGGGGCAGCCAATAGCAGCACTGGAGACGGGGAGTCTGAGTTGCTGGACAACCGTTTGCTAGCTCCAGCTTACCACATGGTGTTACAATTGAGCCCAATACATAACACTATCAACCTTAATTATGGTCAAAGACCAGCATAACAAGGGTGGGGTATAAGGAATTTAAAAGCATTAAAAATACAAAAATTAAATTACATAAAAATATTAAAATATTTTTTAAAACCCTTTTAATCTCTAAAAAGAGGAACAAAAATCATAAATGAACATTAAAAATGGCAAACTAAACCTATCTAATATAAATAATGCAATGAATCTAATACAACACATGATATAATAACAGACTAGGTCAGGGGTAGGCAACCTCGGCTCTTTTATGACTCATGGACTTCAACTCCCAGAATTCCTGAGCCAGCCATGCTGGCTCAGGAATTCTGGTAGTTGAAGTCCAAGAGTCATAAAAGAGCCGAGGTTGCCTATCCCTGGACTAGGTGCACATTAAAACAAATATGAACAAAATCTCATGAGCTCTGAGAAAAGAGAAACAACCATGTTTCCTAGCAATTTTTTTAGGAAACAAGATAGCAGTTTTAGACTCTACAGCAAGCTGCAGTGATATTTTTCCCTATTCTTTTTTCCAGCAAGAGTAGCTGAATTGGCTTTAGATTAGCACTTGGCAGGCCTGTGCCCATTGTTTTGTCAATGAAATTGGTTTCATTTCCATGAAATGAGGTTATGCTATTATTCGTCTAACAATGGCAATAGCCCTTAGACTTATATACCACTTCATAGTGCTTTACAGCTCTCTCTAAGTGGTTTACAGAGTCAGCATATTGCCCTCAACAATCTAGGTCCTCATTTTACCAACCTCGTAAGAATGGAAGGCTGAGTCAACCTTGAGCTGACCAGGATCAAACTCCTTCTATCTCTTATAGCTCTTTTATCTCCTACATTTTTTCATAGCCAATCTCAATGTATACATGGTTGTACTTTGACAATAAAGGTTCATTCATTCATTTCCTTAAGCTTCTATAAAGATGCATTTAAAGAATTTTGTCATGTTATAGGGCTCCCTGCTTGGACCTCCCTTTCAACTCTATTATTCTGTTGTCTTTGTGAAACTCTGAAAATCTGACCTATCTTTATAGGTTGTTGGGGATATAATTATCTTTAAGACAGACAATTTGGTATACTGATTAAGGAACCAGACTAGAAACTGGGAGACCATAAATTTTAGGCCCACCTTAGGCACAAAGCCAGCTAGGTGACCTTGAGCCAGTCACTATCTTGCCAAGAAAAGTACAGGGACTTGTCCATGCAGTCGCCAGGAGTCAAAACCTGTGCCATATTCAGGAAATACCAGTTCCAAGGCACCCTGCACTAGTTTAAAGAGGTACACCCTGCTTGCTCTTCCACCTTCAGCAAGATTTAATTGCAATGTGAAACAGGTTTGACCTTCCTGAACTGGAAAATTGAAAACATGACTCTCATATTCACAAGAATAGGATCATTTCTTGTTGGCTCTGAAGAAGAAGAAGGAAACCATCCAAAAAAGGTTTCCAATAGTATATGTAGAAAGCTTTCACAGGCTACTGAAAATCAGCTTTGCGTGTATTGTTTTTTTCCAGTTTAAGGTGATACTCTCTGTCTCTCTCTCTCTCTCTCTCTCTAACACACACACACACACACACACACACACACACAACTTGAGTAAGCAAGTTTGTGAATTATTTCTAGAAAATAAAACATTAGAAATTCATCTTTCAACGAAGCCTTGATAGAAAATATCTATCAAAAAGTATGAAGTATCTGATTATTGTTTTCTACACTATGCCTTCAAAATACAGGACAAGGATCACTTGCAACTTGGCTTATCCTGCTGGCACATTTCAGTTCAGAACATGAGTATGTTTTTTAAATGTGTTCAAACTTTTGTAAGTCCATGAATCAAAGCATTACAGATCCCAATCCTTGTAATCAACTATATGTGTAAATGATTAAATCACACAACCCAAATGCTTTGGGGAATAAAAATTACTGGGATCCAAACCAGCCATTAGTTTTTCATTCACCTTGAGTGAGCAACAGGTTTTGCTCTAGCTTCAGGTACACTTGGTTATAACGCAACCTGATATTGAATATCTACAGTATTGATAGTAATTGAAAAATATCCATTATACTGAAATAGCTGGCTGATTTACTCAGTTTCCAAAGAATAGAATAGAATAGAATAGAATAGAATAGAATAGAATAGAATAGAATAGAATAGAATAGAATAGAATAGAATAGAATAGAATAGAATAGAATAGAATAGAATAGAATAGAATACTTTATTGGCCAAGTGTGATTGGACACACACTAGGAATTTGTCTCCAGTGCATAAGCTCTCAGTGTACATATAAGCAACAAGTAATAATTATAATCATAAAATACAATCATGAAATGAAGTGAGATACCACATATCATTGGTATGGGTGGAACAATGACACAATGGGAGACCCCAAAAAAGATGTCATGTACAATCTGGACTTGAAAATATATATATTGACAAGCTAGTTTGATTTTGCAGGGTTAAAGTGAGAGAGAAGAAGCTATTTTATGAGACAAACGTCTGGTAACAAAGATTATGGTATTTTATAGTATTTTAGTAGATAATTTCAGTAGTCACGGATAATATATTTTTTTAAAGTTTTAAAATCTCATGTCTAATTTAGAAGCAGTGTGATTGTATATAAAATTCTTAATCATTTGAGAAATATTTGAAGTGAAGTATTGTAGTCTAATAAAAATTGTAAATAAATAAATTTGGGACATTATGCATAAAACATGTAATGTTACTTAGGGAACATATGTAACTTTTATATAGTGTCATTCTTACTATATATCCTGTGGTAATGAAACCAAGTGTTACTGGAAATCCATCAAAAATTGAAACTAGAGCACAGAAATTAATATAGTGGCCAACAAATTATGCCAAAGTGGATTTCCAAAATGAACTGGATAGTTCTTCTCAAAAGCAACCTTCTGTACAAATTTCAACCCAGTTTTCAGAATAAGAGGTTGGGAAAGGCTAACCTAAGGAATTAATGATAATGATAACTTTATTGTCACTTTGAATGTATACCAATCGGCATACATCAAAATGAAATTTCGTTGCATACAGCTCTCAAAGGGTCACCACCTCCGATATATACTTCTTGTTCGTGGCCCGCTCAAATTTCACATTGTCCATTTTAGTCTCTAGGGAGTGAACGATGGCACACAGGACAGATGGAAATGGGGCTCCATGTGGATTAGCCCTCAAATTCGCTTGTATTCTGACAACCTCGCCTTCTTTCCTTTTTCTGATCCTGACTCTTCCACCTTTTCCTTAAAGAGGCCTTGCTTCTTTTCGCCCCTGGAGCACGCTGCTGCCGCCGCCACCAACTCCTCCAAAAGCCTCTCTCTCTTCCTCTGGGCCTGCCGACAGCCTCATCCAGTTCCTTCACTCCATAAGCTCCAGGTCCTCTCCTCCTCTGCCTCCTCTGGAAACAGCCCTGATTTGCAATACAATCCATCACTAGGCCAGCAGTCAGATCTTGCTGCTGGTAGAACAAATTCAAACAGTGCCAATGACTTTTAACGGTCTCACCAACAGTTCCAAAACAACTAGAAACTCGCCATGCCAGCAAAGATTGTCGGTCGTATGTCGTATGTTACCTTAGTTCCACCATGTTGCTCAAACACATTAAAATCTTCCTGATCATGTGGCCTATAGCCCTTACTATCCCTCCCAAAACTATTTGCCTTCAAGAGCCAATGCAGCCGCAGCCATTCCAGGCGCCGCCATCTTAGATCAGGAGAAAAATAAAAGATCCTGACAAATCTCATATGATTCTTCAGTGCTTATTGTCATCTATCTCAATATTGCTAGATATCACCTTGGAAGGATATACAGCTTCTTCAGTTTTCAAAAATAGCAGGTGGATGGATGGATGGATAGATGGATGGATGGATGGATGGATGGATGGATGGATGGATGGATGGATGGATAGATATTTCAGGATCCACAGGTAACCCTGAGGCTCAGAACAAAAACTTCTGCATTTCATAGGAGCAAGATCCACATAGGATTCTTTTTATTATCTGTGTGGTATAGTAGATGTTACAACTGTAATTTCTATTCAAGGATTAAACACTGCAAATTCCCTTTTTCAAGACATTTTTATATCCATTCCCTTTTTCAAGACATTTTTATATCCATGGCTGAAAGTCCAAAAATGTTCATATTGGATATGATATTGAGATTAAATAGACATATTTGGATTCACCCTATAATTTTCAGCTGGCAAAGCAATGGCTCCTGAAATCTTCAGAATAGTTACTTAACATGTTGCATCCTAATCATCTTAAATTTTAACCACAATAAATAAGGCAGGAAAAATAAGCCTATATTGCAAAATAGTTTGCCTAATCCAAGACCTCAACATAATACCTAGATCTGGGCAAGTGCAATTAACTGATGGACAGAGGATTGTTTGTGCCTTTGAAGACAAAGTGATATTCAAAGTGATTGCTTAATCACTTCAGGACTTTGGCTTCATCACTCACTTAAGTTATCAGTGAAGCAACATTAGCAAAACTGACATAAGGTCTGAAAAAGTTTTCAGTTCATTTGGTGTTTGGCCACTTCTTAAATCTACTAATTCAGAATGTTGGTTCTCATTGACAAAGAATGTACTGCCAAATTGATCAGCTCTATTCAAAGTTGTCTCAAAACACAGATCCAGGATTTCTGACCTCAGCTGTGCCATGCCCAGTTTCCAGTGTGTAACATAACTCAATCCAACATGGCATGGCAACCTAAAGAAAATATATGAGGGTTAATAATGGCTTCCAAGCTGAGATATAACCATGCATCCATTTATTCATTGTGGTATGGCTAAGATTTGAGCCTGATTTTTTTAGCAAAGAACATCCATATATATCCTGGAATATCAAAGAAAACAGTGTCTCTGTCAAATTTTCATGGATAAGAAGCAGAAAGTAACACAGATACTTTCCTCCAGGGCACAAAGGCTTTCCAGAATTAGAGAAGGAACTGTGGGAAGTCAGCCCCCCACCCCACCGCAGAAGGAAATATTTTGTGGGATATTAAAAAGGACAGAATATTATATTTCCACAAAGGAATAATGAAAACTTTTAGGCAAAGACAGGCCCAAGTCTCTCTCCCCCAAGCAGAAACCAAGCAGGCCAACTTAGAAATGCAGATCTGATAATCCTTTCAGAAAGACTGTAGCCAGGAAGCTTGGAGCTGATGGGATTAGAAAGACAAAGATCCCTAAAATCAACAACCGCTCACCCTAAAAAATCCAACACAGGACATAGCCATCAGCCACAAACCCAGGGAAGCAGGATATGACCTTTAGGACATAATAGGATTAATCCACCACCATTGGAATACCAAAAAGGACACACACAAAAGCTGAGGTCAAAGTTCATGCCACAGGAACAGGAAACAACTCCAAACACAAAAGCCCAAGAAGGTATAAAAACCCACTGCTCCCAGCTACATGTGGCCAGCTTTCCCAGAGCCACATTTCTGTTTGGCTCTGCTCTTCAATAAACTACAACCTCCTTTCTAAAACAGTTTCCATTTTGTTTATTCCTGACTTGGATTGGACCCTGATGAAGATTTTTCTTTCAAAAAAAACAACAAATAATATTATGGTTTTATGCAAAGCATGAATCCAAACAGCTATTATTTGTATCCTTGGAGGCAGACTATGCATGAGGTTGTATATGTAAACATGTATATGCTATCTGAAAACAGTATATAGACTTTCTGAGCCATCATTATTAAGGTAAGGCCCAGATTTGAGCCAGGTGTTGCATTAAGTCCATAGTTCACCTCTTCCAATAATCAGATAGCACCTAGAACAAAATAAACGTACCATATTTGGACTGAGATGCCCTATGCACAGTCACTCATGTGCTCGTTACCTCCCGGTTAGACTACTGCAACGCTCTCTACATGGGGCTGCCCTTGAGGACCACTCGGAGGCTTCAGCTGGTGCAAAATGCAGCTGAGCGAGTAGTAATGGGAGTTTCCCAATACTCTCATGTAACACCTCTTCTCCGCGAGCTGCATTGGCTTCCAATTCTCCTCTGGGTGAGATTCAAGGTGCTGGTGATGACCTATAAAGCCCTAAATGGCATGGGTCCAGATTATCTTAGGGAGCACCTGCTGCCAGCATCAGCCTCCCAGCGTCCTGTGTGCTCCCACAGGGAGGGCCCCCTCAGGGTTCCGCTGGTTAGGGAATGCCGACGGATGGTTCCAAGGGGGAGGGCATTCTCTGTGGGCGCACCTGCCCTATGGAATGAACTGCCGGTAGAACTTCGGACTGCTCCAGACCTTCACTCATTTCGCCGGGACCTTAAAACTTGGTTGTTTGATCTTGCTGGCCTGGACTGAGGGGGTTTAATTTATTTAATTTTAATTTTAATTTTAATTTTAATTTTAATTTTAATTTTAATTTTAATTTTAATTTTAATTTTAATTTTAATTTTAATTTTAATTTTAATTTTAATTTTAATTTTAATTAATTTTAATTTTAATTTTAATTATTTGTTTAATTGTGGGCTAGTCTTATTTAATTCTATTTTAAAGTGTACTTATTTGTATTGTTTTAACTCATCCTGTAAACCACCCTGAGTCCTTCGGGAATAGGGCGGTATATAAAATCAATTAAATAAATAAATAAATAAATAAATAAATAAATAAATAAATAAATAAATAAATAAATAAATAAATAAATAAATAAATATTGCTGCTATAATTTCTAGTGTATAATCTCTATTAGAGGAGAGGCATGTTGCTCTCTATTAAAACACCCAGGCATTTAATTTAGGATGAAAGGCTATGCCAATAGCCTTTCCAATCTGCAGGTATTGTTACATTACAATGGAGTCACGAGACCTTTCTCCACAGTTTTTTTAAGTGCTTTTAGCATGCTTCTTCAAAACAAAGATAAATTAAACCATAGTTTTTGATGACATATATTGTTAATTGTGGTTAACACAAAAAGCATATCCTGTTCAGAGGAAGGGAATAGAAGAAAAGGCATGTGAGCTTTAATAATGTGTAGTCGTATTATTAAACCATAACAGGGCATTTGATTATAGTAAATACGTACCTCCTATGATGTAAATTTGGCTTCCATGTGATTTTGTTTCCAAGGTTCTTTTTTAATTCTTTTCAGGGAATTCTACAAACATATTTCTAACATAATGCTTATTCCCAAGAATGTTTTTAGAGACTACATATACCCAGAGGCATTTGCTGAAAATAATAATGAGTGATTAGAGCCTACTGCTTTGCTTATCTTTGCTTATCTTTGATAAACATTGCATATTATTCTAGACTGGCAAGGACCCCTTTACTAGTTTGCCTACTGATGAACTGGCATTTTGACAGGACATACTTTGCATGGCAGCCATTTTATGAATAAGGGCAGCCATTTTATAAGAAAGCCCACAAATTGTTTTAAAAAATCTAAATTTGCCCACCAGACCAAAAGTCACCTTAGCATTATTTTTAAGACAAAGAAAATAAACATTTGGTGTTCTGAAGAATGCTTTAATTTTCACTGTTCCACAATGTTTCAGTACTTTATTGCAATTTCTTGAAAAAGTAAACTATGCTGATTTCTTATTCTGTTTTATCTTCAGTTTCAATGCCATGGATAGTTTTACTTCTGTTAGCTGCAATAGGAAGCCATGCAACATTTTCAGTATGCCAAAAACCAAGTCTTTGTCTCCAACTGTTTTGTTTCTCCTTACTTTTTGCAGTACTGTGGTATGACAGCTCTTCCTTCACTTTTCTATAAACTTGCTTTTGATGACATTGCTTCTGACTGACATGACACCAGATACAGCACTGTATTGCCTTTTTTATGGAGACAGGATCCCTTCAGCAGTGGAACATCTAATCTAAATTCTGGCAGAAGAGATAAATGTGAATAAAGGACTAGATAGAATGCATCTAACTGCAGATATGGCTAATTATCTCATTACTGCACTGAAACTTGGAACAACTTACCTCATGTGCTTTATCACAAAATAGCTGTGTCTGATCAATTCCTTTGCCCACATCTGCATGTTGCCTGGAATGCAAAAGCATGCTTGCATTATCACCTCTTCCATAGTATGTAATTATACAAGCTGTGTAGTCAGGGCTATTTGCAAAGCAAGCTGAAAACTTGAAACTATTGGGTGTCATTCCTAATGGTTTGTCTCTGCTGTTGTAAGTAATGCTGCTGATCAGTCTATAGTTCCAGACATTCTAGATTTCTAAAGAGTGAATACTCTGCAATTCTTCAGAAGCTGTGTTTTCCTTTAGGATGTGATTATTGGAGGCAAGATGGCATTTTATAAATTTTACATACATTAATAGACAAAGCTCAAGAACTGGAAGAAATTATAGCTTACGTAGGGGGCAATCAACACTTTCAGAATGTTTCTTGTCATCCTTTTTTCTTATCTAAATTAGAGGGAAATGGAATCTCAGTGTAAAAACATTAATTCTTCTCCTTCTGGCTGCTAGAACTTGTCCTTTAGTTGTTTCAGTACTTTCCTAAATTCATGTCTTTACACTCTGCTTTTGCATCTGAAAGAGGGCTGTCTCTTCTGGGTACTAAAGCTTTATATTTAAGAGAACATCATATGGAGCTAAAAACCTCATAGGATTCATTTTAACACTTCAACCTTAGGTAGAACAATTAATCCAAATAAATGCATAAATACCTAAATACCTGACTAAACTGGAATTTGCAAGACCAAGATATTAATCATTACGTTAATACTTTAAAAAATCAGCTGGACATCACTGTTGTCATAATGCCTTTAGTATGAAATGAGTCACTAGACTTTGATGTTACCTTTACCTTCATGTCTAAAATGTGTTAGTGCTTGAAATGTGCTTTAATATTCCCACTAGCAAACAGTAGCGAAGGGGAGGTGGAAACTCAATAAATATAAATTGTGCAATTTAGGGATCTGAGATGTAACATTGTATTGGTTTGGATTTATGCCAGAGTTTAACAAAATTCAATTGTTGTGAACTAAAAGGTTCCTGTCAGCAAATCAGTTAGGCAAATCTTGCAGAATGATGCCTTTTCTTGACAACAGCATCTACAATCTGTTCTCTGACTATTGCAAAAAACAAAAAGAAATTTTATTTAAAGTTCAGGTCATATAAGAAGTTGTCCAGGTTTCAATGAGCAATGCTCTGTGACAGTATCAATGTTTTTCAGTAAGGAAACCTGGAACCATTTGACTGTTGATGTGAAAGTACGTAAACACAATATTTCGGATCCTAAAGTCAATACATAGTAATACAAAAAAATATATAACAAAATGAATGTTAAATGTTCTCCCCATAGTTAGCACATAGAGAACAGAGAAAGAAGACAAAGCAGTTGTGCTTGGTCTCAGATTTACCCATAACCATTAAAAAGTAGATTCATTAAAATATATACATTCTTTTAAAAGTCCATTATTTGCATAAATTAGGCAAATAAGTAAGATTCCTTTTGATTGGATTGAAAAGAGAGAAAGAGAGAGAGATGTATATTCAAAGTGCAAGATGCACACATGCTTATTAATTTCATGGCTGTACGTGTGTGTGTGTGTGTGTGTGTGTGTGTGTGTGTGTGTGTGTGTGTGTTAGATGTTTTTTAAGTATTTAGAATGCACTTGCTTAAGTCCCAAACACAGGACAAATCTTATTTCCTGTTTCAGCCTAACCCAAGGCCATCTACAGGCAGTAGTCACAGCAGTGGCAGCTCATATTTGTGTAAATTTTTTGGCTTGCTAACAAAGAATAAAGGGAGACAGATATGATCATTTCAAACTTATTTGTTCTCATCAGTCAGCCATACCCTTCTGAGATTTGTTCTGATGAGAACAAATAAGTTTGAAATGATCATATCTGTCTCCCTTTATTCTTTGTTAGCAAGCCAAAAAGTTTACATACACACACACACATGGATATATGTATTCTAATCTGGAGACTCTATACCTGATGAGATGTCAGGACTGTGTTCTGTCCTCCCTTGTAGAACCCTGTATGTTATATACATATGAGCATTTATTTACTTTTATTCTTTTAATATATCCATTAACTTTTTATTTGCAATGAATTAAGAATAGGCTTGTAATGAAATGTATGTGTGACCTTGGGGAACAAGGGGAAGGCAACTGTCTAACAAACAATCAGACAAGAGAGGCAGGAGCCCCCAGTAGCTTAACTATCAGAGAGAGAAACTTAGGCAGGACCTGCCCTATTTAATCAGATGTTTAAATGTGGCACCAGGAAGTTTGTACTTTCAGACCTGGAAAATTTGGTTAATGTAGCCTTACAGAATTAGTTCATCTAATCATGTTTGCTGTCTAGTTTACCTGGGAGGGCTAATAATTTTTGTATAGCATAGGGCTGTGGTAGCGAACCTATGGCATGTGTGCCACAGGCGGCACGCAGAGCCCTCTCTGTGGGCATGTGCGCCGTTACCCTAGTCCTAGGCCTTCAGCTGGGTTTTATAAAACCTTTCGGTCTCTAAAAGGTTCGCCATCACTGGCATAGGGTATCTAAGCAGAGTATTGCTCAGGATAATAAAATAATTTGTCCAATTTGGATACATCATGTTGTACCAATCTAACTCTGTGGTTTGTATTTCATTATTTATAGTTTAGTGCTGTGTGTGTAGGTCAACTATACTTTAAACCATTTAGCGAATTGAAGGACCACCTTTCCCAGTCACATCTACTTGACCCACTAGAGGGAGGAAGCAGGGAATGCTATGAGTCTCCTCTCCTAAGGAGGTCCATCCAGTGGGATTAAGAAGAAAGGCCTTCTCTGTGATGGCTCCCTCCCTGTGGAATATCATCCTCACAAATTGGCCCCCACTTTGACACCCTTTCTCAAGACCCTGTAGACCTAATTTTGTCCATGGGCCTGGAGACTTCACAATGGGATTAAGTGGTTTATTTGATTGTTGTTACCCGAGGGTAGAGGGTTGTTGCTTTTTATTATTTTTCTATTGGGTTTTTATCTTTGTAAGCTGCCCAAAGTTACAGAGAGTGAGTTGGACAGCCATATACATTTTCTTAAATAACTGAATGTGACAAGGAAATTGGGTCATTCTGTATAAGATGATAGTGACAAAGACGCTTGAGCCCTTGAGATCAGTTCAATTCAAAGCTTCCCAAGAAATTATGGGAATCTATTTTTTTAAAGAGTATTAAACAGTGATCAACAAAACACTGAGAAATTTCTTCAAATCTCTCCAGTAGATGCAAAATAATTTATGGCATAATTCCTGACTATATTGCATTCAGACTGTTCTTGAACTAAGGAAGGGACTGAGTTTTCATTTTTTTTTTATTGAAAAGTTTTACATACATTTTTTCCCTTAAAAAATCCCCCCTCCCCCCCCTTCTCCCTCCCCCCCTTCCTCTCCCCCCTCCCCCCCTCCCCCCCCACTTCCCAGAGCTAAATACAAGGTATATATAAAAAAAACAATCATAAACAACCATATACTAACAACCATAAACTCTAAAATCTATCACTCTCTAGCTTATATAGGATAGAACAAACCTTAGTAATATTAAATATATATAAATATATATTAAAAAAAAACTAATATAGGGAAAAAAACCAAAGAAAGAACTTATTCAAATATAAAACTTCTTAACCCTATACTTGTTCTGAATAAACCCAAGCCATTTTCTCCCTTCCATAATATAACGTTCCTGCGAGTAATCTTTCAAATAGGCCGAAATCTTCACCATTTCGACCAGGTCAGAAACCTTTAAAATCCACTCCTCTATAGTCGGCAGTTCCTCTTTCCAGTACTATCCCCGTAATTAAATTCAACATCAACTTAGTATATTCCATCAGGCTTTTATCCAAAAAGCCTTGACCTTTTTACAAGTCTACCATATATGAAAATATGAAAATATATTACATCTTTATCACCACACTTCCAACATTTAGGCTAATAATTCAGATACATGCTTAGCTTTTTAAAATCTAAATACCATCTATAAAACATTTTATAAAAATTCTCTCTTAGATTTCAAACTTGTATAAATTTTACATTCCTCACCCAAATCTTTTCCCACCTCCCACTACTTGACTGTAAGTACGTTGTGAAAGTTCCATAGACTTCTGCTGTTCTTGTTCTTTTATCTTTTTTGATCGTTTTAAAGCAGCACGCGTCACCCTCTGTTCTCTGGGGTCATCCAAAGGTGTTATAACTTGATCTCCTCCAGCACCATTCTCCTCTGTCTGTCCATCTTCAGCCTCTTGATATTCTCCTTCTCCAGATCCCTTTGCAGCTTCCAGAAGTGTTAATGGGGTTGCTTTTAAAACATTATTGTAAAAATTACGCGCTTGCATCACAGTAACCAGACGGGTTTTCATTTTTTTATTTATTTTTTTATTTTAATCCCATTTATATCCCGCCCTTCTCCGAAGACTCAGGGCGGCTTACAATTTAAGCACAAACCAATGTGCTTAGCAATTTTGTCTGACCTCCTGCAGTAAATAAATGTACAAAATAATCCAATTAAAATGGATGGTTTCTTTTTCAGGAAAAGGAAAGAGACTGAAGCAGGCCAAGGAAGAAGCCATAGCAGAGATAGACCACTATAGGCTCCAGAGGGAAAAAGATTTCAGATGGAAGCATTCCAAAGTAAGACTATCAAGGGAAGGTTAGATCATTGAAACCTTTCAAGTTTGAAGTCCTCAAGATGTTTCTGACTAGTTACATGGGCTACGCTGGCTAGGGCTGATGCCAACTGGAAATCAAGTGTCTGAAACCACAAACTGGGGAAAGCAGGGGCAGTACATATTAGGAATTGTTCATACATTTTGTGTAATCTGTCAGGCCCAAAGAGCCAAGAACAATGTGCTGAATTGCTTCAGAATATTGTTGTTTGCCTATAGACAGGAATCTTGCCCAACTAAATCGCTTATTTGCATAACTACTAGATATTCCCTGCCAACTGCTAGGGAGAGTTCACCTTCACCCTCTTTCGGCATACCAAAGATTCCAAGCTTCTTACCGGGAAAGAGCCCTTCCATCCTGTAACTCTGGCCTACATTCCATCACAATTCAGATTTTGTATGAAATGTGAAATGTGTGAAATGCACACATTCCTTTATTGAGCAAGTAAAAAGCTTAACTACTAGTCCTGATATGTTCATTTGATGTAAATAATACAAAATATAGATTGTTGTTGTTGTTACCAAAAACATTCCTTAAACCCCAGGAAAGGGGATAATATTAAAATTATTATCCCTATCCTCAGCCTGGCTCCTTGCTTGATTCAAAGGGATAAGAAGGAGGGAAGATAAAACACTAGCAGATTTGCAAGATTCTGTTACTATAATCCAGGGCTTTTCAACCAGTGGTACGGGTACCATCTGTGGTACATTGGCATCTGGCAGGTGGAACGCGACCATCCTAGAAAAATGGTAGTGGTGAAGGGGAATGAGTTGAACCGGTGGCAGCACTGCACAAGCCTGAGCAAGAGATGGCTTCAGGGCTGTCAGTGCTCAGCAGAAGCACCAGGATCAGTGCCGCTTTCCAGCTGGAGCTCGGCACTGATCCTGGCGCTTCTGAGCCCAGAAGAAGCGCCAATCAGCTGGAATGTTGCAGCATCCCTAGGGTCTTGTGATTTACATTCAGATGCTTGGCAACTGATTCATATTTATGACTGTCACAGTGTCCCAGGGTCATGTGAAATGACCCAAACCTGCCGCAACCACCCAGCAGATGTGGGGAATAAAAACCAAACACCCCACCCCATCCCCGCTGCCAACCCCCACAAAAATGCTCACAACAATGAAAACCTCGGACAGGAGGAAGAGTGCCACCAGGCGGGCCAGAAGCTGTCTTGCTTGGCTGTGGCTTGGGGGGCACTTTTTTCAGTGCCATTGTAACTTCAAATAGTCACTAAGTGAACTGTTGTAAGTTGAGGACTACCTGTACATCACTTTTTTCCTTTTTTTTTTTTGGTCATCAAGTTTTTTTGACACCTTGCTAGGTGACAGGTGGTACTCGGATGTTGCCATATGCTAAAAGTGGTACAATGGGTGAAAAGGTTGAAAAGCCCTGCTATAATCTATCTCAATAACATATATTTATAAACTTCTTGTGGAGGCTGTTTCCTGATCTGGCCCATCTTACAGAGAGAAGCTGACCACGCTAGCCAGACACCTAAACTGATTGAGGCAACTGACTGAGCTTTTAAAATTAGGTTGTCTATTTCTCAAAAATCAGTGTGATCCCTGGCTGAGGATTAAGTTCATAAAAAGCCACTGTTTTTATGCACTAAAAAAAATCAATGAATAGAAAATTTAATCTTATATCTGTTGTCATTCATATTAGTCGTTCTTGAAGGTCTCCTCTGAAAAAGTAAAGAATGATGAAAGGGTTTTGCCCACATATTTGGCAGCAATTCCCAAGTAGTGTATTTAGAATTCTGTAAGGTTAAAACATTTAAATTGGTGTGAAAAGGAAGCACAAAACTAGAAGAAAGGAGTCACAGTTTGGAATGTATGCATCTGTTTTTAACATCACCTTGCTAAATTGTTCAATTGATGTGGAAATATCATTTAATTAAATGGTAGGTCAATGTTGTTTCCACCACAATCTGTCAAATATTTAGTTAATTAAAAACAATTATCACAAAACCCCAACCCTGTGCAAACTGTTCAGGCAAATTCATGCTTAGTATGGAATGCTGCAGGATACAATTTCATACTTTTTCCATCTCTGCATCAATGATGGTTATAACAATGGGTAACAATATAATATTGCACACAGTAAGTATATTCACTCAATAAACTGATCGCATTTACTTTTTCTCAATTCCCACAATGAAATATCAGGAAAAATATCAGGAGGTGAGGGGGGATCCCTTACAGGGTCGTGCCGAGGAGTTTGGTCAGCATCTGTCGGATAAAATCGCTCGGATTCGGACCGGTTTGGACTCCAGCTGGGCAGAGTCTGACGATCAGGACACGGGCGGTCTTGTCAATGTTATCTGGGAGGAGTTTGATTCTGTGACCCCTGATGAAGTGGACAGGATTATGGGGAGGCTGAGCTCCACCACATGTTTATTGGACCCGTGCCCTTCCTGGCTGGTTTATGCAGCTAGGGAGAGGACACGAGGCTGGTTCCAGGCGGTGATATCTGCTTCTTTGAGTGAGGGTAATTTCCCCACCGTCTTGAAGGAGGCGGTGGTGAGACCCCTCCTCAAGAAGCCTGCCTTGGACCCAGCTGTGTTGAACAACTTTCGTCCAGTCTCCAACCTTCGCTTTCTTGCGAAGGTTGTTGAGAGTGTGGTGGCGCATCAGCTCCCTCTGGTCCTGGATGAAGCGGATTATCTGGATCCGTACCAATCGGGTTTCAGGCCCGGGTACAGCACGGAGACGGCATTGGTCGCTCTGGTGAATGATCTCTGGAGGGCTCGGGATAGGGGATGTTCCTCTGTCCTAGTCCTATTAGACCTCTCAGCGGCTTTCGATACCATCGACCATGGTATCCTGCTGCGGCGTCTCAGGGGATTGGGAGTGGGAGGCACAGTTCTTCGGTGGTTCTCCTCCTATCTCCTGGGACGTTCGCAGTCGGTGTTGGCAGGGGGGCAGAGATCGGCCCCTAGGTCTCTCGTTTGTGGAGTTCCTCAGGGGTCGGTTCTCTCGCCTCTCCTGTTCAACATCTACATGAAACCGCTGGGTGAGATCATTCGTGGTTTTGGAGTTGGGTATCATCAATATGCTGATGATACCCAACTTTTTATTTCTACCCCAAACCACCCCAGTGATGCCCTCGCTGTGATGTCCCGTTGCCTGGAGGCGGTTCGGGTCTGGATGGGGAGGAACAGACTTCAACTCAACCCGGACAAGACTGAGTGGCTGTACATTCCGGCATCCCGGGACATTCAAAATGTTCCATCCCTTTCTATGGGGGGTGAGCTGTTACCCCCCGTGGATAGGGCTCGCAACTTGGGAGTCCTCCTAGATTCACGACTTACCTTGGAAGATCATGTAGCAGCTGTGACTAGGGGGGCTTTCGCCCAGGTTCGCCTGGTGCGCCAGTTGCGGCCCTATCTGGACCGGGATGCCCTGTGTACGGTCACTCATGCGCTCGTGACCTCTCGCCTTGACTACTGTAATGCTCTCTACATGGGGCTTCCCTTGAAGACCACTCGGAGGCTCCAACTGGTACAGAATGCGGCCGCGAGAGTTGTCTTGGGAGTTTCCCGGTACTCCCATGTTGCACCTTTGCTCCGCGAGCTACATTGGTTACCAGTTGTCTTCCGGGTGAGGTTCAAGGTCTTAGTGATGGTTTTTAAGTCCCTACATGGCATGGGTCCGGAATACCTCGGGGACCACCTGCTGCCGGCGTCAACTCCCCTCCGCCCTGTGCGTTCCCACAGAGAGGGCCTCCTCAGGGTGCCTCCAGTCAGAGAATGCCGGCTGGTGGCCCCCAGGGGGAGGGCCTTCTCTGTGGGCGCCCCGGCTTTGTGGAATCAACTGCCGGTGGAGCTCCGGATGTCACCGGATCTCCGCTCCTTCCGGCGCGGGTTAAAGACCCACCTGTTTGAACAAGCTGGCCTGGCCTGATGGGGAGTTAATTTGGGTTTTAAATATTTGTATATTTTATTGTTTTATCTTGGGCATTAATTTAATTCTATTTTAACTTTTGTAGTTTTGTATTTTTATCATATGCCCTGTTCACCGCCCTGAGTCCCTCGGGAGAAGGGCGGTATAAAAATTTAATAAAACTAAACTAAACTAAACTAAAAAAGATAAATCAAATTCTTTTGCAACCCAGATTAACCATGTGAGGCCTGCGGAGACATTTCTCTTACTTTGTGTATCACTTTTAAAAACTGTTTATATATCTTGATATATTAATGTTCCACCTCTCCTTCAGAAGTCAAAGTGGCATACTTGACACTTCCTCTTATTTTTTGCTCACAGTAACAAGTTGGTGAGGTAAATTGAGCTGAGTGTCTGACGATAGACTTGACTCTGAGTATACCTGTCCTACCCAGCATCTAAATCACTATACCACACTGCCTCTCAGAGACCTAAAACCCAGCCTAAATGCTCTAGTTGGAAGTTGGGATCTAATACTCCTTCTCCCAAAGGTGCTTTTTCAAGAGACAGCTGGACTTTTTCTTTGAAGACTTTTTGCTTCTCATCCAAGAAGCTTATTCAATTCTGACTGGATGGTGGGAAATGAAAGGATTTATATTCCTTGCAGACAGCTGGCCATTTGGATTTTTTAGAGAGTTGTTGAGGCCACTTGGAGGTTTATCTGTGCCTCAAGGTCACCTGAAAGGTGCAAATGGTGTGGAGCCTTCTTGGAACTGCTGGAACAGTTTGGTTTTGTTGCAGATGTTTTATTACCCAACTAGAGAATATAAGTGTTATTAGAGTGTGGGGTTTGCTCTCTTTTTATATACTAGTGCAGTGGCCTCCAATCTTTCGGGTGCCAGGGAGTGGTTCTGTGGAGAGTGGCTTTTCCAGGGACTGGTAGGGTGTGGTTTCACGTGCTAGCTGCCTCCTGTGCATGCGCAGAAGGGGTTTCACTCACTTGCATGGCCCAGTTCCTGGTGGGCCACAGCTTGGTGCCAGTCCATGGCCTGGGGGTTGGGGACCCCTGTACTAATGGCTTGCCCTATCAGTGTTGGTGGGAGTGTTGTTGTTGGTTCTTTGGCAATTTAGTAACTGGTAATTTAGCATGGGGGACGTGGTGGCTCAGTGGGTTAGGACGCTGAGCTTGTCGATCAGAAGGTCCGGCAGTTTGGCGGGTCGAATCCCGAGTGCCACGTAACAAAGTGAGCACCTGTTACTCATCCCACCTTCTGCCAACCTAGCAGTTCCAAAGCATGTAAAAATGCAAGTAGAAAAATAGGGACCACTACGGTGGGAAGGTAACAGCGTTCCGTGCGCCTTTGGCATCTAGTCATGCCGGCCACATGACCACGGAGACGTCCTCGGACAAGCACTGGCTCTTCAGCTTTGAAACGGAGATGAGCACCGGCCCCTGGAGTCGGAAACGACTAGCACGCATGTCTGGGGAACCTTTACCTTTACCTAATTTAGCATGGGGGTAGCAAAGTGCACTAGCTTTGTAGATAGTCTTGTAAGAACTTTGCCATCTTCTTTTTTTGTTGTTTTTTTATTTTCTTTGGCTGCTTCAGAGAGATAAATACACACAAACACACCCAATACAAACCTCTCTAGCCCATAATCCTAGATCCCCACAAGAGGCAAGATGGCAAGAGAGATAATACCTAAGAAAGGACTTTTTGAATAACAGCTTCCTGCTGTTAAAAGAGCATTATACAAATCACAGAGAAGAACATGAGTTCTCTTGAAACTTGTATAGACGTTTTTGCTTACTTTACATATTATACCTTGTTTTGTCTTTGCAGATAATGGGCTCTCATGATAATCTATCAACAAAAATAGATGAAGAAACTGCAGCAAAGATCCAAGGCCTTACTAATAATTATCACAAGAACATGGAGAATGTGCTTAGTCATCTATTAGGCAAAGTGTATGACATCAATCCTGATATCCATCCAAATTATACATATACAATTTAAATCCCCTATGGAAATGTTTTAAAAGAAGCAGTTCTTGCAGAATGAGACAGCCAAACGAAGATGGCAGATTGGGAACTATCATTTTATATTAGCTTGTTACCAATTATATTTTTATCACCAGCCAGGACCAAACAGAATCCATTTGGATTTTCTGTTTCCAACAGCCAAATTATTACACATAATTTTACTACAGGTTTTTTTAATTATTATTGCTTTCTTTATTCCAGCTGGATATATAATATAATCTCAAAGCTGAAACATATTCTTGAGCATAATATTTGTAATATGGCCAGCTTTTACAGGCAACTCTCTGGCAACATAGATTTCTACCCTCACCTTTTTTTTTGTAGCAAAGATTGTATCACTTAAATATGGGCAAAAGCAGAAAAAAGAATTGCTTGACACCAGCAGCTTTTAAGTGGGTGTCTCTTTTTTTTTTCTTCTGATGTTCTCTACTGCTTGGAGCGTATTTTGTCATATGGCTTGTTGTAGGAAATCTGTTTGTCTCAATATGTGGAGTTTTAAAATAACTAAGTATACAATAAATATTATATATTATTAGACTTAACATTAACCATGTGTCTCTAGGGTGGTACATATGGGGAAACTACAGTCACATTTATTGGATGCCTTTACATATCAGACATACAGTAATTGTCCCAAGTTATGTTGGAATTAGAAGTTCTGTCTGTGAGTTGGCACTTGGCCAAATAATCCTCTCTCTTATTCATTGTGTCAAAAACATATTTGCTTGGTTACAGCAAAGATAGGTATGTGACACCTCTGAAATAAGTAAGCGTCCTATTCATGGGATAGGTTAAAGGTAGACTCCAACTCACAAGAAGTGGTAAGTAGTTCCATCTCTAAGTCTAACTAATGGCATAACTAAAGAGCGGTTCTCCATAGGTTCTGCATGGTAGACTGTGTGGGATCAATCATACAGAGACAATTTCTGCTGCTGAAGATCAGTTCCTCAGTGATGATTCAGTCAGTGGAGGGATACAAATACCTGAACAACCAGTTCTCTTATTGGATGCAGGCCTGGGCCTCCGAGACCTAGAACAAACTTCCAGAAGTGGCATCCATGCACTTCCAGCGGACCATTCTAGGCCTAGGAACAGACTTCTGGAAGCAGTGTTCATTCAACCAGTTCTCCAAGCTCAGCAAAATTTAGCTACCAGTTCTGCCAAACCTGTGCAAACCGGCTGAATCCCACCACTGGATACAGTGCCATTTACAGATAGAAGGGTTCTTCAATCTTGCTTACATATTGAGATCTATAGGAACTGCAAAGATTAATTCAATGGGCTATAATAGTTGCCTATTCTAGTGGGCTTCTAGAACAGCTTGGATGACAAGAAATGACCTGCTTGGAGGTCATATCTCAGCAAAGTGAATGGCCAGTCTTTATCAGAAATGAATTGAGCTTGCTTTATGATATGTATTTTCCTGGAAGTAAGCTCTGGAGCTTACAGGCAAATAAATGTAGGCTTTCATGATCAAGGACATTCAAAAAGATGAATTTCTTGTCCTTTTAGCTTTCCTTTGCAGTCATTTGTGCCTCTCAGAGCTCTGCAGCTGAATAGTGCAGGATGATCTATAGCAGGGGTCTTCAAACTTGGCAACTTTAAGACTTGTGGACTTCAACTCTCAAAATTCCTCAGCTGTCTGAGGAATTCTGGGAGTTGAAGTCCACAAGTCTTAAAGTTGCCAAGTTCGAAGACCCCTGATCTATAGGGCCACTTAGTGGAAGAGAGAAAAGAAAATATTATTTCCATTAAGTTAATCTCTCTTAAGAGTTAAATTCTGCAAAGCACCTAGGGCTGTTCTCATATTTCTAATTAATAACATTACAACTAATGTAATGGGATGAGTTCCATGGACAGTTGCTATGGGATTCTATCTAATGTCTTTTTGAAAAATAATTATCAAAATTGTTAAGATTTTAGTTACTTATAAACAAATGACACTTTCAGCAACATTTCCTGCCCTTGATTCTGTTCGAAGTATTTTTTAGCACTCACCATTCTACTTCTGGCATTTCCATGTTTGGTAAAATATAACTTTTTTAAAAAAAGGCAATTTCTCTATATCAGAAAGTTAAAAATCTGGATGTTACTTTTCTAATCTTCCATTTCTTCAGAAGATTTCTATTCAGATTTCCTAAAATGCTTACATTATTGAAATAAGTGCACATGAATTTTATTGAAATACATGTTATATTTTGGTTTTTTGTTTCCTTTCTCGAGATGCGGCAATGCTGTTTTATGTTCATATGTATCCTTCTCTCTAGGACCAAAAGCACATTAAAAATCACAAGTAATTGCGATACTACCTTACTTAATTTTGTAAGAATCATTGACAGAGATAGCACTATTAATTTTAGAATATTAATTTTAGAATGGAATGATAGAGTCTGAAATTTATTTCCATTAGTAGACAAATCCCAGCAGATGCAATAATATTATGAAAAAGGGAGAACTCGTAGTTGAATCTGTGCTGTTGGAATAGAACAGTGAAAGGACAAGAACCAGACTGTCTGCCATTTTATTCTAGTCAAAGAAAGTTGAATGGTCTGCCTCAACCAGTAGTTAGAATCTAGAATCAGGGACAGATATCCAGATTGAAAAAGGACAGGAAAAACATCCAAAAGGAGGGAAGGTTCATTTTATGACTGTTCTCTCTTTTTTAATTTGTTGAACACTAATATAATTTAATCTAAATATATAAAGAAGGGAAGGGAAGGGAAGGGAAAGAAAGAAAAAGAAAAGAAAGGGAAAAGGGAGGAAATGAGATGCTTGCCTTGAAGCATTTGGGAAGTTTGAGAGGCATCAGCTCCCTTTGTTCCTGGAGGAAACTGATTATCTGGACCCGTACCAATCGGGCTTTAGGCCCGGGTACAGCACGGAGACGGCATTGGTCGCACTGGTGAATGATCTCTGGCGGGCTCGGGACAGGGTTTGTTCCTCTGTCCTAGTCCTATTAGACCTCTCAGCGGCTTTTGATACCAGCGACCATGGTATCCTACTGCGGCGTCTCAGAGGGTTGGGAGTGGGGGGCACTGTTTTACAGTGGTTCTCCTCCTACCTCCTGAGCCATTCGCAGTCAGTGTTGATGGGAGGGCAGAGATCCGCCCCGAGGCCTCTCGTTTGTGGAGTTCCTCAGGGGTCAGTTCTCTCTCCCCTCTTGTTCAACATCTATATGAAGCCACTGGGTGAGATCATTCGTGGTTTCGGGGTGGGGTATCATCAGGACGATGATGATACCCAGCTTTTTCTTTCCACCCCGAACCAACCCAGTGATGCCCTCGACGTGATGTCCCGTTGCCTGGAGGCGGTCCGGGTTTGGATGGGGAGGAACAGGCTTTGACTCAATCCCGCCAAGACTGAGTGGGTGTGCATACCGGCATCTCGGGAGAACCAGTTTTGTCCATCGTTAACTATGGGGGGTGAGGTGTTACCCCCCATTGATAGGGCCCGCAACTTGGGTGTCCTCCTGGATTCACGGCTCAGTTTAGAAGACCATATAGGAGCCGTGACCAGGGGGGCTTTTGCCCAGGTTCACCTGGTGCGCCAGTTGCGGCCCTATCTGGAGCAAGATGCCCTATGCACAGTCACTCATGCGCTCGTGACCTCCGGTTAGACTACTGCAACGCTCTCTACATGGGGCTGCCCTTGAGGACCACTCGGAGGCTTCAGCTGGTACAGAATGCAGCTGCGTGAGTTGTGATGGGAGTCTCCCAATACTCCCATGTAACACCTCTTCTCCGCAAGCTGCATTGGCTTCCAGTTGCCCTCCGGGTGAGATTCAAGGTGCTGGTGATGACCTATAAAGCCCTACATGGCATGGGTCTGGATTATCTTAGGGAGCACCTGCTGCCAGCATCAACTTCCCATCGTCCTGTGCGCTCCCATAGAGAGGGCCTCCTTAGGGTGCCGCCGGTTAGGGAGTGCCGGCGGGTGATCCCCAGAGGGAGGGCATTTTCTGTGGGTGCGCCTGCCCTTTGGAATGATTTACCTGTGGAACTCCGGACCACCCCCGATCTGCGTTCATTTCGCCGGGACCTGAAAACCTGGCTTTTCGATCTATCAGGCCTGGACTGAAGGGGTTTTAGCTTTTTAATATTGTTTTAATTGTTGGGCTTTAATTAATGTAATTCATTTTAATTTTATATTATCTTTTTATATTGTCTTTTATATGCTGCCCTGTAAACCGCCCTGAGTCCTTCGGGAATAGGGCGGTATAGAAAACTAATTAAATAAATAAATAAATAAGTGCATGTCCTTTCTACAAATGATCAAATACAATCTATGTTTCTTGTCATTAAGCACCATAACTGTACACAATGTCAGTGAAGGTTCTCAATCATCCAGGCAGAGATGACTGAAGATACATAACCATACACATACAACATATGCAGAATACACCTAGTCTGATTTACAGCACATAAACTGATTACTTTCGTTCATCATTTGACATGTCTTCAGGGTTTTGTGTAAAAGAGTGGCTTTCCTTGTGTCTTTTCTTCTTTTTGGGTAGGCAAAACAATGAATCCCCTTCACTATAAATAATCATCAATGTCCCAATTTAGGCAAAATGTAACATGGTATAAGAGGTAAGCAATCTACTAGCATTTAATAAAGAACATTCGTATTACTCATTTATAAATAGGATTGCTGATCCAAAAAAGAAAAAAGAAAAAAAAGAAGAAAACCAAGTGGATTTTCTTTCCTGTGCAAATATAACACATCACAATAGTGTGATCTACAAAAATCAGGAGGTGCAGCATTTCACAACTTGGAAAAAAGCATAGTCAGCTGTCTCACATCAGAAATATCCTGGTTCTAGAATCTGATATTCTTTGTGTGATTACACATCCCTAGCCCCAAAATTACTATGATGGATGCTCTGCTTTGAATAGGACTACTACCTTGTAGAAATGCCCATACAATATTCTCAGCTACAATTTGGAAGGAAGCAATACCCTACTGCCTTTATCAAGTATTATGTACAGTCAGAACTAGAAATTGGTTATTTCTTAGAGGTCTTCCTTTGAAGAATTAATCTGGATACTCTCCTGCTTTTTCTGCTGCAATCAAGGTAACCCAGGAATTGCTGAGACAGAAAAAGTGTCATAGGGGGCAATTTCTTAGCAACCTTTGCAAATGTTTGCTTTCGTCCTATTGTTACCTGTACTGCAGGTGACTAGGCATTCTTCCAATTCATTATAATTTTCCTTTGGTCAATGGCCAGATCATACATGTACTGTATATTCAAGGTAGCATAAATTATCATAAAATAAATACCAAATTTTCTTGAGCTCCACAGTTAAAAGAAATTAGGCAAGCCTGCTTTAGGCTGACATGCAAAAATTTAGCCACACACACACACATGCACCTATGTTTGCCTGAATGGAGAAGCAAAAAAGAGACGATAAGTCTGTGTCATATACCTCTATCAAGTACCCAATTTAAGAGGGCATATCCCAGTGATGGCAAACCTTTTAGACACTGAGGGCCCCAAAACCACCCTGCCCCATGCACTCCCCCCACCCCACCTGCACCCAGGGCCACCTACCACAGGGCTTTTCAACCAGTGGTACGGGTACCACCTGTGGTACATTGGCACCTGGCAGGTGGTACGCAACCAAGTGGTAGTGGGGGAGGGGAATGAGCTGAACCGGTGGCAGCACCACACAAGCCTGAGCGAGAGACGGCTGGAGCTGCAGGGCTGTCAGGGCTCAGCTGAAGCATCAGGATCAGTCCTGCTTTCCAGCTGATTGGTGCTTCTTTGGGGCTGTCAGGGCTCAGCAGAAGCACCAGGATCAGTGGCAGGCTACAGCTGGAGCTCGGTGCTGATTCCGGCGCTTCTGCTGAGCCCAGAAGAAGTGCTGATCAGCTGGAATGTTGCAACATCCCCAGGGTCTTGTGATTTACATTCAGATGCTTGGCAACTGATTCATATTTATGATGGTCACAGTGTCCCAGGGTCATGTGAAGTGACCAGAAGCTGCGGCAACCACCTATCAGATGGGGGGGGAAATAAAAACCAAACTCCCCACCCCACCCCACCCCCACTGCCAATCCTTAACAGAAATGCTCACAACAATGAAAACCTTGGACAGGAGAGAGAGCGCCAACGGGCGGGCAGGCAGGTGTCGTGTTCAGCTGTGGCTTGGGGGGGCACTTTATTCAGTGCCATTGTAACTTCAAACAGTCACTAAGTGAACTGTTGTAAGTTGAGGACTATCAGTACTTCATCACTTTTTTCCTTTTTTGTTTTTTGGTCAAGTTTTTGACACCTTGCTAGGTGACTGGTGGTACTCAGATGTTGCCATATCCTAAAAGTGGTACAATGGGTGAAAAGGTTGCAAAGCCCTGACCTACCACCTCCACGGCCCACCGCAGATCAGCCAGGCAGCCCTGCAGCACCATGACAGCCACACCCTCCGCCCGCACCCTGTAGCGTTATCTGGGTGCGATGGGGCGTGAGAGTGGAGTCTTGTCCCTGCTGCCTGGATGACATGTCCTTGGCTGCACTGCGCTGCTTTGTGTGGGCCATGCCCAGGGGCAACTCTCCTATGGGGGGGCTGCTGGTGAGGAGGGGGCCACAGGGGGAGGCGGGGCCTGGGCAATGGTGCGCGTGCCCACAGAGAGGTCTCTGAGTGCCGCTGCTGGCACCCATGCCATAGGTTCGCCACCACTGGCATATCCTGTTCATTCATAAGAGCCACAGTAGCAAACAGATTCTTCTCTAAGCAGGAAATGACACATAAAATAGAGTGGAGAGAGTGGAGAGTGAGAGCGTGAGAGTGGAGTCTTGTCCCTGCTGCCTGGATGACATGTCCTTGGCTGCACTGCGCTGCTTTGTGTGGGCCATGCCCAGGGGCAACTCTCCTATGGGGGGGCTGCTGGTGAGGAGGGGGCCACAGGGGGAGGCGGGGCCTGGGCAATGGTGCGCGTGCCCACAGAGAGGTCTCTGAGTGCCGCTGCTGGCACCCATGCCATAGGTTCGCCACCACTGGCATATCCTGTTGATTCATAAGAGCCACAGTAGCAAACAGATTCTTCTCTAAGCAGGAAATGACACATAAAATAGAGTGGAGAGAGTGGAGAGTGAGAGCGTGAGAGTGGAGTCTTGTCCCTGCTGCCTGGATGACATGTCCATGGCTGCACTGCGCTGCTTTGTGTGGGCCATGCCCAGGGGCAACTCTCCTATGGGGGGGCTGCTGGTGAGGAGGGGGCCACAGGGGGAGGCGGGGCCTGGGCAATGGTGCGCGTGCCCACAGAGAGGTCTCTGAGTGCCGCTGCTGGCACCCATGCCATAGGTTCGCCACCACTGGCATATCCTGTTGATTCATAAGAGCCACAGTAGCAAACAGATTCTTCTCTAAGCAGGAAATGACACATAAAATAGATAATTTTATAGCTTCAGAGAACAATTGGTTGCATATAAATTATAGTAAGAGGCACAGTGGCTCAGTGGCTTAAAAGATGCTAGAAAAGGTCTAAACTTTGAATCCTACCACTGCATGATGGAGTGAGCTCCTGTCACTTGCCTTAGCTCCTGCCAACTTAACAATTCAAAATGTGCAAATGTAAGTCAATAAATACTGTAGGTACCACTTTGGTGGGAAGGTAACAGCATTTCATGTTTCACCATATGCTTTGTGCTGTGGCATGATGACATGCTAGCCACATGAACATGGTAACATCTTCAGAGAGGCTTAATGAAACAGAGATGAGCATCACCCCCTAAAACTGGCTATGACTAGTGGAGTAAAACTCGCAGGGACTCCCTCAATTATAGTAAACTGTAACCACTGAAATATCCAATTGGTTATAACTCTTATCTCTTAATATTCACTTTGTAACACTTGTGTCAAAACTATCCTTCAAGAGAATAGCGATAAAATAGCACTAAGAGATATACCGCTTCATAGTGCTTTACAGCTCTCTCTAAGTGGTTTACAGAGTCAGCTTATTGCCCCCAACAATCTGGGTTCTCATTTTAGCGTCCTCAGAAAGATGGAAGGTTGAGTCAACCTTCAGCTGGTGAGAATCGAACTGCTGGCAGTCAGCAGAATTAGCCTGCAAAACTGCATTCTTATTAGCCTGCAATACTGCACCACCATGGGTCTTAGAAACCATGTCATTGAAACAAAGGTGATTCCTAGAAAATTGACAGAATTTGATAAGGAAACCCAAACCAGGAATTGCAATGCAATGAAAAAAAAATAAATTTGATTAATTATAAGGGGTGTAATTTGGGTTTGAAGGGACGCGGTGGCTCAGTGGGTTAGGACGCTGAGCTTGTCGATCAGATAGTCGGCAGTTTGGCGGGTCGAATCCCAAGTGCCGCATAACAGAGTGAGCGCCTGTTACTCGTCCCAGCTTCTGCCAACCTAGCAGTTCGAAAGCACGTAAAAATGCAAGTAGAAAAATAGGGACCACTATGGTGGGAAGGTAACAGTGTTCCATGTGCCTTTGGCGTCTAGTCATGCCAGCCACATGACCATGGAGACGTCCTCGGACAAGCGCTGGCTCTTTGGCTTTGAAACGGAGATGAGCATCGGCCCCTAGAGTTGGAAACGACTAGCACGCATGTGCGGGGGAACCTTTACCTTTACCTTAATTTGGGTTATGATAACAAGTTAAAATCCAAATAAGAATTGTGCTAGAATTTTTGCCTCAAAAGAAAAAAAAAGGCAGGAAGTGGGATAAAATGACAATTCCTGGAACAAAAAGAAGTCCAACATTGCCACAATACTATATTCAGTATTTGAACTATGGCCTTTGAATTTTTATTTATTTTTCACATTTTTTAACCACCTATCTCCCTCAGAGATGCTTTTTCTAAGATATAATACTGAGAGCAATAATCCCCAGACACTGAAAACTTCATACCTGTTCAGTCTTACTTCATTAATGGACAAAAGCGACAGTTGTTTCCTAATATATTGGCAATTTGAATTTTCAACTCCTTTCCAATTTTTAATGTTATTTCCTGGCCCCTAAATCCCAAGTCATGGGATTTTTAAAAAAATCACAAATACTCTACATTTAAATAAACAAATGGTGACAAATTCAATAAGGCACCTTTTAAAGCTGAACAAAGAGTAGAATGATTTGAAATATAAGAAGAACTAATGCAACAAATCATTGTTAAGGAAGGTTACCCTTGGTGTTTGATTCTTCTATTCTCCCTCATCAATATTGAAAAGACTTCACAGAGTGCTCTGAACTCCCACATTTAAAGAAGTGGTTGAAAGTATGTTCACTTGTACAAAAAAGGCAGCCAATTCACATTCTGAGTGGAGATTTTTATGCCTTTTTTGATGTTCCCTCAAGCGTTACATACTATCATAGTATCTAAATTCCAGGTTAATTAATGGAAGGAGACCTCAAAAGCTGTGGAGATAGTAAATACTGCACTGGAAACCAAGGCACGCAAACATTTGCCCTCCCCTATGAAGTAAAAAGCTTTACGTGATTACTTATAATTTATACCCAATTTTCTGCAGTGAGAGCCAGTTTGGCTTAGTAGTTAAGGCACCAGGCTAAAAACTGAGGATTATGAGTTCCAGTCTTGCCCTAGGCCTGGAGACAGCTGAGTTAACCTTGAGCCAGTCATTCTCTCTCATCCTTAGGAAGAAAGCCCAAAGCCACTTCTGAAATCTTGCCAAAAAGAGCTGCAGGGACTTGTCTAGGCAGTTGCCAGGAGTCAGCATTGACTCGAAGGCACCACTTAAATAAATAAATAATTCTGGAGTACTAAGTTCTCTGGAACTTATTTCTGAAGATGGTGTTGCAAATCAGTTATAACTGCAATCCTAACAAAAACAAATTACTCTGCAGATCTTTCTCTTTATAGCTAAGCTGATTAGGCATTTACAGCAAAGTTTGCTATCTGCCTATTATACTTTAATCACAGCGCCTAAAAAAAGATCTACTGAGGTGTGCAAAATGAATTTTAATTAACTGGTTTTGATTTTTTGTAAAAAATAAAAAGAAAAAAATAAGCTAAAACAAAAAGAATATTACATCTACATTTTTTAAAACATAAGGAAAGACAAATTACTTCTTAGTAATTCATCCTCCCTTTCTCTTCTGTTTTTTTCCCCCAACCAACTACCTACCGTTTAAATATAAAAACTTTTCAACAAACATTACTAATTCCAGTGCTTTTTTTGTAAAAGAAAAAGGTGCCAGAACTCACATACGTCATACAACCCGCCTTGCCTACCCTACAAGGTTCCATCCAAAAAAGGTGCCGGAACTCCGTTCTGAGCGTTCTATGAGAAAAAAAGCCCTGACTAATTGTTGTTAGATTTTTTAAGTTCTAAAAATCATATTCCAGATGATTAATTCAGGTTTGGTCTTTGATGTATTGTATAAAATTGCATATGCCAACAGAGCCACCTTATTAGTTGGATGGGCAGCATATTACATGATAGATAGATAGATAGATAGATAGATAGATAGATAGATAGATAGATAGATAGATAGATAGATAGATAGATAGATAGATAGATAGATAGATAGATAGATAGATAGATAGATAGATAGATGAGTGAATGAGTGAATGAATGAATGAATGAATGAATGAATGAATGAATGAATGAATGACCTATTTCTACCTGAATTAGATTAAATTTCTATTGAGGATAGATGATGTTAATTTTGTCATTGCAGCATATTCTCCAATTTTAGTTTCCTGGTCTGATATTCTAAGCAATGTATCCCTTTTCCAGTCAATCAATTTATTACAGCCAAAGGCCAACACATAAATTAAACATTCAAATAAAACAAAACTAAACAGAACCATCGCAAGAGGACATAGCAATATATTACAATTAATGATGTAATCAATGGGTGACCAAGGTTTGCCTAGTTTTACAGACTGTATATCAAAAACTAGCTAGCTTCAGAAAAACTGAATCATACTGACCTGACAATAAAAATACATTGAGTATAGTCTAAAACTGGATAAAACATGTAATAAAATTAATTATAAAAGGTTATTAAAAAGATCTAAAAGGATTATTAATGTTTCTGGCAAATCCCCAATGCTGCTGCACAGAATCTAGCCACCTGCGCCATGATCACTGCCTGCTCATCCCTAAGCAGGCACTGGAGATAAATACTTTCCGAATGACCAGGATACCTATCAGTTATGGGGAGGATATGGTTTTTCTGAATAGCTCTGTAGAAGGAACATCAAAGGAGTATGTGTCCAATGGTCCCCACCTCTCCTGTGCCACAGGAGCAGAGTCTTTCCGACAGTGGTGTCTTTTTATACTTGCCTAACAGGATGGCCGATGGAAACACATGGCACCGTGCAAGCGAGAATGCTTTCCGGTGGTTTACTGACTCCAACTGACTAAGATACCTGGCAGATGTAACCACGTATCTAATAGAGTCTGGAGCCAGAAACAGCAGAGCTATACCTAAGTCCGCTTGCCTCTCGATGTCCTCTACCCTTTGATGCAAGGTTTGTTTTGCTTGGTCATAGTCCAATTTGAGAATTGAGGCTGATGGGAAGCCTAGTTTGGCAAGGTTGGACTCGACTGCCTTGATCCATGAAGAGGAGAATTTATCTTGTACAATTAATGGAGCAAGGCATTGCGGAAAGTAATTAAGCCTTAGCCAGATGTTTAAGGAAGCTATACAGATTCTTGCATCAACTTTTATCAATCCTGCCTCCAGGCACAGAAGTGCATTTGGGACACAGCGTGGCATCTGGAGAATTGTTCTGATAAATTTGGATTGAACTCTTTCCAGTGGTGTAAAACACAAAGCTAAGGGTCCGAAGAAGCTGTGCTAGCGACTTGGCCAGAAAGAGCTTAATTGCAGCTGGAACATAGTGTCCTCCCTTTCTGCCGAAAAATTTAAGAATGGCATTCACTGATCGTTGGCCAGAGGCAACCACATATTTTCCATGGGCTTTTTGTAAGCCAGTGGCATGGATGACCACCCCTAGGTACTTAAAGGTGGTTACCTGTTCTATTTTGTGGCTATTTAAATACCATGGGTACTGTTTTGGCCTTTTTGCAAAAGCCATAACCTTTGTTTTCTCATAATTTATGTCCAGTTTATTATATCTGCAATACTGGACAAGGGCTCGCAAGGCTCTTTTAAGGCCAACTGGAGTCCTGGAGAAAATCACAGCATCATCTGCGCAGAGCAGCAGAACAATGTTTCAGTCACCTATTTTTCGGGGGTGATAATTTGGATTATTTAACCATTTTACCATATCATTCATGTAAACACTGAAGAGCAAGGGAGCCAAAATGCACCCCTGTTTAACCCCCTTTCGAGTTTCAACTGACCTTGAGAGAGGTCATATTACACCTCACCTTGAGGGATGTTTTGGTATGTAAGACATTAAGTTGGTAAGCTTGTGTCACTGACTGTACATAATGGAATTGCTGTTGATTGCTCAGGGTTCCTCTGTCTGCTACTTAAAGAAGTCGCAATCTCCTGCCACCTGCTGTCTTGGGGTCAGAGGTCTTCCTGAACTCAAGGCTGTTACTATAGGGACAGATGGAAGCCATGGTCAGGAGGCTTTTTACCTAGCTTTGGGTGGGGCACCAGTTTGACCCTAGCCAGAAAACAAAGTACACATTCACACCCTTGTCACTACCTGGCTGAACCACTGCAATGCACTCTGCCTAGGGCTTCCTTTAAAGACTGTTTTGAAGCTCCAGGTGACAACCTGCTTATTATCTGCAACTAGATGTCAGGAGCACAACACTACTATGCTTTGGGCCCTGCATTGATTGCCTGTACACTTCCAAGTGCAATGTAATGTGCTGACTTTGAGCCCTAGGTGCCATTGGCACTGAAACAGAACTCACTTGCTCAGTACAAACATTGTGGGGAAAACTTTCATCTCCTTAAGGTAAGGAGAATGAAGCATTCCATGGTGGCTACAGTGATTCCTTCTGTTCTATGGAATAGCCATTGCTTAGAAATCAGGTTATTCTCTACACTGACAGTGTTTTGGAAAATGTTAACGAGTTTTTTACAGGTTGGTAGATGACAGGCATGGTTAACTGTTGGTTTTTAGTAGGCTTTTGTATTTAATGTATTATTACCACAGTTTTCACTGTTGTGTGCTGGTGAGAGTCTGATTTAGATAGCAGCAGGATAGAAACTGGAAAAATAACAATACTACCTGGTATCTTTCTGATATGTTAGCTGGCTTAATGATTGGGTTAGGGAAGCAGTCGTGGGAACTGAAGAATCTTGGGATTTGTAGTTTCAAAACATAAAGTGCCAATTTAGAGAAGTTTAAGCCAGAGAATATTAAGTTCCTGCACCAAACGAATCTCTTCCTGAAAGTGAAAATTATTATATGAGCTGTCTGATTCATTTGATTTTTAAAGAGTTCAGAAGCGGCATGAGAAATGGTATGGATATAATTTTTTATTCCAATTTATCAACCTCATCTCTATTTTAGCTGATTCAAGATGTCCTGTAAATAAATCAATAAAAACTTCAGTAAAAAAACAACATTAACTTCATAATCAGGATTCCCCATTCTATTTCTTTTATTTTCTGCCCCACAAGTGATACATACCGTATTATTTTATATGCAAGGTTTTTAAAAAACTATTATACCTCTGCTAAACAAGTTGCAAGTAGATTTAAATGCTTCAGCTCAACCCTAGATGGCACTGTGGATTAATAAAACCCATAAAAAAGATTCAATTGCCTCCTTTTCACCAATTTCAAAAATTACATAGATCTGACATATTTTGATATGTATCAATTATGAATTAACCAAGTGCCAGGTTTCTCTCCCCCTCCACTGAATACCACAAAAATATCTTGTAAAAACTGACCCATAAAAATGTCTTTAATCACAGCTGATATATTTGGCTTGCAAAAATCAAGATTACCACTGGATGATTGAAAAGAGGTAGGGTTTTCTCTATCATTTGGCTGCCACACAGTGGTTATTTGAGCTTTTTGCAACCACCGTAAGGCAGTCCTCTTTTAATAGCTGCTATTATTAAAATAAATTCAACAGATCCAAATCAGCCAGTGTTGATTTCTTGGTGGCTTGTACTATTTTTAAGATTTTTGTGTGTATGTGTGCCTTCAAGTCAGTGTTGACTCCTGATGACCTCTCAGATAAGTCCCTATGGGTTTTGTTTAGCAAGGGGGGGTTTTTAGGCTTTTTTTTGGGGGGGGGGAAGTGATTTGCCATTGCTTGCTTTCTGGGGCTAAGGTAGAGTAATTGGACCAAGGTCACCCAGTAGGCTTCATGCAATGGCAGGACTAGAACTCCCAGTTTCTGGCCAGATGCCTTAAGCACTGGTTCTCTTTAAGATTAATAATTAAAGTTTTAAGCTCCTGTACATTTCCACTTGGTTAGATAACGTTAAAGAGTATTTCCACATTTAAAACAAAATAGCAGAGGAAGGGGATGAGAAATATAAGCCGTGTGAGCCTAGAGAGGGAAAGCTGTAACGTTATCTCATTGTTTCAGCATCTTGATACCAGGCATCGACTCAGTAGCTAATCTTTTAAACATTATAGTACATTAAGTCCATCAGTTTGGAATCTTTCTTTAAAAGTGATTTGCACAAAATCCATATATTTTTGCATTCATTCCTCCTAATGGGCATATTTTATATGCACCTTTCCCCTAATAAACATATTCTTGAGCTAAACACATACATTTACATTTTACTGAACTGTGAACCACATCACAAAATGTGGAAGTGTGAATTACTTTCCACTTCACATATAAATTTGGAAAGCCTGGAATTTCTCCACTATTCCTAGCTGTTATCCTTACTGTGTGTCACTTGGGGGGCCAGATCATTTCTCAAAAGGAGCATTTTTGACCAAGAGGAGTTTTTGCATAGACATGACAAGGCAGCTCACCACTAGCAGCAAATGAATAGTAGTTATGAAACCAGACAGTTGTGATGTTATATTAACATAGTCTTAGTGTTTGTGATTCCTTTTGATTCTTTTGTTCAAAGCCTCTGCTCTGGCAACCGATTCTTATTTTCCCAAGAACATCCAAGAAAAGAAGAATCTGAAACAAGGAGGAGACTCTTCAATGAAGTGATAGACACACACACACAGAGACAGACAGACAGACAGACAGACATAGATATAGATATAGATATAGATAGAGATAGAGATAGAGATAGAGATAGAGATAGAGATAGAGATAGAGATAGAGATAGAGATAGAGATAGAGATAGAGATAGAGATAGAGATAGAGATATATAGATAGAGATATATAGATAGAGATATATAGATAGAGATATATAGATAGAGATAGAGATAGAGATAGAGATAGAGATAGAGATAGAGATAGAGATAGAGATAGAGATAGAGATAGAGATAGAGATAGAGATAGAGAGATAGAGAGATAGAGAGATAGAGAGATAGAGAGATAGAGAGATAGAGATATAGATGATATATAGATATAGATATTCCAATACTGCTGCTTTGTCATGCTGTTGGTAGTTATTCTGTGCGATCTTCTTGCAGCAGCTTACCAAGTGGTCCACTGTTTCTTCAGCTTCATTGCATAGGCGGCACTTACTGTCTGTTGAAGACTGAAAGTATTCCCCTCCTTCTTTTTACCCCAGAAAATTAGGGAGAATCCCTTTTGAAATGCTTCCCACTATTCCTCTCCTTTTGAGGGCTGAGAAATCTTTTACATGCCAGTTGTTTAATCTACACGTCTTCCTTCTGTCTCCCAAGGTCATTCCCGTATACCATTACAATGTAAGAGAAGGTTGACTTGCACTTCCTCTCTCTCCTTGAGGAAGATAAACATCTACCATCCTTCTCTGATAATGTTTGGAAACAGAAGTTTCTGTCCCTGAAAAACAAATTATGGAGGTCCAAGGAGTATCACACCATGGAAGAACTACCGATTCCACACAGCAGATGGGCAAAATACATAAGTTTTTACTGGGGACTTTTGGCCCAAAAACTATCAGTTGCCTAAAGCTTAGCTTTTCATGTGAAAAGAATGTAAGAATTTTTTTTCTCTTCATATATGTCACTGCACTCAACTGCTTTTTAATTATGTGATACACTGCCATTTGATGCCCTAAGGAAATAAGTAGAATCTTACCAGGTGTGTTAAAGAAAGTGATGTGTATAACATGTCATCAGATTCTTACAGAGATGACATGGAACAGGAATAAATATACTGTATGTGGTTTTATTCAGAAAGAGGTCAGGGGCCAGACATCCTTATTAGGACTCTATTTTCACTTTTGGTTCATAGAACAGGCTGGAAGTCTCCTATAAGAAGACCCCTTTTTTTAAGCCAACAGAGAAAAATCTTTTGGGTAAACTGCCCTTGATCTCCTTCCCCCAGGAAAAGCAAGTTCATGGTGAATGAGGCAATTCTCACAAAGAATAAACTGTGAAATGCATTTTTTAAAAGTGTTTTATTGCTATTCTGATTTTAGGAAGACCATAGTGTTGGTGGTCCCAGTTGTTACTAACTGTGTACCACAGCAGGCAGTGAGCGGTCAGGAGGAAACTGAAAATTGGTTTTCAGGATTGTCTTTAGAGGGAGTAGATTAACAACAAAAAAATTCCCATGTATTGGAAGTGGAGGGGGAAACACTTAACACTCTTTTTATTTCAATACTAATTGAATAATTTTATTAATGGCTAAGTTGTGAGGTTAGATAGCAACCCAGTACGCATAGTTCAATACTGTTTGGGAACTTTGTGAGGTGTATATATATATATAATGCAATTAGCAATGTTCAAGTCATTCCCATGTATGATTGTCCTGTATAAATTTAAGTGATTTGAATTGCCATGACTAGAGCAGAAACAAGCAATTAGTTTGCAGCTGAAAACTGCACTTAAAAAAAAAGTTTAAAATCTCATTTTTGCAGTGGCGTAGCGTGGGGGGTGCAGGGGGGGCCGGCCGCACCGGGCGCAACATCTGGGGGGGCGCCCATTAAGCTCGCCGGAGGGGGACGATTCTGCTTCACCGAGGGTCGGAGGAGCGAGCGAGTGGGCGGAGCATAGAAAGCAACCGCATTTGCTGCGCCCAGCCAGAGCGGGATCCCGTCCTCTCGCGGCTGCGGATCGCCTCCTTTCTCGGGTGGGGGTGGGGAGGCTTGGCGGCATCTCACCTCCCTCTCTTTCTCCCGCCGCGGCTCTCCTCCGCTTGGCTCTCAACCTGCAAGCCCGCCCCCCCCGACCCAGCTCCCGCCCCCATCTCCTTTCCCGGAGGTAAAGGTAAAGATGAGATCCCCCCATCTCTCTTAGATTCAGAAGACCCGGTTGCTGAAGTCGTGAACTCGCCGGGTCGCGCCCGTCTTCACGGGGCCTGAATGAAGGCGTCGGTGTTAAATCTAAATAACCAATCCATCACCCTCCATTTAAGCAAGAGGAATGGATAGGCGGTTCTCAAAATCACTCGGCGGCTGCCCCTGATCTTGAACTTCCTCTTAACCAAGACAAACGGGAGCTCCCAGGTTGAGAATTCGGAGGAGCTTCCCCTCGGCCGTGGAAGTTCACTTTTGAGACAGCCGCTATCTTTGGGCAATTGGTTTCACTGGGTTTCTATTGTGGGGTAAGGAGGGGGAGGGGGGCAATGTACCTTGTCCGGAAGGTATTGAGGAGAGGAGGAAGGTGACTGGAGAGGGACGGAAGTCCAGGTAGCGCCAAGTTCCTGAAATCTCTGCCAGAAAAGGAAGGAAGAGAACGGCGCTTGTCCTAGTCCTAGTTGGGAAGAGGAATCTGCCTGAAATTGACTAGTCAACGGGACTTCAGAGTTTTCCCTTTGGGGAGTAGGTCCGAGAAATTGACAAGACCCACTCTCGAATCCGTGTTGAATTTAATAAGGTCACTTTATAGTCCAATCCCCTCCGTGCTGAGAAGTAGCCGAAGCAAGTTCCGTGAGATTCATTCCCAGGTAAGCAGAGACTTCCCAGTACGTTCGACTACAGCATCCCTCATCCTTGATTGACCCTGGACGAATTGGTGATGACTGGGACTTGAAATCCAGGACATCGAGCGAGCCCGGGTTGGGAGGGGAAAGGGGGAGGAAGGGGGTAGCCTGGACTGTGGGTCTGCAGGAGGCAACAATCTGGAATATGGACAATTTGGAATAACCTTGGGAAGCTGAGGCATTGTAAGTTGGAAGTCATTGTTTGTTGCCTAACATGTTGGGTCACCCCACACCACATGCTAAGCCATAAACCGTGGTTGGTATCCAGGGTTTAGGACAAGATGGAGAAAACTAGCCAATTGTGGGATTATAAATCTTGATGAAGCCCATCATCGTTCCATGTGATGTATGCACTCAATCTACAAACGTAGTCCAAGCCTATTCACATCTGTTGTAAGGTCATTCTCTCGTGGGGTTTATCTTGACATCCACTAAGAGTGGAACAAACATGCCCCATTAACCATTTTCAACGCCATGTCCTCTCTTTGTCTCATCCTAAATCACAGCTGAGGCACCTTAAAGTTGCCTTGTTTCAGTTTTAAACTAGCATTTTCCCTCTTCTCCAGAGACCCTTTTTTGCCTTGAACCTAACTCAAGGGTAGGCAACCTTGGCTCTTTTATGACTCATGGACTTCAACTCCCAGAATTCCTGAGCTAGTGGAAGAGACTCGAGTGCTAAAATCCACGGGTTAGGGGGCGCAAATTACTTGCCTTGCCCCGGGTGCTGACAACCCACGCTACGCCACTGCATTTTTGACTTCCACCTGACACAGAATCATGGAGAAGTCCTTGATAGAAGGTAGAAGCAGCATAGCCAATATCTTTAGACTTAAGAGTCTGAGAAACTGTGATGAATTTATTTAATTTTTCATCATCAGAGGACTTATAAATTAAATCCACAGTATTACAAACACTATATTCAATCATAAAAAGCAGCTAATACTGTTAACTCGAGAAGGCCCAGGAGTTAAAACAAACATACATAAAAAAAATCTTAGCCATCCAGCACTAAAAAGTTGTTGGAAGAAAAATCAGGTCCAGTTCCAAGCCGGGAATAAAATGGAGGCTGCTTAAGAAAGAAGGTCTGTTTATTGATGAGTAGAACCAGCAACAGCATGCAGTTCTGGGACAGCTGACAAATTTAATAATAATAATAATAATAATAATAATAATAATAATAATAATAATAATAATAATAATAATAATAATAAGTTGGAAGGGACCTTGGAGGTCATCTAATCCAACCCCCTACTAAGGCAGGAAACCCTATACCATTTCAGACAAATGGCTGTCCAGTCTCTTCTTAAAAACTTCCAGTGTTGGAGCATTCACCACTTCTGGAGGCAGGTTGTTCCACTGGTTAGTTGTTCTAACTGTCAGGAAGTTTCTCCTTAGTTCTAGGTTGCTTCTCTCCTTGACTAGTTTCCATCCATTGCTTCTTGTCCTGCTTTCAGGTGCTTTGGAGAATAGCTTGACTCCTATCACTGCTATCATGTCACCCCTCACCCTTCTCTTCGTTAAACTACACATACCCAATTCCAGCAACCGTTCCCTATATGTTTTAGCCTCCAGTCCCCCAATCATCTTTGTTGCTCTTCTCTGTACTCTTTCTAGAGTCTCAAAATCTTTTTTACATCGTGGTGACCAAAACTGGATGCAGTATTCCAGGTGTGGCCTTACCAAGGCATTGTAAAGTGGTATTAGTACTTATTTATTTATTTATTTATTTATTTATTTATTTTATTTGTATACCGCCCTTCTCCCGAAGGACTCAGGGCGGTGAACAGGGCAATAAATACCAAAATACCAAAATACAAAAATTAAAAACAGATTAAACCATAGTGCCCAAATACAATAAATAAATTACTTAAAAACAATAATTAAAACCCAAACCCATCAGACCAGGCCGGCTTGTTCAAACAAATAAGTTTTTAGATCACGTCGGAAGGAGCGAAGGTCGGGAGCCATCCGGAGCTCAACCGGTAGACGGTTCCAAAGGTCAGGCGCACCCACAGAGAACGCCCTCCCCCTGGGGGCCACCAGTCAGCACTCTCTGACCGGTGGCACCCTGAGGAGGCCCTCTCTGTGGGAGCGCACTGGGCGGAGGGAAGTTGATGCCAGCAGCAGGTGCTCCCTAAGGTACTCCGGACCCATGCCATGTAGGGCTTTGTAGGTCATTACCAGCACCTTGAATCTCACATGGAAGGCAACTGGAAGCCAATGCAGCTCACGGAGCAGAGGTGTAACATGGGAGTATCGGGAGACCCCCAACACAACTCGCGCGGCTGCATTCTGCACCAGTTGGAGCCTCCAAGTGGTCCTCAAGGGCAGCCCCATGTAGAGAGCGTTGCAGTAGTCTAACCGAGAGGTCACGAGCGCATGAGTAACCGTACGCAAGGCATCCCAGTCTAGATAGGGCCACAACTGGTGCACCAGGCGAACCTGGGCGAAGGCCCCCCTAGTCACAGTTACTATATGATCTTCTAAAGAAAGCTGTGAATCTAGGAGGACTCCCAAGTTGCGAGCCCTTCATGTGATCTTGATTCTATCCCTCTGTTAATGCAGCCTAGCACTGTGTTGGCTTTTTTGGCAGCTGCAGCACACTGCTGGCTCATATTTAAGTGATTGTCCACTAGGACTCCAAGATCTCTCTCACAGTTACTACTATCGAGCAAGGTACCACCTATACTATAGTTGTGCATTTGATTTTTCCTGCCTAAATGTAGAACCTTACTTTTTTCACAATTGAATTTCATTTTGTTAGATAGTGCCCAGTGTTCGAGTCTGTCCAGATCCTCCTGTAACTTAAGCCTATCTTCTGGAGTATTGGCTATTCCTGCCAGCTTGGTGTCATCTGCAAATTTGATGAGTTCCCCATCTATCCCCTCATCCAAATCATTGATGAACATGTTGAAGAGCACTGGGCCCAGAACAGAGCCCTGGGGCACCCCACTACACACTTCCTTCCATGTAGATGCAGTTCCATTGAGGACCACACGCTGAGTACAGCTGGTCAACCAGCTATGAATCCATCTGGTGGTGATGCTATCTAACCCACATTTTTCTATCTTATCAAGTAGTAGGTTGTGATCTACTTTATCAAATGCCTTACTGAAGTCCAAGTAAATTATATCTACAGCATTCCTCTGGTACACTAGTTTTGTCACTTGGTCAAAGAATGCAATAAGATTTGTCTGGCATGATCTGTTTTTGACAAACCCATGTTGACTTTTAGTGATGACTTTGTTTGCCTCTAGGTGTTCGCTGATTTGTTGTTCGATTATCTTTTCCAGAATCTTCCCAGGTATTGAGGTCAGGCTGATAGGTCTGTAGTTTCCTGGATCTATTTTTTTCCCTTTGATTTGATGAGTACAAGGATTTGTATACAGTTTACAGCATTTCATAATTTGAAGGCTTGCTTTCTGTGCTTTTATTATTAGATTTGGTTAGCTTGTTTCACAAAGGCTAGCAATGGGTCTAAAATACTGACTTCCTTGGGTTTTAATCCTGTCAAGCAAATGTAATTAATTTTTTCCCCTTATCTTTAGTCTATCTATTACCTCCATTGAGCTTTCTTTATGAATCAACAGGCCTGATTCAAAGTTTCCATTAGCCAAGGGTTTCATGAGTAAAACATTGTTTCTGTATTTCTTTTCCTGAATTTTATTCTTGTGAATTGGGGGGCATAGTAAAAAGGATTGTGGGGTACGTTCTTACCACAGAATAAAGCCATCTTCTTTCATATTTTTTCCTGAACTGAATGCCAATAAATGAGGGACTATTTTCCATTCATGATTAAGCCAAAAAATGGGGGGGGGATCATGGCTTTCACACAATATTCTTGAATGGCCTTGTTCAACTCAGATGAAGATTACCTAAACCTAGTCTTCCACTCAGCTCCAGAATGAAATGCAGAGTCCCAATCTCAAGAGGCAGTTGTAGCCAACTTTTTTTAAAGTAATTACAAATAACATGGTGAATAACAGCTCCTAATGCACAGTTTTGAATTAAAAGCAAAATCTCATTCTGTCCCATTCCACAGAATGTTCTGCAATTTCCATTGCATTATGTGTGCGAGGACATATGTGACTAATGAAAGGTTTATGCTAAACTCCAAGTTGACCAATTATCCCTCTCATCCCTGAGTAATGTGCAAGTACTGGGAGCAAACCAACAAATTACATTGCAAAGTCTTGTTTAAGATAACTAAGATATCTTAATAACTATGTTACAGGACATTAAGACGTCAAAGCAATTAATTTAAGTCCATTTTCAAAACAAGGTAGAAATCAGGGATCAGTGTTGTTGTTATTATTATTATTTTGTATAAATTTTATTAGTTTTTATAGGGTTAGGAATGAGGTGGGATTGGGACTGGGGTTGGGATTTGGGTTAGGGTTAGGGTTTTTCCAAATAACATTCTCAATATTTAGCAAACAGCATAATGTCTGGGTTTATGTGTTTAACAAGAAATAATAGGTAATAGTTAATTATCATAAATAATATGTTAATTAATCGCTCAATAGTCTTCTTACTAATATATACTAAAAGTTACATATCAAATTCCTTTCTCTCTAACTCATGTTTCTAGCCATTGATAGAAATTATCCCATGTTCTAAAATACAGAGTCTTTTTTCTCTTTTATCTTTAAAGTCAATCTGTCCATTTCTGTACATGCTAAAATTTTCTTAATTAATACAATCTTGGGCAAATACAATTCTTGCTGCAGTTAGTATGTGTAGAATTAAATATATACAATATTTCTCATAATTTGCTCCTATTATTCCTAACAAAAATAATTCTAGTTTAAGGTCTATTTGTTTTTTAGTCATTTTCTCTAACCATAAATGTATTTTTACCCAAAATCTTTTTGCTTTTGGGCATGTCCACCAGATATGATAGTAAGTGCCTGGTCTTTGTTTGTATTTCCAAGACTTGTCTGAAGTATTTTTAAACATTTTTGCTAATCTCACTGGTGTCATATGCCAGGGCTTTTCAACCTTTTCACCCATTGTACCACTTTTAGGATATGGCAATATCTGAGTACCACCAGTCACCTAGCAAGGTGTCAAAAACTTGATGACCAAAAGAAAAAGGAAAAAAGTGATGAAGTACAGGTAGTCCTCAACTTACAACAGTTCACTTAGTGACTGTTTGAAGTTACAATGGCACTGAAAAAAGTGGCCCCCAAGCCACAGCTGAGCAAGACAGCTTCCTGCCCACCCAGTGGCACTCTTCCACCTGTCCGAGGTTCTCATTGTTGTGAGCATTTCTGTGGGGGTTGGCAACGGGGGTGGGGTGGGGGGTGTTTGATTTTTATTCCCCCCATCTGCTGGGTGGTTGCAGCAGGTTTTGGTCACTTCACATGACCCTGGGGCACTGTGACCGTCATAAATATGAATCAGTTGCCAAGCAACTGAATGTAAATCACAAGACCCTAGGGATGCTGCAACATTCCAGCTGATCGGCGCTTCTTCTGGGCTCAGAAGCACCAGAATCAGTGCCGAGATCCAGCTAGAAATCAGCACTGATCCTGGTGCTTCTGCTGAGCACTGACAGCCCTGAAGCCATCTCTTGCTCAGGCTTGTGCGCTACCACCGGTTCAACTCATTCCCCTTCATCGCTACCACTTTTCTAGGATGGTTGCGTACCACCTGCCAGGTGCCAATGTACCACAGATGGTACCTGTACCACTGGTTGAAAAGCCCTGTCATATGCCATCTGTAAAACATTTTATATAAGTTTTCTTTATATGCCACTGCTTTAGTTAATTTAACATTCTTTCCCATAACTTTTGCCAGTCTTCTAATTCTATATTATATCCAAAGTTCTTTGCCCATATTATCATCATTTCTTTAACTTGTTCTTTCTTCATCTTTAAGTTTAACAAAACTCTATAGAGTTTCTTAATCAACTTTTCATCTGTTTTTAACAGTATCTGATTAAATGCTGTCTGTTCTTTATAGAATCCCATTGTTTTAATATCTTTTTCATATCTCGTTTGAATTTGCAGGTGTGGCCACCATGATAGATCAATACCTTGTTCTTGTAAATCTTGTCTTTATTTCAATTTTCCTTCATTGTCCAAAATATCTTTATAAGTCACAACTTTGTCGTAATTAATTAAATTTGGTAAGCGAAAGCTTCCATTGTTGAAAGCCATCCAGGTATCTTAATATAAATTTTTGCTTTTATTTTTTCCCAGTCTGAAAGAAGTACATTTCTTATAAAGTGGTTTTGAAACTATCTATGTGTTTAATTCTTCCCATACCACAAGAAAGGCATGCCAACCAATTTGTAGGTCATGCCCCTCTAGGTATAATAGACTTTTGTCTCTAAGCATTATCCATTCTTTAAACCATGTTAAAATAGTTGCTTGGTAGTATAACGTCCAGTCCAGCAGTCCAAATCCTCCACTTTCTTTCACTTCTTGTAGCATTTTCAGTTTAATTCTAGCTTTTTTCCCCTGCCAGATAAATTTCAGTATTGTTGTATTCAGTTAATCAAAAAAGGCCTTTCCAGACTTACAGGAATCATTTGAAATAAAAAGAGTATTTTTGGTAAGATATTCATTTTCACTGTTGCTATTCTCCCCAGCATTGAAAGTTGTAAGTTTTTCTACTTTTCAAGATCCAATTTTATTTGTTTTAGCATTCTTACATAGTTATCTTGTTTTATTGTTACACATCTTGCTGTTAGATAAATTCCCAAATATTTGACAATTTGTTTTATTTTTGAAGATTTGTTTTTTTTTTGAAGATTTGTTTTTTGTTATTCTGTTAAATTCTTTGTTAGCACTTTAATGTTTATTTTCAACCCTGCCACTTCTCCTTTTTTTATTTTCTCCATATGTTTAGTGCTTGTTTCCAATGGATCTTCCAATATAAAAACCAAGTCACCTGCAAATGCTTGTAGTTTATATTTTTCATCTTTTATCACTAGTCCTTTAATTTCTATATCTTGTCTGATGTTTCTATTCAATACTTCCAGTGTTAGCATAAATAGTAATGGAGATAATGGGCATCCCTGTCTTGTGACTTTTTTAATGTTGAAGTTTTCTGTAAAATCTCCATTTACAATTATTTTGGCTGTTTGTTTACGATAAATTGTTTTAATTACATTTATAAAGTTTTCTTCAAAGTCCATTTCCACAAGTTGCTGAAACATGAATTGCCCGTTTACATTGTCAAATGCTTTCTGTGTATCAAGGAATATTAAAGCCATCTATTTCCCTGGATGAATTTCATAGTACTCTAACACATCAAGAATCATTCTTAAATTGTTTTTTATCTGTCTTTTAGGTAGAAAACCATTTTGGTCTATATGTATAAACTTGATCAAAAATTTCTTTAGTCTTTCTGATATTATTGAGGTGAAAATGTTGTAGTCTACATTTAATAGGGATATTGGTCCAAAGTTTTTTTATTTGCATTAGATCAGAGTCTTCTTTAGGTATTAAAATAATGTTGACTTCAGTCCATGTATTAGGTATTTTAGCCTCCAGGAGTATTTCATTACACAATTCTTTCAAAGTAGGACTTAATACATCTTGTAATGATTTATAAAGCTCTGCAGGTAATCCATCTGGGCCTGGAGTCTTATCGTGTTTTTGCTTTTTTATAGCCTCTATAATCTCCATCATTGGTATTTTTCCATTTATTATATTTCAAATATTCTCTGAAATTTTTGGTAAGTCTATTTTTTTAAAATACTGCTGTACTTTTTTCTTTTGGAATTTCCTCTGCTTTGTAAAGTATCTCATAATAATCTTTGATAATTTTTTTAATTGTATCATTTATAACTATAATTCACCTTTTGGATCTTGCAGCTTGTTAATCAGTTTTTTCTCTTTTTCTTTTTTCAGCTTATATGCTAACCAAAATGTTGGCATTTTCAAAGAAGTTCTGTTTAGCCCTTTTAATCTGTTGAGCCATCATTTCCATCTTGGCTAGATTTGATTTATGTTTTATTATCTCCATTTGTTTCTTAAGTATTTTCTTTTGTGGGTCTAGTTGTAATTCTGATTCTAACTTTCTGAATGCTTCCTTCAACTTTACCTGTTGTTGTTTCTTTTATTTATTCTTTTTAGCAGTATAGGTTATAGCCAACCCTCTAAAATATGCTTTAGCCATATCCCACACATTTTGAAGTGATGTTTCTTCTTTCTTGTTTATTTTGAAGAAAAAATCCATTTCCTTTGTCACTAGTTGTATAAATTCTTTTTTCCCCAGTATAGACTTATTCAAGGAGCATCTTAATTTTTTCTTAGTTCCTCTCCAAGTCATCTTTATTGGGTTATTATCTACCCAAACATTAGTTTCTATCTCAATTTCTTGCATAATCCTATTAAGTTCCAAAGATGTCTATGTCATAACAATTCTAGACCATGATCTATGTCTACTTGAGTAAAATGTATATTGTAATTTCTTTGAATTTTTTTGTCTCCATATATCTTGGATACAAAGTTCTTCTGCCATTTTTAAAAACGCTTTAGGTAATATATTTCCTCCTTTCCTCCCTTGTTTAGCACTTTTATAGTCCAAAGTTCCATCTGTTATTGCATTAAAGTCTCCCATTATACAAAGATTTTGATAGTTTAAATCTAATATTTTTATGTAATTTTTGGTAAAAATTTTCTTGTTTATTGTTTGGTGCATATATTTCTACCATCAGTATCTGTTTTTGATCCATCATTATTTCCACCATTAATATTCTTCCCTCTTCATCTGCGTAGATTTGTTTGGGGTTCATCGTTTCTTTAATGTATAAAGCTATTCCTCTTTTCTTTTAAAGTGCTAATGCAAAGTGAAGTTTACCGATTTTTGGTTGTTCTAACAACTTATAATGTTGTCTCTTAATATGTGTTTCTTGGAGACAAATATATCCATTTTTAATTTTTGTATTTGTGTAAAAGATTTTTTCTCCTTTTTGAGAGAGAATTTAGTCCATTTATATTCATTGACAAAATGCCACTCTCCTTCTCCATCTCTTTCAATTATATCTAGGTCTTAATCTTCTAGTCCAGACATGTCAAACTCGTGATGTCACACAACATATCGGGACAGTTTTGCCATTGCCGACAATGGGGTGGGCGTGGCTTTCGGATGACGTGTCCAGCCCGTGGGCTGGGAGTTTGACACCCCTGTTCTAGTCGATCTTATGTGTCTCTGATCTCTTGGTCTTGCTCCTTCTTCTGTATATGTCTTTTTAATTTTTTCCTCCTCTCTTGGTTTGACTGCACCTTCTACTGCCTTTTCTTCCGGTTTCTTTGTTTCTCTCTTTGTATCAGAGTCAGAATCACCTCCTTCCAGAAATGCTCTATGGTTGTCGAAGAATTCCATTGCTTTAAGTAGTGTATCCAATCTATATCTTTTCATATCCCAATAGATTAAAATCCTTTCTAGAATCAGCCATCTGAAATTCACTCCTTTTTCAATTAATTTCCTAGTTAGAAACTGGTATTCTCTTCAGGATTCTCTTATTCTCCTAGGAATTTGTTTGAGGACTACAATTTCTTTTTCTTTGTATTTCAAAGGTTCATCTCTTACTCTTCTCAGAATCTCATCTCTTATAGATCTTTTGAGAAATCTAACATATACTTCCCTGGGGACTTTATTTCTTCTAGCATAGCTTGAGTTGACTCTATAGATCTGATCTAATTCTCCTTCCATTTGCTGTTTCCCAATTCCTAATGCGTTTGCCAATAATTCCGTTATTAAGTCTAGGAGATCCTCTTCCTTATCTTCCATTATATTTTGAAATCTTAAAAAGTATGAGGCTCTTTCCATCTCCATCCCAGCTATTGAGTCTTATAGTTCTCCATTTATTCGCATCAATTTCTGATTTTCATCATTCAAGACTTCTAATTTCTGGTCAATCTCAGTTGATTTATCTTTTACTTTTTGGATTCTTTGTTGATTATCTGTAATCATCTGTTTAAAATTTTCAAATTGAGAGTCCATGTTGTTAATTTTTTGATTCATTTTATCAAAATCACTTTTCATCTCCTCATGATTTTTCATTGTAACCGCCATGTGAGTAGCGATTGCCTCTTGAATTGCTTGTAGGGTCGCTTGAGTTTCCTTTTGGATGTTATTAGCCTTTTCTTGTTGGAGCATTATATCAACTTATCTCTGATAGACTGGACTTGCAGAAACAGAAGAGGGAGCAGAAGATCCCTTTCCCCCCCCAACTCTACATAGATTAGGGACACTCATCTTTATCTTTTAATCATACTTTATAATCCATCAAGTAAATCAAAATAGGCTCCTAACAAATAGGACAGGTAAATAGTAAAAATAGTGAGTGGACACCAAAATGTTTAAACTATAAGCTGTGTCTAGGCATATACCCAAATTTTAAATCTCTAATCAAAACTACTCAGTAAGATAAAGAAAAGAAAAAAAAGCAAGGTTAAATGTAGTTCTCCGTTTTACCACTAGATGTCAATAGATGTCCATTCCCACCATACTTTAAAAAAGTTTAAAAAGTTAAAACCTGATGGTTTCCAAACAAGGAATAAAAAAGAAAAGATTTATAAATGCAAAAGTTTCCCAAATTATCCTTCTTTTGTGCCTCAGTTAACTTCACAATATTCTTATAAGTCAGTTTTAATTTCCCCAAAGCTTAAACTGCTACTTATAATTCAGGAGGGAGGGGTAAAGAAAAAAGCCCCTCCCTTCCCTGGAGCTTGGGGATTTCTTGCTTTTGAATGTTTTTTCCTAGAACCAGTATTCTCGCTTATAGAGAGATAAGGAAAGTAGTCTCACCCGGATCAACTGTTTTGCTTCCACTTGTTAGAATTTGTTGTCTCTGATGATCAGCTGTTTCTGGAAGGGTGCAGTCAGGCTTTCTTCCTGCCAGTCCCAAGGGCTCCTTTGGATCAAGCGGGTCAGCTACCACTGGCCCACGATTTACAAAGTTTCATCCTTTGGCCAGTCGCCTCTACAGGGTGACTTTCGGTCCTATTGGACTCCCCAGCTGGTAGAAATCAGGCTTGGGGAATGGAGCTTCATTCCCCAGCACCCATCTTGCAGTGACGTCACCGGAAACCTCCATGATGATGATGATGGTGATGATGATTCGTAGTACAGCCAGACAGATGTTGAAACTGGATTTTGCAATTTTGTTTACCTGTTGAGTCATTTCCAAGGACCTGGGTATAGACATACCTGGATGTTTGATGGTGTTATAGGAATAGTCACAGGATGGAAGCTTTTGAGTAAAGCCACATTTTGCAATTGACTGATGGCAAACTTGTCTATGTCGATGGTGATGTTGTCCCTGCAGTGGCTCCCAAAAGGGGAGTCTTTCAACCATGAAGGTCTAAAAGTCAGGGCAAAAGTTAGGTGGCAAAAAAAATTATAGTGTCCAATATTTTGTGCCAATTATTTTCAGATGTTGGATGTCACTTTGAGTTTCCAGTCAGGTTTGCACATGCCTCCCAAAATTATTTACAGCCATGTTTTTCCTCAGTACATAACCACTGGCCATTTTCAAGGGTTGCTTACTGAACCTGCCTTAGCTCTTAGTTTAGTGCATCCAGATTTGTGATGTCAAATTGAAGTTAGCCAGTATGCAAGCCAAGCTATTAATATTTGTTTAAACTGCACACAGTGAGCCCTAGGATTCCCACTATGAGTCCACCAGTGCAACATACTCAGGGCTTGGGTTTGGAAATTTCTTTCCTGTTACCTCCTCAGTGAGAGCATATGAACTGCAAATTGCCTGAGAGGGCCTGGTTCCCTCCCCCTTGGAATTTGCAGGGAGATATGCACCCAGCATTTACCTCGAGGACATGCAAAGACCTTGACACACACACACACACACACACACACACACACACACACACACACACAAAGACTAAGGAGTAAAGGAGAGGAAAACAGAACACTCAGTTTTCACACCCTGGTCATTCCCACTATAAATCTCAGTTAGCTCAAATTAGAGAAGGCACAAATCTTAAACATAATATGTGGTTGCATAGAAAACAGAGGGGAAAAATCAATGTTCCTATATATATATTACTTTTCTTTTAAGTACCTTTATTTAGCCAAATTGGTTTTTCCTGCTTCACCTCTGAGCAGAGTCCACTCCCACACAATTTGTGCACATACTTCTTACTCATTTCCGCCTGGGTGGGCAATTTGGCCCTTACCCAGGCATTCATCTGTCTCCCTAGAGGAGACCCTGGTGGGATCCTTAATCCTGAGCTTCCCACACTCTTTCCCACCATTTGCAATGAGACTCCAAGGCTTTCTCCTTGGTCCCTCACAACCTGCAAAATACACCGCCCCAACAGGTGGAGGTACCTTCCAATCTGTAGTAACACCTTGGTTTTTCAGACAAATAGCCTGGGAGGACTCTGTCCACTGTGATTTCAGAGTACAGGTATCTCTTTTCCAGAATAGGGCTCTGCTCAGTGATTCTTAGCTAATTGCCCAAACCCAATTCTGTCATTTCCCCTTCCATTCCATTTTCACACAGCCTCTCCCTTTTCCCTAACAAAAAGTCCTGCACTCTGGCCAAACCCCCATGCTTTGCAGGGTCTGACACTTGAACAGATCTTTTGGCGGTTAGGAAAGGCCAGAGGAAGCAAGATCCAACGGTGATGGGGGAAATGATCTTCTCATTCACACAGAGACATACACACATTTCCCTCACTTCCCCTGGGCTTTAAAGTTAAAATTTAGAGGTACTCACCTTCTTTCTAAAGCAGAGCTCAAACTCAAAACTCCCTTTATTGCCCTTGCTCTAAATGGGTAGAGTCTTGGAAACCCATCCACAGACATAAGGGGTCTGCTATCAGCAATATGGGGCTTACCAGTCTCAATCCATTGGAGAGGTTAGCTTGAAGTCCCATCTGGGATGCCAAATTGTTGAAAGAAAAATCTTCATCAGGGTCCAGTCTAAGCCAGGAATAAACAAAATGGAGACTGCTTTAGAAAGAAGGTTGCAGTTTATTGAAGAGCAGACCTACAAGACATGATGCTTTGGAGCAGCTGACCACATGTAGCTGGGAGTGGTGTGTTTTTATACCTTCTTGGGCTTTTGTGTTTGGAGTTGTTTTTGTGGCATGAACTTTGACCTGAGGTTCAGTGTGCCCTTCTGGTATTTTGATGGTGGTTAGTTAATCCTATTATGTCCTAAAGGTCATGTCCTCTTTTTCTGGGGCTGTGGATGATGGCTTACTTCCTGTATTGGAATTTTTGGGTGAGAGATTGCTGGTTCTAATTCTATCATTCTGCTATTGTTAGTTGTCAGTTTTGCTGCAAGGGATTTCAAAATATTTTGTATTCAATGGGCTTCTGCCTGGTTTTTGCCCATGAATGGGGCTGAATGGGATTATCAAATCTGCATTTCTAAAAGGTGGTTTCCTGAGTTTCTACTGGGGGCTAGTAAGAAAAACTGGGCTTGCTTTTCTGCCTTTAAGATCCTTTGGGGAAATATAATATTCTGCCTTTTTAATATTTCTTTCTCGGGTAGGGCTGATTTTCCATACCACAAATTAGACAGAATGTAGCATTATTCATGTCAGCATAGAAATAAAAAGGCACAAACTAATCTATTTGTGAATCCTTCATTTTCATGGCCTGGATAACCTGGTTGCTTTAGCAATAACGTTAAGATGCAGCACTAGCACACAAGATTACATTAGAAATAAGACACAGTAAATTAAAGGTGCTGGTAGTTTAATAAGCTGCTTTACTGGCAAATGTGTGTTGTTTGTAAGATTTGCATATTTTTAAGTGCCCACAACCATCTATTTGCTAGCACACATGCTTACAACAAACAGCAGAAGGTGCTCTCTGACTCAGAGGTATGGCAAAATGAGGTCCAAGTCTCCACACAAGAAGAGGAGTGTGCCAAGGAAAAAGACAGAAGAAAGACATACATTATGCCAGAAATATGTTTCCATAACAACCATAGAACACTGATTGAGGGATTTTTTTTTTAAAAAAAGAAAAAAAATCCATAAACACAATGCCCACTGAGTCAAGCTGAATGCTGGGGGCAGGGTGAATTATACTAGCTTTGATACATTAAAGAAAATATTATCTATAATATTTATGGATTTATTGAATATAATGTATACTTAGTGCTATTTATGTAGAACACAGGGCATTTTGAAGACCTATCAGCTGTGAGCAGGTACATATTACAAGATTAGATCACAAAATGTTAGTAAACAATAATGAAAAGAAAAATAGACATTGACAAAATATCAGATAAAGTTATGTACCGCAACAAAAATTAGCACCGCTTGTTTATATTGCAAGTAAATGAAAATGAAGTACTTTTCTTCCATATTTAATTCAATGAAAGTGACAGATTTGCATTCAGGGGCAAAATGGATAAGGTTCCTTTGTTTATCATGAATTTAACATACATACTTTGAAAAAGTAAACAGTAGCAGCTGAGAAGAATAGACTGATAATTACCTGAACTGTAGCAAACACAAAGAATATTAAGTATATTCCTCCCAAAAGATCATCTTCTGAAAATACTACATACATTGAAAAAAATTCCTCATTAGGGCACCAATAGGTGAACACATTGGCATAATTATCATCTATATTTACATTAAAAAGCATTCATTCATTTTACATTACTTATTATATTTTTAATCATCCCAGAAAGCAAACTCTCTATTATTTCACCTAGCAATAAAAATGCAAAATCTAGAAGAGGGGCAATAAATTTTAGAATAAAAATGATAAGAAAATATGTGAATACTAAATAGAATGTGCAGGAAAGGCAGTTCTCATTTAGCAACTGCCCTGTTTAGAGACCGTTCATGCTACAGTGGTGATGAAAATAACTTTGCAACCAATCCTTGCATTTACTACCTTTGCAGTCTATAAAACACAGGAAAGCTGAACAACTGAGTTGCTGGTCCTAACTGTGGTTGCTAAACAAGCACTATCCATATGTAAATATACTGCCTATCACAGAGGTCCCCAACCTATGGCCCATGGCCCACTACTGGGCCATAGCCTCTTGGCCACCAGGCCATGTGATAGCTGGACAGTACATGTGTGTGTGTGTGCACGTGCTCACCCCCATGCTGCCACAAGTGTTGCGTGGGCAGCAGCAGTGTCGCTAGTATTGCATGGGCAGTGGCGTTGCTGTGCACATTGCGTGGGTGATGGTAGCACTGCAAGTGGCAGGTGGGCGGCAGTGCACCATACAGAAGCAGCTACATTGCCATGAAAATTGAGCGGCAAGCAGGCAATAGCACTATCCTCACGTGGAGCGGATGTGCGATCCTTGTGCTGATGGAAGCATCTCTGCAGGCCACAGTGCGAACCTCATGCAGGGCAGTGGCACAATCTTCATGCCAGTGGTAGCATCTCTGGAAGCATGATGGCAGCAGTGCCACAAGCCTCACACAGGCATTGGCATTGCTGAGACCCTCTCGTGCACGCTTGCAGCCCCGTTTGTGTGGTGCGCATGCTCACTACCCGTTTGTGCACATACACGAGTGACCACATTCATGTTTGCCCATGTGTGTATAAGGCACCTGCCCTCCCTCTCCCACTGGGCCTCCAACCCAGAAAGGTTGGAGACCCCTGGCCTATCAGATATCTTTCAATGCAGTTTCATGCCTTCTAACAACACATTCCAACAAAATGGATATCCATGCAACTTCATCAAAAAGTCCCTGACCACTCAACCCAATACAGCACAACCAACACAAACCCTAAAAAGAATTACACTGCCATATATCAAGAATATCTCAGAAACCACAAATAGACTACTACAACCACGTGGAATCAGCATAGCACATTAAACCAACTAAAGCCCTTCAAAAAATCTTAAGTAAGCCCAAAGGCCCAGCAACCCCAGAAGGAAAAATAGGAGTTATCTACAACATAGAGTGTAAGAACTGCAACAACCACTATGTAGGACAAACAGGCAGAAGACAGGCAGAATGCATCCATGAACACCAACTGGCAGTCAAAAGGCATGATGAAAATACTTTAATTTTACAACATATAGACAGATTTAACCATAGTTTCAATTGGGGAAAATTTGAATTGAAATTTGACCAAGCCAAATCCAAAACTGCCAGGGAATTTCTAGAAGCCTGGCATTCTGACAAGTCAGCCATCAATAGGCACATAGACATTAACTGTTATGTGTTTTGTGCCAGCCATGGCAGTTCCCCAAATAGGTCATCAGATGAAGCAAAGAGGCTTCTTTGCTTCCCTGCAGCAGCCCCATTGGCGAGAGAGTTTTATGGCTAGGGAGGGGCCGAGACCCCCCATAAATACCTCTGCTCAGGGGCTGCCTCTTTGTTCTAGTTCTGCTTCTCTTTTCTATCTTCTCACTTGCATGCATTCTCTATCATACAAGCATGGATGCTTCCATGCCATATAGCTCTTCTTATATAACCTGTCGATGAATAAAGCTTCATAATGACTGCATTTCTGAATTCTGCCTATTTTACTTGGAAGCACCTTAACGTCCCATCGATCTCTTGTGAAAGCTGCTTCACAAGTTGGTAGCAGAGAGGATGGTTCAAGGGAACACTTCCAAGCCTGCAGCTAATGCCTAGATTTGAAACTGAAATGGATGGCCAGAGATCCCAGATTGTGACCAGGAGTCTTCAATCAAAATCAACAGCTCTAGCCCCTGAAGCAAGCTCCGCTCCAGGTGAGAGCACAGATGGCTTCCTTCTGCACGCCACAGAGGGAAGCTTGGAAGTTTTACAGTCCGCCCAAGACTGTCAAGATGCAGCAGAAGTGCTCCGGGCCCAACGCAAGCAACGCGTGGATCAAATGTCTATACCGGAATGCAAGGAACTGCTTCTAAAACTCCTTGAAGTACAGGAGGCCCCACAAGCCTCTCCACGAAGGACATCAGTGCAGAAGGACTGTGGATGCCGGGTAAGCCCCCCCTCAGCCACCACGAGGCCCCTCAATATGGCGCCTGCCACCCTGAGTAACCCCGGGACCCCAGGGCTTTCGGCGCGAAATCCCCTGCCTAACTGTGACCTACAGCTTCCTGGGGCAACAGGAAGCAAGATGGCAGCCCCCTGTGCGCCCACATTTTCTAACAAAGAAAGGCCTCAATTAAGTCTGGAGGCCCAGCAACCCCTGGCATCCAGCCGTAGCAACATGCAAACTCCTGGGCTCTCTCCAGCAGAAACCCTCGTGACCTATGATGGCAATAAGACTGCTCATTACCCTCCAAGGCCCCTGACCCTCTCTCCGGGGCCCCCAGTCTTCCTTTCGCCCCCGCCCAGGCGCTCTCCTTACTTGGCCTTCGGGGGGGGTTGGCCCCCCGGCTTTAGCCATCCCCAAGGTTTTCCGGACCAGCGATGGGCTTCTCATGAAAATCCAGGGCCGGGGGGGCTCCAGGAAAGATTTCCAGAGTTTTTTCAAAACCAAGTGCCGGCCGGCAATCTTGGGCACCGCCCACCCCCTGATCACATGTTTTCCGGACATGCCCAGTACGGGCTTTTTAACCCTGAAGGGGGGCCATCTGAAAATCAGAGAAAAATACCGCCAACGCAATGCAAACCTCCCAAATGCTACAGGAACTGGACAAAACGTTTCTCCCTGCGTCCACGTTGCCTCCCAACTTTGAAAAACTGAAAATTGGGGGTGAGAACTACCACAGTTGGAATAGAAATTTGCAGGTATGTCTATTAAAGGATGGGACTCTTGAAATGGTACTGAAGCCCCCACCTTTCCCGTGGAGCTCACGAGAAGAGTGGCTCCATAGACAGGCTTTTTCTACCCTGATGGCTTCTATGGATGATAATTTGTTCCCAAGCATCCCAGATGGACTCACAGCTTGCACAGTTTGGCGGTTATTATACAATTTATTCAACACCAAGAGCATGGGTTCCCTCACCAGACTCACAACTGAGTTTTACAACACAAGACTCAGGTTTGGGGCCAGCATGGCAGAACATCTCGGACAATTAAAATCCCTCAGGGCGCAACTGATGTCCAAAAATTACCCAATACCTGAAGAGAACTTGGTCGCAGTTATCGTGGCTTCCCTGGACAAAAGTTGGAACAATTTTATTATTTCCCTGGAAGGGGGCAGGGATGAACCCATGCCTCTGTCCTATCTCGAGGGCAGACTCATTGACGAAGATAGCAGACGAAGAGATACGGGAGAATACAACAGAGTCACCAGCCAGCCAGCCAGCAGACGACACCGCAACTCAAAGCAGGTTAATGCTCTACTCAAGTGTTTCACCTGTGGCTCTGAGGGGCACCTCAAGAAGGACTGCCCCCATTTTCAACAAGGCCCCAAGTGTGGTCCCAATCAAGTTAGGGGCAAGGGACAAGGAAGGGGCCGTGGCGGGGCCAAAAGTACTAACAATTTTGTGTCTACCTGTGCCCCCACCACAAGAGCTGATAGCTCCACTGACTTATGGTTACTGGACTCTGGAGCTTCTTCTCACATTACCAATATGAGTCAAGGGTTTAAAAGGTTAAAGAAAATTAACTCATCTGTCAAAGTCGCAAATGGTGATAAAGCTTTAGTTATTGGGGAGGGCACGTTTCTGTACCCGGGCTTGGAAAAGTTGAAGGTGTTTTACACGTTCCCTCCATTGCCAACAACCTATTGAGCATTATCAAGTTATGTGACGAAGACGGGGTGGAAGTTTTATTTCGCAAAGGGGGAGGTCATGTCACCCGGGACCAGAGGGTCATCGGAAATATTGACATCATAAATGATTTGCCATATTTTTCCCCACAACCAACCCCAAGGCTGCTTAACCAGCGCAAGGCCGAAGTGGTTGCATCCAAGCCCCCACAGCAAGGCAGTGTGGATAAGAAATCCGAACCTCAGCTGTCACCTGAAGCACCGCTCAAGGCAACCAATGCCAAGAGGGTGTCAGTGTGGAAGCCATTGCACGATAACTGTGCCCACATTTTGCACCGAAGATTAGGTCATGCAAGCTTCCCTGTGGTTAAAAAGATGGGAGAGTTTGCTGAGGGAGTCCAGATCAAAGATTGTGAGGTATTCCTGGACTGTGCAATCTGTAAGAGGTCAAAGAGGAAGGCTGCGCCTTTTCCAAAAACGTCACTGCGTAAGACCCAATATCCGTACCAACTAGTACATGTTGATTTGATCGGGCCTTTCACACCATCCCTAGGGAAAAGTCAGTATTTTCTCACTGCAGTTGATGATTTTTCACGGTACGGCCACGTGTATATCCTCACAGAAAAATCTGAAGCCTTTGACGCCATAAAATCACTCTACAACCTTGTAGAGACCCAGTATAAAACCAAGATCGCACAACTGCAGAGCGACCGCGGGGCTGAGTTCATGTCCCGAAAATTCCAGGACTGGGTAAAGCGTAAGGGCATCCGCCATTTTCTTACTGCGCCTTTCACTCCAGCTCAGAATGGCGTGGCAGAGAAAAGAAATGGAGTCCTACAAACTATGATGCGTAGTCTGATTGCAGACGCAGGGGTCGCAGAATCATACTGGGCAGAAGCGGTAAAATACGCCAATTACACCTTAAACCGCACCTGGAGCAGTGTTGTGAACCAGACCCCATATTTCCTAGTTCATGGTAGGAAACCAAATCTGGGACATTTACGTGTGTTTGGGTCCTACGCATGGGTTCACATCCCCAAGCAGCTGCGTAAGAAGGGGAGATCTGTCTCCCAGAGACTGAGGTTCTTGGGCTACGCTCCTGGCTCCAAGGCCTACCGTTTCCCGGGAGAAGGGGGCAGGATTGTGACTTCTCAATCTGCCTCCTTCGAAGAGGACTCCAATTGGGCCCAGATACACTCCAATGATCTGAGCCCATATATCAACCGTCCCAGCAAGGGCACACCGACTACGACATCACCTGAGACGTCCACATACCCTGCCACCAACGAAAGTGTGGAACAAGACGAAGATGTCATCCCACCTGGTTCAGATGGGGAGGATGAGCCGTCCAGTTCCCCAGCAACGCCTCAGAAACCCGCGGAAGAAAAAGGCGGTGAGTGGCAGAAGGTAAGGAGGTCAAAGCGGTCCAACAAAGGCATCCCGCCAAAGAGAATTGACATTGGGCACATCGCGTCTGTTAACAGCGTTGTGGTCACCCCAAAATCCTTCTCTGACATCCAGGAGCTGCCCATCGAAGAACAGGAGAAATGGCAGCTCGCGATGGAGAAGGAAATGCAGAGCTTAAAACAACTCAAGGTCTTCACCCCCCAGCAACCTCCAAAGGAGAGGAAAGTCATTGGCACAAGGTGGGTTTACAAGGCAAAACCACTTGCCAATGGCCTCTACCTGTATAAGGCCCGTTTGGTAGCTCAGGGATTCGCCCAACGCTACATGGAAGACTATGGCGAGACATACTCTCCAACTGTCCAGGCAGAGAGCGTCAAGACCGCCCTCGTGACTGCAGCCGCTCTGGGGGAGGAAGTTTTCCAATTCGACATCCAGACGGCTTACCTCCACGCCAACTTGGACCGGCAGATCTACATGAAGGCCCCTCCTGGCTACCAGCAAGAAGGGGAAAATACATGGTTGCTCCACAAAGGGTTGTATGGCCTCAAACAGTCAGGAAAATTATGGTATGACTGTCTTAGAAAAAGTTTAGAACGAGTTGGTTTCACTGCATCACGTGCAGATGAATGTGTTTTTACACGCAACTCAAAGGGTACCACAGAAAGGGTGTTAGTTTATGTGGACGACCTACTATATGTAGGACCTGACAAGGAAGGGTGTGATGAATTTGCCAAGGCCCTGGAAGAAAAGTTCACTTTGAAATCTTTGGGGCGGGTTGATAAGTACTTGGGTGTGCATATTTTGGCCACTAAGGGGGGGTTCGCTCTATCTCAAAAAGAAAAGATAGAGGAGTTATTGGCCAAATGCAAAATGGCAGAATCTAATCCCACGCATAGCCCAATGCAAAGCGACTTTTACAACCATACTCATAAGGACGGTCCTGAGTTCACAGATAATACGCTTTACAGATCTGTGATTGGCTCCTTGCTATATATCAGCAATTGGAGCAGGCCTGACATAGCTTTAGCTGTAAATCTATTGTCCAGGCATGTGGAACACCCAAAGGAATTCCACTGGACTGCTGTTAAGAGGGTACTTAGGTACCTCAGGGGCACAACCGATGCCCTCCTTGTGCTGGAACCAGAGAAGGGGGAGACGGCCCAGCTCTCTGCTTACTCAGACGCAGACTGGGCTGGCGACACCAAAAGTAGACGGAGCACCTCTGGTTTCCTCATATTGCTAAATTGCTGCCCAATACATTGGCATGTTAGGCAGCAAAAATTTGTTTCTTGCTCCACGGCCGAGGCTGAATATGCCAGCCTGTCAGACACGGCCAATGATTTGACTTGGTTCAATGATCTGATAACGAGCATCTGGGCATCTCCTCCTCTGCCCATCCAAATTCTAGAGGACAACACAGCCGCCATTGCAATCTCGGAGGCTTATGCAGTAGGCTCTAGATCTCGCCACATAGACATACGCTATAAAAATGTCAGGCAGCTTGTCAAAGAGGGTTTTATACATGTTGAGCACTGTAATACAGCTGACCAGATAGCTGATCTGTTCACCAAACCTGTCCCCATTGACCGGCACAACCTTCTGTGTAAGCGTTTGTGTTTGGTCTTCTGAACGTTTTTATATGCATGTCTATGACACCTGCTCGCCCCCTCACACACATTCACTGGTCCCTGTCATTGGCTGGCAAGAAGGGGAATTGTTACGTGTTTTGTGCCAGCCATGGCAGTTCCCCAAATAGGTCATCAGATGAAGCAAAGAGGCTTCTTTGCTTCCCTACAGCAGCCCCATTGGCGAGAGAGTTTTATGGCTAGGGAGGGGCCGAGACCCCCCATAAATACCTCTGCTCAGGGGCTGCCTCTTTGTTCTAGTTCTGCTTCTCTTTTCTATCTTCTCACTTGCATGCATTCTCTATCATACAAGCATGGATGCTTCCATGCCATATAGCTCTTCTTATATAACCTGTCGATGAATAAAGCTTCATAATGACTGCATTTCTGAATTCTGCCTATTTTACTTGGAAGCACCTTAACGTCCCATCGATCTCTTGTGAAAGCTGCTTCACAAGTTGGTAGCAGAGAGGATGGTTCAAGGGAACACTTCCAAGCCTGCAGCTAATGCCTAGATTTGAAACTGAAATGGATGGCCAGAGATCCCAGATTGTGACCAGGAGTCTTCAATCAAAATCAACAGCTCTAGCCCCTGAAGCAAGCTCCGCTCCAGGTGAGAGCACAGATGGCTTCCTTCTGCACGCCACAGAGGGAAGCTTGGAAGTTTTACAGTCCGCCCAAGACTGTCAAGATGCAGCAGAAGTGCTCCGGGCCCAACGCAAGCAACGCGTGGATCAAATGTCTATACCGGAATGCAAGGAACTGCTTCTAAAACTCCTTGAAGTACAGGAGGCCCCACAAGCCTCTCCACGAAGGACATCAGTGCAGAAGGACTGTGGATGCCGGGTAAGCCCCCCCTCAGCCACCACGAGGCCCCTCAATATGGCGCCTGCCACCCTGAGTAACCCCGGGACCCCAGGGCTTTCGGCGCGAAATCCCCTGCCTAACTGTGACCTACAGCTTCCTGGGGCAACAGGAAGCAAGATGGCAGCCCCCTGTGCGCCCACATTTTCTAACAAAGAAAGGCCTCAATTAAGTCTGGAGGCCCAGCAACCCCTGGCATCCAGCCGTAGCAACATGCAAACTCCTGGGCTCTCTCCAGCAGAAACCCTCGTGACCTATGATGGCAATAAGACTGCTCATTACCCTCCAAGGCCCCTGACCCTCTCTCCGGGGCCCCCAGTCTTCCTTTCGCCCCCGCCCAGGCGCTCTCCTTACTTGGCCTTCGGGGGGGGTTGGCCCCCCGGCTTTAGCCATCCCCAAGGTTTTCCGGACCAGCGATGGGCTTCTCATGAAAATCCAGGGCCGGGGGGGCTCCAGGAAAGATTTCCAGAGTTTTTTCAAAACCAAGTGCCGGCCGGCAATCTTGGGCACCGCCCACCCCCTGATCACATGTTTTCCGGACATGCCCAGTACGGGCTTTTTAACCCTGAAGGGGGGCCATCTGAAAATCAGAGAAAAATACCGCCAACGCAATGCAAACCTCCCAAATGCTACAGGAACTGGACAAAACGTTTCTCCCTGCGTCCACGTTGCCTCCCAACTTTGAAAAACTGAAAATTGGGGGTGAGAACTACCACAGTTGGAATAGAAATTTGCAGGTATGTCTATTAAAGGATGGGACTCTTGAAATGGTACTGAAGCCCCCACCTTTCCCGTGGAGCTCACGAGAAGAGTGGCTCCATAGACAGGCTTTTTCTACCCTGATGGCTTCTATGGATGATAATTTGTTCCCAAGCATCCCAGATGGACTCACAGCTTGCACAGTTTGGCGGTTATTATACAATTTATTCAACACCAAGAGCATGGGTTCCCTCACCAGACTCACAACTGAGTTTTACAACACAAGACTCAGGTTTGGGGCCAGCATGGCAGAACATCTCGGACAATTAAAATCCCTCAGGGCGCAACTGATGTCCAAAAATTACCCAATACCTGAAGAGAACTTGGTCGCAGTTATCGTGGCTTCCCTGGACAAAAGTTGGAACAATTTTATTATTTCCCTGGAAGGGGGCAGGGATGAACCCATGCCTCTGTCCTATCTCGAGGGCAGACTCATTGACGAAGATAGCAGACGAAGAGATACGGGAGAATACAACAGAGTCACCAGCCAGCCAGCCAGCAGACGACACCGCAACTCAAAGCAGGTTAATGCTCTACTCAAGTGTTTCACCTGTGGCTCTGAGGGGCACCTCAAGAAGGACTGCCCCCATTTTCAACAAGGCCCCAAGTGTGGTCCCAATCAAGTTAGGGGCAAGGGACAAGGAAGGGGCCGTGGCGGGGCCAAAAGTACTAACAATTTTGTGTCTACCTGTGCCCCCACCACAAGAGCTGATAGCTCCACTGACTTATGGTTACTGGACTCTGGAGCTTCTTCTCACATTACCAATATGAGTCAAGGGTTTAAAAGGTTAAAGAAAATTAACTCATCTGTCAAAGTCGCAAATGGTGATAAAGCTTTAGTTATTGGGGAGGGCACGTTTCTGTACCCGGGCTTGGAAAAGTTGAAGGTGTTTTACACGTTCCCTCCATTGCCAACAACCTATTGAGCATTATCAAGTTATGTGACGAAGACGGGGTGGAAGTTTTATTTCGCAAAGGGGGAGGTCATGTCACCCGGGACCAGAGGGTCATCGGAAATATTGACATCATAAATGATTTGCCATATTTTTCCCCACAACCAACCCCAAGGCTGCTTAACCAGCGCAAGGCCGAAGTGGTTGCATCCAAGCCCCCACAGCAAGGCAGTGTGGATAAGAAATCCGAACCTCAGCTGTCACCTGAAGCACCGCTCAAGGCAACCAATGCCAAGAGGGTGTCAGTGTGGAAGCCATTGCACGATAACTGTGCCCACATTTTGCACCGAAGATTAGGTCATGCAAGCTTCCCTGTGGTTAAAAAGATGGGAGAGTTTGCTGAGGGAGTCCAGATCAAAGATTGTGAGGTATTCCTGGACTGTGCAATCTGTAAGAGGTCAAAGAGGAAGGCTGCGCCTTTTCCAAAAACGTCACTGCGTAAGACCCAATACCCGTACCAACTAGTACATGTTGATTTGGTCGGGCCTTTCACACCATCCCTAGGGAAAAGTCAGTATTTTCTCACTGCAGTTGATGATTTTTCACGGTACGGCCACGTGTATATCCTCACAGAAAAATCTGAAGCCTTTGACGCCATAAAATCACTCTACAACCTTGTAGAGACCCAGTATAAAACCAAGATCGCACAACTGCAGAGCGACCGCGGGGCTGAGTTCATGTCCCGAAAATTCCAGGACTGGGTAAAGCGTAAGGGCATCCGCCATTTTCTTACTGCGCCTTTCACTCCAGCTCAGAATGGCGTGGCAGAGAAAAGAAATGGAGTCCTACAAACTATGATGCGTAGTCTGATTGCAGACGCAGGGGTCGCAGAATCATACTGGGCAGAAGCGGTAAAATACGCCAATTACACCTTAAACCGCACCTGGAGCAGTGTTGTGAACCAGACCCCATATTTCCTAGTTCATGGTAGGAAACCAAATCTGGGACATTTACGTGTGTTTGGGTCCTACGCATGGGTTCACATCCCCAAGCAGCTGCGTAAGAAGGGGAGATCTGTCTCCCAGAGACTGAGGTTCTTGGGCTACGCTCCTGGCTCCAAGGCCTACCGTTTCCCGGGAGAAGGGGGCAGGATTGTGACTTCTCAATCTGCCTCCTTCGAAGAGGACTCCAATTGGGCCCAGATACACTCCAATGATCTGAGCCCATATATCAACCGTCCCAGCAAGGGCACACCGACTACGACATCACCTGAGACGTCCACATACCCTGCCACCGACGAAAGTGTGGAACAAGACGAAGATGTCATCCCACCTGGTTCAGATGGGGAGGATGAGCCGTCCAGTTCCCCAGCAACGCCTCAGAAACCCGCGGAAGAAAAAGGCGGTGAGTGGCAGAAGGTAAGGAGGTCAAAGCGGTCCAACAAAGGCATCCCGCCAAAGAGAATTGACATTGGGCACATCGCGTCTGTTAACAGCGTTGTGGTCACCCCAAAATCCTTCTCTGACATCCAGGAGCTGCCCATCGAAGAACAGGAGAAATGGCAGCTCGCGATGGAGAAGGAAATGCAGAGCTTAAAACAACTCAAGGTCTTCACCCCCCAGCAACCTCCAAAGGAGAGGAAAGTCATTGGCACAAGGTGGGTTTACAAGGCAAAACCACTTGCCAATGGCCTCTACCTGTATAAGGCCCGTTTGGTAGCTCAGGGATTCGCCCAACGCTACATGGAAGACTATGGCGAGACATACTCTCCAACTGTCCAGGCAGAGAGCGTCAAGACCGCCCTCGTGACTGCAGCCGCTCTGGGGGAGGAAGTTTTCCAATTCGACATCCAGACGGCTTACCTCCACGCCAACTTGGACCGGCAGATCTACATGAAGGCCCCTCCTGGCTACCAGCAAGAAGGGGAAAATACATGGTTGCTCCACAAAGGGTTGTATGGCCTCAAACAGTCAGGAAAATTATGGTATGACTGTCTTAGAAAAAGTTTAGAACGAGTTGGTTTCACTGCATCACGTGCAGATGAATGTGTTTTTACACGCAACTCAAAGGGTACCACAGAAAGGGTGTTAGTTTATGTGGACGACCTACTATATGTAGGACCTGACAAGGAAGGGTGTGATGAATTTGCCAAGGCCCTGGAAGAAAAGTTCACTTTGAAATCTTTGGGGCGGGTTGATAAGTACTTGGGTGTGCATATTTTGGCCACTAAGGGGGGGTTCGCTCTATCTCAAAAAGAAAAGATAGAGGAGTTATTGGCCAAATGCAAAATGGCAGAATCTAATCCCACGCATAGCCCAATGCAAAGCGACTTTTACAACCATACTCATAAGGACGGTCCTGAGTTCACAGATAATACGCTTTACAGATCTGTGATTGGCTCCTTGCTATATATCAGCAATTGGAGCAGGCCTGACATAGCTTTAGCTGTAAATCTATTGTCCAGGCATGTGGAACACCCAAAGGAATTCCACTGGACTGCTGTTAAGAGGGTACTTAGGTACCTCAGGGGCACAACCGATGCCCTCCTTGTGCTGGAACCAGAGAAGGGGGAGACGGCCCAGCTCTCTGCTTACTCAGACGCAGACTGGGCTGGCGACACCAAAAGTAGACGGAGCACCTCTGGTTTCCTCATATTGCTAAATTGCTGCCCAATACATTGGCATGTTAGGCAGCAAAAATTTGTTTCTTGCTCCACGGCCGAGGCTGAATATGCCAGCCTGTCAGACACGGCCAATGATTTGACTTGGTTCAATGATCTGATAACGAGCATCTGGGCATCTCCTCCTCTGCCCATCCAAATTCTAGAGGACAACACAGCCGCCATTGCAATCTCGGAGGCTTATGCAGTAGGCTCTAGATCTCGCCACATAGACATACGCTATAAAAATGTCAGGCAGCTTGTCAAAGAGGGTTTTATACATGTTGAGCACTGTAATACAGCTGACCAGATAGCTGATCTGTTCACCAAACCTGTCCCCATTGACCGGCACAACCTTCTGTGTAAGCGTTTGTGTTTGGTCTTCTGAACGTTTTTATATGCATGTCTATGACACCTGCTCGCCCCCTCACACACATTCACTGGTCCCTGTCATTGGCTGGCAAGAAGGGGAATTGTTACGTGTTTTGTGCCAGCCATGGCAGTTCCCCAAATAGGTCATCAGATGAAGCAAAGAGGCTTCTTTGCTTCCCTACAGCAGCCCCATTGGCGAGAGAGTTTTATGGCTAGGGAGGGGCCGAGACCCCCCATAAATACCTCTGCTCAGGGGCTGCCTCTTTGTTCTAGTTCTGCTTCTCTTTTCTATCTTCTCACTTGCATGCATTCTCTATCATACAAGCATGGATGCTTCCATGCCATATAGCTCTTCTTATATAACCTGTCAATGAATAAAGCTTCATAATGACTGCATTTCTGCATTCTGCCTATTTTACTTGGAAGCACCTTAACATCCCATCGATCTCTTGTGAAAGCTGCTTCACATTAACAACATCTATAGATTATGCAAATGCCCCAAAGACAAAAAGACTCCAGGACCTCTCCACCAGTAATCAGCACTCAGATCAGCATAGATTAACTCCAAGGTTACTTTCAGACCAACAATCAAGTAAGCAATACCCCAATCAAGAAGCTGCCAGAGAGCCATTAGTAAACAGCCCAACCAAAGAATTCCTAAGACTGCCCCCACCCACCCAGACAGGCAAGACACCAGAATATAAACAGGCCACAAACAGCATTCCTTACTAGCACTGATGATGTTACCTAGTTAGAGTAATGAAACATCTGCAAGAAAACAAGCAAGCTCAGAGAGCACCAAGGACCCCTCAGTTGCCTGCCTGCATATTTTTCTTGAGCTCTTGTGACTGACTGTGCCTGGCTATGGCTGTTGTCGGTTGGATTCCCCAAAAAGTGAACACCAAGGAGTATGCCATAATTAATAAAGATTTATTAAAATGGTTCGTATACTTACAGAAGTAGAAATTCAACTCTCATTGTCCCATAGTGAGTATGGAGTGTGGTGAGATAGAAAGTCTATTGACATGTCTCACCAAAGGGTTAATGTCTGGGATAGAACAAAAGGAAAACTCCTTACTGGAAAGTTCCCAATAAATGCTAAATTAAGCTTCAAAAATTAAAATTAAATTAAATTAAAATGCATTACGTCTTTTGAATCTGGATCTCTCTTATTAGTGGAACAGCCTAACTAATTATAATTATTGCCTTGTGGATACAAATATGAAATGAATCCACCAGGTAGAAGGATGAATTCTTTTAGCTTGCTCTATTGCAATCCTCTCCTAGATGTGATGACACTCCTACAGATTAATAAAGGGTGATTATCAGATGTATATATTCCACCTCCTGTCGCTATAAATGCTTCCATTCCAAAATCTTACTCATTCTTAATTGGCTTTAGATGAAAGCTTGCTTAAGCTATGGTAATTGCTACAATCATTCTCAGGCAATACCTGTAATTTAGTACAGACCTTTGTAAGTCACTGAACATGCAGTTGTTCACTGGTTTTTCATTTCTTCAGAGCTGGTTCCTGAAATATTTTTTGATTCCTTATTTGGCATCCAGGAAAATAGACCTTCATCTGGGTGACACAGAGCCTTTCAAAGTCTGGCTGCTTCATGTGGTGGTAACATGGACATTTCATTTGGTAAGAATATCCTTCCTTCCTTCCTTCCTTCCTTCCTTCCTTCCTTCCTTCCTTCCTTCCTTCCTTCCTTCCTTCCTTCCTTCCTTCCCTCATATATGATTTGGGGTCCTTATACATGATTGTATAGAGCCTTGGTGGAGCAGTGGGCTAATGCTCACTTAAACACCAGCTGCCTGCAATTAGTGCAGGTTCGAGTCCCACCAGGCTCAAGGTTGACTCAGCCTTCCATCCTTCCGAGGTAGGTAAAATGAGGACCCAGATTGTTGGGGGCAATAAGCTGACTTTGTAATAATGCCGCTTGGCGGGGGCCGAAATCCCTAATAAGCAGGCATATACATACAATGAAGGCTATTGCTAAGCACATTGGTTTGTGCTTAAATTGTAAGCTGCCCTGAGTCTTCGGAGAAGGGCGGGATATAAATGGGATTAAAATAAATAAAAAATAAAAATAAATAAATGATTGATAAATCTGTTTCTAGAGGAATAGTTTTATCCTGTATTTCTGAATCTTTGTTTTGGTTAGAAGCCAAGATCTGTATCCATCTGCTAAGTTCAAAAGCCAAAGTTACAGGAGCCACCATGACAACTGTAAGACCTGTCATCAAGACTGTGCGATAAAAGTGAAGTTCCAGAAGAGTAGAGAGATCTCATTGAGAATAATTGGTTAATGTATTTAATGTGAGTTGAGGAACGATAGGAGAGATTATCTCAGGAAAGAAATGGAGTGAGGCAATCTCAGATGAAGCTTGTCAAACCAGTCTGATGGCATTAAAACTCCCTGATTATATATAGCAGATGCTTTTTGGTATGCCAAATTTATTTTGACTTTTTATCCATGTATGCTACTAACATGTCTTGAAATGAAAAATTCCTAAAGGCCATAATGACCTGGCTTTCTCCCAGTTCTCAGGCTAGGATAGGAGTTGAATTCATCACCTGTATACTTAGTCTGTGAGTGCTACAGCATCTTGCTTGTGTATAATGGTTTTATTTTAATAATAATAATAATAATAATAATAATAATAATAATAATAATAATAATAATAACAACAACAACAACAATAACAACAACAACAGTAATAATAATAATGTCAATAATAATAATAATAATAATAATAATAATAATAATAATAATAATAATGTCATAAATAATAATAATAATATCGTAAAAAATACAACTTGCCTGTGTCCAAAAAGTCGTGGGAACATAGGGTGGAAAAAGTTGAGAATGAGAGGGTGAAGATCTTGTGGGACTTCCGAATACAGACAGATCGCCATTTGGAACACAACATGCCAAATATTGCAGTTGTAGAGAACCGAAGTGTACAGCTGATTGATATCACTGTACCAGGAGATACCAGAATCGAAGAAAAAGAACTGGGAAAAATTACGAAATACTGCAACCTGGCCATCAAAACTGCGCAATTATGGATGAAACATGCAACAGTGATACCCATTGTCATCGGGGCACTGGGAGCTATGTCCCAAAACTTTGCAAGATACATCAAGAAATTGCAGATTCCTGCAATAACTCCAGCAAAGCTACAAAAAACTGTGCTACTCGGAACATCTTACATTTTAAGGAGATACCTGGTTGATACCTAGGATGCTGGCAGCAACCCATGTCAACCATTAGTGCCAGTCAATTTAAGTATTCAGTTGACTGAGTTTCACGTATAATAATAATAATAATAATAATAATAATAATAATAATAATAATAATAATAATAAAGTTGGAAGGGACCTTGGAGGTTATCTAGTCCAACCCCCTGCCCAGGCAGGAAACCCTATACCATTTCAGGCAAATGGCTGTCTAGTCTCTTCTTAAAAACTTCCAGTGTTGGAGCATTCACCACTTCTGGAGGCAGGTTATTCCACTGGTTAATTGTTCTAACTGTAAGGAAGTTTCTCCTTAGTTCTAAGTTGCTTTTCTCCTTGACTAGTTTCCATCCATTGCTTCTTGTCCTGCCTTCAGGCGCTTTGGAGAATAGCTTGACTCCCTCTTCTTTGTGGCAGCCCCTGAGATATTGGAACACAGCTATCATGTCACCCCTCACTCTTCTCTTCATTAAACTACACATACCCAATTCCAGCAACCGTTCCTTATATGTTTTAGCCTCCAGTCATCTTTGTTGCTCTTTTCTGTATTCTTTCTAGAGTCTCGACATCTTTTTTACATCGTGGTGACCAAAACTGGATGCAGTATTCCAAGTGTGGCCTTACCAAGGCATTGTAAAGTGGTATTAATACTTCACGTGATCTTGATTTTATCCCTCTGTTAATGCAGCCTAGCACTATGTTGGCTTTTTTGGCAGCTGCAGCACACTGCTGGCTCATATTTAAGTGATTGTCTACTAGGACTCCGAGATCCCTCTCACAGTCACTACTATTGAGCAAGGTACCACCTATACCAGAGGTCTTCAAACTCGGCCCTTTTATGACTCATGGAATTCAACTCCCAGAATTCCTCCGCCAGTGTGCCTGGCTGAGGAATTCTGGGAGTTGAAGTCCATGAGTCATAAAAGGGCCGAGTTTGAAGACCCCTGACCTATACTATACCTGTGCATTTGGTTTTTCCTGCCTAAATGTAGAACCTTACTTTTTTCACCATTGAATTTCATTTTGTTAGATAGCCCAGTGTTCAAGTCTGTCCAGATCCTCCTGTATTTTAAGCCTATCCTCTGGAGTATTGGCTATTCCTGCCAGCTTGGTGTCATCTGCAAATTTGATGAGTTCCCCATCTATCATCTCTTCTAAATCATTGATGAAGATTTTGAAGAGCACTGGGCCCAGAATAGAGCCCTGGGGCACCCCACTGCATACTTCCTTCCATGTAGATGCAGTTCCATTGAGGACCACACACTGAGTATGGCAGTCAGCCAGCTACGAATCCACCTGGTGGTGATGCTGTCTAACCCACATTTTTCTATCTTATCAAGTAGTAGGTTGTGATCTACTTTATCAAATGCCTTACTGAAGTCCAAGTAAATTATATCCACAGCATTCCTCTGGTCCACTAATTTTGTCACTTGGTCAAAGAATGCAATAAGATTTGTCTGGCATGACAAACCCGTCTTGGCTTTTAATAATGACTTTGTTTGCCTCTAGGTGTTCACTGATTTATTGTTTGATTATCTTTTCCAAAATCTTCCCAGGTATTGAGGTCAGGCTGATAGGTCTGTAATTTCCTGGATTCATTTTTTGTTCCTTTTTTGAAGATAGGAACTACATCAGCTCTTTTCCAGTCCTCTGGTAGTTCCCCAGTGCTCCAGGATCTTTGAAAAATATAGTTCAGTGGTTCTGAGATCACATTTGCCAGTTCCTTGAGATCTTTGAGGTGTAATCCATCTGGTCCTGGTGATTTGAACTTGTCTAGGATGGATGAGTGCTCACTTACCATTTTCTTGCCTATCTTAACTTGAGTTTGTCACGTCGTCCTCAGCTACGAATCACGAACACACCAAAGGTATGGGTGACAAGGTTTATTCTTCAACTTGCACAAAACAAACCGTGGAAAAAGTCAGCGTTGACAGCGTCCTGCCTCAACGCTTCCTTTATTGTGCAGCACCGCCCTAACCCCACCCCATCAGAGCAAACCGACATCCGCCCACTTCCCCATAAAGACCCCACCCATCACCGTGCACACCCACCACCCATTACGTGCATTGCCGCGTCCTGCCGGGCCGTCCTCCAGGTAAGTCCCGTCCTTCCCCTTCTCCATGTCCCCCTGGCCCTCCGGTTCCCTCGGCCGTGCTTTCCCCCCTTGGTACAGCCGAACGCCCGGCCGACAAGAGAGGCAACGCAGGCACAGCCATCATCCAGTCTGTGCTAGTCCCTCCGGCTGCTTCTCCCCCGCTCTCCACTCATTCTGGCTCCGGCTTTGTTGTGTGTTTTGGCTCTGGCTGCATAGGAGCACTTGCGGGTGCCGGGGGTCTGGACTGTGCAGGCGCACCCGGTAGCTGGCTGGAGAGTGCCCGGCCCTGCCCTCGCTGATGATCCGCGGGCGCACCCGTCAGCTGTTTTGTGGTGGGCTCCTCCTGCGCAGGCGCGCCCAGTAGCTGGCTGGAGGGCGCCCGGCCCCACCCTCACCGGTGAGCAATGAGCGCGCCCGTCAGCTGTTTGGTGGCAGGCTCCTCCTGCGCAGGCGTGCCCAGTAGCTGGATGGAGGGCACCATCGGTGAGCTGCGGGTGTGCCCGTCAGCTGTTCGGCGGCGCACTGCCGTGGCCCCAGAAGGCCGGCAGGACCGGGTTGAGGCAGAGGGGAGCAGAGTCGGCAAGGACGGCGGTGTAGAAGGTGAGGACGGCGTGGCCCGGACAGATGGCAAGCCAGCGGGGCTTGACAGCGTTTTTATTCTGTTTTTTATGGCACTGTTTTTGATAGGTTGGAATGTTCTTTCCCTTTGTGTAAAGACAGATGCAAAAAATGAGTTAAATAGTTCTGCTTTCTCCCTGTTGCTTGTCACCTTCTTGGCACTTTCCCCCACTAATGGACCAATCTTTTTTTTCTTGTTTTTTACATGTTGAAAGAAGCTTTTTTTGTTATTTTTGACTTAGGTCGCAAGCCTTAGTTCATTATGAGCCTTGGTTTTCCTCACTACATCTTTGCAGGCATGGGCTATTTGCTGATATTCTGCCCCTCTTTCCACTTGTTATACTTGTCCTTTTTATCTTTCAATTTATCAGACAGTTCTTTATGCAGCCATGCTGGTTTCTTTTGAGAAATTTTATTTTTCTTCTTTGTTGGTATCGAGCTACACTGGGCTTTTATTATCTCACTTTTCAAAATTTCCCAAGCTTCTTGGGTTGTTTTCCCCTTTAGGATTCTCATCCATGGAATCCTTCCCAAGCTCTATCTGAGTTTCTTGAAATTAGCTCTTTTAAAATCCAAAACTCTAGTTTGACTGTGTTTTATTTGCTTCCAGAATGTTGAATTCCAATACTGCATGATCACTTCCCCCCAAGGTTCTTGTGGCTTCAACACTTTCTATCATTTCATCTCTGTTAGTGAGGATCAGATCCAATATGGCTAATCCCCTAGTTCCCTTCTCTACTTTTTGGGAGACAAAGTTGTCTGCTAGGTTTGTCAGGAATCTGTTTGATCTTCCCCTTGGTGCAGAGTTTGTCTCCCAGTTGATGTCAGGGTAATTAAAGTCCCCATTACTATTGTGATGTGCTTCCTACATACTTTAGTTAGCTGACTAGCAAAAAGTTCATCGATTTTCTCTGTTTGGTTGGGCGACCTATAGTGTACACCTTATCCTGGGAGGAAAATGTTTCAGCATTATATTTCAGGCAGTCCTCAATTTACAATCATAATGGAGCCCAAAACTTCTGTTGCTAATTGAGACAGTTGTTGAGTGAGTTTGGTCTCATTGTACGACCTTTCTTGCCACAGTTCAGTGAAGTCATTAAGTTAGTAACACAGCTGTTAAGTGAATCTGGCTTCCCAATTGACTTTGCTTGTCAGAAGTTTGCAAAAGGGGATCGCATGACCCTGGGATATAAACCAGATGCCAAGCATCCAAATGTTGATCACGTGACCACAGAGCTGCTACAACAGTCATAAATATGAAAAACAATCATCCAGTGCTGTTGTAACATTGAACAGTCACTAAACAAATGGTTGTAAGTCAAGGCCTATCTGTATAAGGTAATGGACATATAATACTTTAAAATAAGTAAATTAATTCAATATGGTAATGGAAATGTCTATCTAGACCAGGATGCCTTGCGTACAGTCACTCATGCGCTCGTGACTTCTCGGTTAGACTACTGCAACGCTCTGTAAATGGGGCTGCCCTTGAGGACCACTCGGAGGCTCCAACTGGTGCAGAATGCAGCCGAGAGAGTCGTGTTGGGGGTCTCCCGATACTCCCATGTTACACCTCTGCTCCGTGAGCTGCATTGGCTTCCAGTTGTCTTCCAGGTGAGATTCAAGGTGCTGGTAATGACCTTTAAAGCCCTACATGGCATGGGTCCGGAGTACCTTAGGGAGCACCTGCGGCCGGCATCAACTTCCCTCCGCCCAGTGCGCTCCCACAGAGAGGGCCTCCTCAGGGTGCCACCAGTCAGAGAGTGCTGACTGGTGGCCCCCAGGGGGAGGGCGTTCTCTGTGGGTGCGCCTGATCTGTGGAACCGTTTACCGGTTGAGCTCCGGATGGCTCCCGACCTTCGCTCCTTCCGACGTGATCTAAAGACCTATTTGTTTGAACAAGCCAGCCTGGTCTGATGGGTTTTGGGTTTTATTACTGTTTTTATGAAATTTATTTGTTGTATTTGGGCATTATGGTTTAATCTCTTCTTAATTTTTGTATTTTGGTATTTTAGTATTTATTGCCCTGTTCACTGCCCTGAGTCCTTCGGGAGAAGGGCGGTATACAAATTAAATTAAATAAAAAAATAAATAAATAATTATAATCACTTTTAACACAATACTGCTTGTTGTTTCCACCTGTATATAGTCATACTGAGTAACATTCTTTCTTAAAAAAACCCAATCTTTAAATTAAATGTTTATATGATAAATTCTAGAGTATAACTTTAAATTAAATTAGAATTTAAACTTGGGCACACTAATTACCCTATCCCAACTGACACAAACTTCAGAATTATAGTCTGCCTTAAATGAGTTGCCTTTAGTGGAAAACTTTGGTTCACAGCTTTTTCCAGTGACCAAGATTGTCTGCCAATAATGGATTTCAATTGCTTAAAACTTCACTTCAGTAGTCCAGACCCTCTTGAACATGGTAGCTCTGACCACAATCATTTATACCAATTTATATCAAACTTTGTGATCTATCACCCCTTGAATTAATTTATAAATAATAACATCAGGCTGTGTTGACTATACAGGTGTACCAGGCAACTGCCCTGCCTGGACAATCCATCTGTCAACTTGCTCAAGCAGAGCAGGAGAGTACTTGTGCAGCCCATCCAAAATTGGATCCCTGCTCCTGGCCTAGGGCTTGTCTTAATGGACACACAACAACAGCTCCTACAATCCCAGACTAGTACCAACAGCTGTTCACATCCATGCAGAGCAAACAGGAGCATGCTTTCTCTTAGATTTGTTCACCCAACCGCAGTCCCCACAAAGTTTGGAAAATGCTGATTTACAAAGCAACATATGATGGGTTTTTAAAAATGTTCTAAAGCTTTTTGTATAAAAGGTGTAAGTATTATAAATGACTTACAACAATTCATCTAATGACCATTCACAGTTACAACAGCACTGAAAAAAGCGATTTATGACTGTTTTTCACAGTTACGCCTTTTGCAGCATTCCCATGATCACATGATCAAAATTCAGATGCTTGGCAATGGGTTCATATTTATGACTGTTGCTGTGTCCCAAAGTCATGTGATCCCCTTCTGCAACCTTCTTACAAGCAAAGTCAGTGGGGGAAGCCGGATTCACTTAACAGCTGGGTGACTAACTTATCAACTGCAGTGATTCACTTAACAACTGAGGCAAGAAAGGTCATAAAATGGGGCAAAACTCACTTAACCAATGTCTCATTTAAAAACAGAAAAATGGGGCTCAATAGGGGTTGTAAGTCAAGGATTACCTTATATTGATATTTGAGGGAGGGGAAACTTGCATTGAACTAGTTTGAATATAATTATCGTTAGCACTTTATGCCCATTTATGCCCATGTGCAACAAATGAATCATATTTATGAATTAAGATTATTGTTTATTGATTTAAAATTTGTTGTGATTCTTTTTACTCATAATTTCTAAACTACCAATCTTTTCTTAATCTAAAACAGGGGAAGATTTTTGAGAAATTGGGCATCGGTAGTCAAGTCTGGTTTGTAAGATTTGCAGCAAATTTGGTGCCGCAGGTGAAGGACCCAAAGCTCTTAATTACAGATGCAACATTTGAAAATGTACCAGTAAGGATTTACCAGCCCAAAAAGACAAATCCTGGCCTAAGTAAAGGAGTGCTCTTCTTTCACGGAGGATGTGGCATGTTTGGATCCAAAAGTAATATATTTCGTATAATATTAACTTTTCCTTTTAAAATCTGTATAGATGAAACATATTTGTAATCTGTAGTATTGTAGAAAAAGAGAAGGAGGGAGAAAGGATGGCTTTCCCAGAATTAGGAATCTGTTTAGCTATGTGCTTAAACCACCATGCTACATCCACCTTTGCTGGATGTCCAAACAATTTGAGTACAAATGCTTAACTGAAATTGGAATGGATAAAAAAAGTAGCAGCTGAGGAACAATTATAGAAATATACTTCCGTGCAAATCTAAAGTTAATGCCCAGGAAAAGATTCTTTTCCATCTGTATCAAAAGTGGTCTTTCACAAGCTTAGACACAAGCCTTAGAAAGATCTGGATTGCTTAATATTAAAGGTAAAGGTTCCCCCGCACATGCGTGCTAGTCGTTTCCGACTATAGGGGCCGGTGCTCATCTCTGTTTCAAAGCCGAAGAGCCAGCGCTTGTCTGAGGACGTCTCCGTGGTCATGTGGCTGGCATGACTAGACGCTAAAGGCGCACGGAACGCTGTTACCTTCCCACCGGAGTGGTCCCTATTTTTCTACTTGCATTTTTACGTGCTTTTGAACTGCTAGGTTGGCAGAAGCTGGGACAAGTAACAGGCGCTCACTCTGTTACGCGGCACTCGGGATTCGACCCGCCAAACTGCCGAACTTCTGATCAACAAGCTCAGCGTCCTAACCCACTGAGCCACCGCGTCCCTTTTTGCTTAATATTAGAAGCTGTCTATTAGATTTGTAATCCACCAGATACCCTATCAGATAGATAGATTCTAAACCAGTTAGGACTGGAACTAACATTTTCCTTTTGAGCTTAGAAATACATATATTGTATTAACTCACTGATGCTTCAAAGACTCTAATAGAAAGCAGAAAAATAATTTCTCTGGCTGATGGCATCTTCCTATAATACAAATGCATAATATGCAATTTTGGATTCATTAACCTGCTTCCCAAAGGAGCAGCTCTCAGAGTATAATTAAAGTATCCGTTTGTATATGTATTTTCAAAATGGCTTGCAAATCAAAAATCAGTCAAGTAGTTCTTGCGTGACCTTTTTTTTAACTCAACAATCAAAATACTCTTGCCCACAAGTACCCTTTCAATGAGGTGGTCTGTTCAAAACAGAAAATGTAATGCAGAGAAGAAATTGGGACATTAGAAAGTGGGGCAGCAAGATCATATGAACGGAAGAGATGGTACCTAGCTTGACAATGAAATGTCTGCAAGAAAACCACCAAGCTCAGAAAACACCAAGGACCCCACAGTACAACCCTGAGCTACAAATACTCTCTTCTGTCTACATGATGTTGCTGTCCCAATTTCTAATGATATCTAGTTTGGTAATGATAGCCAAATCTGGCCCTAGGTTCTGCCTCGGCTTATCTTTTCCAATAAGCAACTGTGTTAGAAGATCATTTAAAAGCAATGTATTGGAGTACTCTGATAAAGTGGGGTCTTCCTATGAAATGGATTCCATTTAGTTCTATGGCACAAGAAAGGGACTTCAAAGCAAAAGTTAATTGATTCAGAAATAATCATAATCATAATAGTAAAGTTGGAAGGGACCTTGGAGGTCATCTGTCCAGTTACATCAGAAGAATTAAAGCATCCAATAGTATGTGAGCATAGCCATAGAAAAGAACATTGTATTCTGAGCAAAAGTAAAAGAAACATTTGCAAAGGAAAAACATCAAAATGGATATGGGTAAGATATATCCTCAGTGCTTCCCAAGGTTGAGCTTTGTTTGTGATGGCTTGGGAACAGCTGAAAAGGAAACTTAAATGTTCTCCTGTCAGTACCATTTTTGTGCATAAAGTAATTCTGCTGCCCTCAACATGTATAACATCAAAGTTCCAAAGTTTTTTCAAGTTCTTTATCCATTAGGCCTAAAAGAAAAGTCTCTGGTTTTATCTTTATATCCACTTTAAGAATCTTCTGTATTAAGATGTGAATCCTATTCCAATATTTCTTCGTTTTATCATATGTCCACCATACAGTAAATGATAAAAAGTTCCATCTTTACATTTTTATTTCCAACATTCATTTGAAGTACCTTTATACATTCCTGATAACTTATCCAGTGTTAGTTACCAATGATATTTCATCTTATAAAATGTTTCTTTTAAATTGTATTTAAAATTATAATTCAATGTAAATTTTAGACCTTTCACGTAAAAGATCTTTCCATATTCTCCCATTGTTCAAGCATTATATTACATACAAAATTCTTTGCCACAGAATCATACAATGATTTACATCCTCCTTCTCCATGTTCAAATTCAATAGCAATTTATAAATCTTAGCAACAATATGCTCATCAGTGTGAATTGCACTACTTTCAGCAGTAGGATAGCAATTCATTTTCCACAAAAATCAAATCCATAACTTTTTAAATCTAATTTAAATCTTTCTTTCAATTGCAAATATGTAAACCAATGGCAAACAGCTCCTGATTCTAACTCCTTTTTAGACTTGAGGATAAGGTTACCATGATTTGGCCATAAGTCAAAACAATATCAATAACATGTTTGCAATGCAGGAGTACCTGAATATTAATACTTTTTTTCTCTCCTAGAAAGTTATAATGCTTTTTGCTGCTATCTTGCTCGAGAAAGTGATTCAGTGGTTGTATATGTAGAGTAAGTGATTTTATTTACATGCTTTGCCTACCTTATTTTATTACATCTTTTAATATTTTTGCATTTTATTTTGTTTTTACAGTCGTTAAGCTTGGGCACTGCTTGATGAAAAAGGGGGCAAAAATAATAAAGATAATAATTAATAAGTTTGGCTGAAATTCTGTGTCACTGAACGATTGTCCCAGGTACCACAGAATATATTTTCAGCCTCAAAGAAAAATTCAGTCTCTTGGTTCTCTCTCCCCCCTCCCCCAACTATCACACAACCATTGGTGACTTTTTGTCTCCATCAGTGTTGTTTCAACATCAGGAAAGGCAAAGCAACATATTCAGAGCAGATCAAAAGAACATTTGGATTTGCACAGGACACAGTTTTGCTATTCTCCAAAACCTCCTAAGGAAGACTCTCTGCCATGGAGGCGTCATTCATTTCTTTCCCACTCCTCGTCATTAAAGTAAAGGGGAAAACGAGACAAAAAATGGGCTAATTCCTTCTCTTTCCCACTGAGCTAGTAAAAAGGGATCAGTGCCCTGCACTCTTCCTTGGACTTTCTCCACCAAGAGAAGCAGAGTAAATTATGCAAAGTAATTTAAGGATCTGCAGAACAAAATACTGCACATTATGTAACTTTGCCAAAACTGCCATAAGATTACATCCTTTTTGTCTTGTGCAAATCAGGTTCACCAAACTAAATTTATTTTACCTGCATCTTAGACACCTGTCAAGACATCTTTGGAAAGAATTACCTAAATTAATTAGGAAATCAGGAGTTTCCCTTATTCTGCCCCCTGGTGGCAGAGAGATATTATCCTTGAGAAGAAATTAAGGAAGTACTTAATTGATTTCAAATAGCTGTAAACACCATATCATCATGACAGTCTCTTCTGTTTCATTTTCCTGCTTATTTTGGACCCTGGTCTGATAATATAATAATGCAATACAAGTAGTCCTTACTTACAGGCCATTTGTTTTGCAACCTTTCCAAGTTATAACAATGCTGAAAAAGACTTACAACCATTCGTCCAAATTGTGGCTATCACAACATTCACTGAGTTATGTGATCACCATTTGCTACCTTCACACCTGGCTTCTGACAAACAAAGTCAATGAGGAAGCTGACAGAAAGTCACAAGTTGCAGTCATATGATATTTTGCTTGAACATGTGTGATTCACTTAGCAACCTTGGTATGGGTCCATGTTACTTGAGGAACCATCTCACCCCACTGGAATTGCTTCTACTACTCATGCTGGCAGAGGAGGCATGGCTGCAAGTCCCATCAGCCCGATTATTCCAGCTGGCGAGGTCCAGGAGGAGAGACTTTTCTGCTGTTGCTCCTGCCCTCTGGAACATCTTGCCCCCAGCCGATGTGAGGTTGGCCCCAACCCTGCTATCTTTTTTGTAAGGGCCTAAAGATGTGGCTCTGCCAGTCAGCTTAGAGCCCAGTGGAGGATCAGCACAATGGAAATGGTTGATTGATTGAGTAATAACACTCCCACTCCACCCCTTGTGTCTTTGGTTTTAATGTTGGTTTTTAACTTTTTATGGTTTAGCTTTTACGTAACTATAAGCCACCCAGAATTACCCTATTATAAGATGGGCGGCCAATAAATTTTATAAACAAACAAACAAACAAACAAACAAATAATCAAACAAACCAACTGCAACAGATCCCACATTGTAAGTTGGCACAGCTACATGACATTTCATTTTGGAATGAAATTGCCCCTCCCAATTGTAGTCAGCAAGTGAGGAATAATATTTCCTCCTTATCAAAAAAGTGAGGACTTATTGTAGTCAATAAGGTGGACTAATATTTCCTCCTTATTTTCCTGTATGTGGCTCTGTAGCTCTATCTTTCTGATCCTTCTTCTGTTCTGAAACAAAGAGGCGGAAGGAATCTCCAGAGCAATTATACACTGGCAGAAGTAGCAGAGAAATCTATCCATGGAGAAGGGAATTGCTGTTCCTATCAGCACTGAAAGTACAAGAGGTTCAACTGCCATCTCCTTATCGAAATAGTAAAAATATACTAAAGTTAAACAATTGATAAAAGTGCATCTCAGAGTACCTAATTCCTTCCTAGAAAATTTCAAGGCTGACAAAGTCTGTTCGTTCTTGCAGGTATCGTTTAGGTCCTGAGCACCAACATCCTGCCCAGATGTTAGATGCCATAGCTACCACCTGGTATTTTATGAAACACTCCAAAGACTATGGAGTCAATCCAAATCACATTGTTCTTCTTGGAGATAGCAGTGGTGGAACACTGATTGCTCGGATTTCTGAAGAATCGGTAAAAACAGGGAAGCTGCCAAAAATCCGAGCACAGATCTTGATATATCCTTTCCTGCAGAGAATGGATCTCATGCTACCTTCTCATCTTCAAAACCATCACGGTCCTTTTCTAACCAGAAAGCGGATTATAGGCCTTGCTTTAAAATTTGTTAGGAATGAGCATGTAGACAAAGACAAACTGGCAAGGAATGGCCATGTTCCTGAATACATGAAGGAGAAATTCAAGAAATGGATCAGTGCGGATCTTATCCCCAGAGAATTTAAAGCCCGAGCTTATGATCGCCCAATGGCAGCTCCATTTTCAAAAGAACTGTATGAAGCAGCTCGACTGAATGATAAGACAATGCAGTCATCCATTATCAGTGAGGATGACATTGTAAAGCAACTTCCTGAGACCTACATTTTGACCTGTGAATATGACCCACTTCGAGATGATGGACTGCTCTACAAAAAACGACTAGAAGACAATGGAGTGCCTGTGACTTGGAATCATCTAAAAGAGGGAATCCATGGATTTATAACATTTATCAACAGTGGATATTTTGAATTGTCATATACAAAACCAGCAGTTGGAAACATTGTTTCCTTTATTAAAGGGCTATAAAAATGAGGACAGGAAAGTACCCTGAAGTCACCCATTTGTACTTATATAAGGAATAACCAAAATATATTCCTTGAATCTTTCATTTCTATGATGGCTTCTTGATTGAATGTATAAATGTATAAAATACATTTCCTCGTCATTGGGTCCAAATTGAGTTATTACCTTATTTTCAACCACAAGAATTGATCTGGTTATTTTGATCTGGATTGGTTAGGTTTTGCTCTCTCCCTTCATATAGTAGATCCTTGAACAGTTGTCATTTATCATGCTGAGGAAAATGTCGATCCAATACTGTTGATCACTGACAGCAGCAGGATGCCAGTCATTGTCCTCAAATTGTTATTGTTATTTCAAGGTGTCTTCTGTTGCTCGAGTATACTCAAAATGGGCTATAGAAATTAAATAAATAAATAAATAAAAAGAAGCAGCTGAAACGTTTAAGAAACTTTTAACAGAGCCTACAGGTAAACTACCTGACCATTGCAAATTTGACCACAGCAGATCATTAAACATTAATAAGTAAAGGTAAAGGTTCCCCCGCACATGCGTGCTAGTTGTTTCCAACTCTAGGGGCCGGTGCTCATCTCCGTTTCAAAGCCAAAGAGCCAGCGCTTGTCCGAGGACGTCTCCGTGGTCATGTGGCCGGCATGACTAGATGCCAAAGGCGCACGGAACGCTGTTACCTTCCCACCGTAGTGGTCCCTATTTTTCTACTTGCATTTTTATGTGCTTTCGAACTGCTAGGTTGGCAGAAGCTGGGACGAGTAACAGGCGCTCACTCTGTTACGCGGCACTCAGGATTCGACCCGCCAAACTGCCGACCATCTGATCGACAAGCTCAGCGTCCTAACCCACTGAGCCACCGCGTCCTCATTAATACTGTCATATAAATGTATACTCAGTGGGATTTATTTCCTAGTAAATGTCTTTAGTATCACAGTTTACAAATGTGTCTATGTTGATAAGACATTAAAATTTAGGTGAATACAGGATTTTCTTCAGAAAATCAGTTTTGAAGGCTGATTTGCATGATCTGGATGCCCTATTATGAGTGTTGATAACAGCAACAGATAATAGGATCCTCAACTCACACACACACACAGCTCACTTTGAAAGTACATCTTCACTTTCATCACAAGTACAATTTCAGCAACATCACCTTCTCTGATATTACCACCAAAGCTTTCTTCTTCTCATATCTCATGTATAAACAAATTCTTAAAGTCTCATCATTCAGCCTCATTTTGCTAATCAAAAAAAGTCCATAAAAGATACCAGGACTAACAACATATACAGTATACCAATCAAATAGATCCACTCTATTCTTTTACTTTATTTTTAACATAGCAACATAGCTTTCCCTTAAAATGCAACAAAATAACTCTTCTTCCCATATTTAAACTCTTAGACTCTATAGACAAATGTTTAAAGCTTTATCTTTCAGTACTTATCAACAAAAATCCATTACGTTACCAGAAACAACAGATTTTTAACCTTGTTCAAATAAACCATTTTCTTTTTGCTTTACTATATATTTTTTTTCTTTTTGTCCTCTGTACTCTTTTTTATAGTTTTCTTAATTTACATTAATTTTTCATCTTTGTATCTTTCCACTACTTTAATTAAAATATAAAGAGAAAGGAAAGAGGAAAGAAGGGGAAGGACAGGGCAGGGCTGGATAGGGCAGGACAGAGGAGAGGAGAGGAGAGGAGAGGAGAGGAGAGGAGAGGAGAGGAGAGGAGAGGAGAGGAGAGGAGAGGAGAGGAGAGGAGAGGAGAGGAGAGGAGAGGAGAGGAGAGGAGAGAGGAAAGGAAAGGAAAGGAAAGGAAAGACCTCTCCCCCTATGTTTTTCTACTCTGTAAAATATAATTTTGTGCTGGATTGTGCTGACCAGATTGCCTGCTGCATTTTACTACCTTTAAAATAAACTCCGTTACTTTGATTGGCTCCCTGATTGTTACACTCCACAGCCATTTTATCTGGGGCTGCTGAACTGGATGCCTCATTCACAAGTTTAAAAGGCAGAGAGGCTTGTGCATCACTATTGAAAACCCATGCTCACTGACAGACCAGATCTTAATGCTTTTCTGGAAGGCTAAGAGAGAGGGGGCCAACCTTATCTCTGAGGGCAAGACGTTGATAGGGCAGGGGCAGCAACAGAGAAGGTTCTCCCCATAGACCCTGCTTGTTTAAATTCTTTGGCCGACAAGGTCCATAACATGCACTGGCTGAATGAGAGAGGTCAATATAATTGGAATGAAACGATTCCTCAGTTAACCCCAGCCCTTGCCATCAAGGGCTTTAAAGGTCATAACAAATACCTTGAATTGGACCCAGAAGCAAATTACCACCCAATGTAGCTCACCCAAGAAGAGGTGCTACATCAGCTGCCCTAATGGCACCTAAGACTGCTAGTGAAGCCGCATTCTCACAAGCTGCAGCTTCTGAATACTTTTCAAGGGTAGCTCCCCATAGCGTGCATTGCAGAAGTCCAAATGACGAGGGCATGAATGATTGATAGCAGGACTTTACAATCCAGGAAAGGGTGCAGCTGATGCACAACACAAAGTTGTGTGTTAGTCTAGCCATGACTGCCACCTGCTCCTTGGGCAAGAGTCCTGGGTCCAGAAGCAATGCAACCCTAACCAAGTCCCCAGATACCAAAGTAAGTCCCCAGATACCAAAGAGCCATCACCCATAGCCATTCTATCTTACCACTGCAAAGCACTGCAAAAACCATCCACAGCATCACTTGATTCACCCAAGATGGAGATGTACAATTGGGTATCATCTGCATACTGATGACACCTCATCCCATGCTGATGGATGACCTTATTCAGCAAGTTCATGTAGATCTTTTTTTAAGAAAGAAAGAAAGAAAGAAAGAAAGAAAGAAAGAAAGAAAGAAAGAAAGAAAGAAAGAAAGAAAGAAAGAAAGAAAGAAAGAAAGAAAGAAAGCAGAGAGAGCACCAAGCCCTGCCACACCCCACAAAGCAGGAGCCATAACTTGGACATGTTGCCCCTATCAACAACAGTTGAAACCAACCTTGGAGGAAGGAGCTGAATCAGCACAAAACTCTTCTCCCCACCCCAACTCTCAGAGCTTATAAAAAAGGATACTATGATTGATGCTATCAAAGGATGACAAGAGATCATAACAACAGAGAAACATACCAAAGAAGAGTTATATATAATGATACACATAATCACAGCAGCGAGAATGACGTTCGTCCAGAAATTGGAAAAATAGTAAAATACCTAATGAGAGTGAAGTGATAAATAACATTTGGGTGTGCACAAAAATGGACAAGTTAACTTTGGGAAAAAAAATAAAGATCAGTCAGATTATTACAAAATTTGAAATAAGTTTTACCTATGGTGGGAACAGAAAGGAAGGTCTCAATAGAGATATACAGGATGCTGATTTCACATATAACTAGAATAAGGTGGTCGATAAGATTGAATATTGTATAATTGTATATAAATGATATGTACATAAAATGTATATAAAACACAAAAATGTTGTAAGACAAGAAGGAATGTCAGACTGTTAACACCTTGTCCAAAGTTTTAAATAATAAAATTTGCAATTAAAAAAAAAGAGAGCGATCAAAAAGAGTCAGGGTAATCTCCCACCAGAGATTATCCAAAAGTGCAACCAATGCTATTATATTTCTGTCCCATATCAAGGCCTGAAACCTGACTAGAAGGGGTTGAGTTAACCTGTAACATCCACAATCCTCTGCAGCTGCAGTGCCACCAATTTCTCAATTCAAAAAGATGAGAGAGTAGCCAAAAGTTATCCAGAATGATGGGGTCTAGCAATGGCTTCTTGAAAAGAAGAACCTTTGTCACATTAAATGATGCTTGGAACACACCCTCCCTCAAAGATGACCAACCCACATGTCAATTCCCAGGCAGCCTTGATCAGTCAGGAGGGGCAGGAATGTAGATCCAATCCCAAGACCCTGTCCACTTCCTTGGGTCAGACAAGATCAAACTATTCCTAGATAACTGGGTTGTCGCGCCCCGCGGGCCCGACATTCAGCAGGGCCCCGACGACCGGAGCTGTCACCAAAAGAAATGCAAGAACTCCGGTGATATATCGATAAGAACCTGGAGAGGGGGTTCATACAGCCAGCACGGTCCAGGATGGCGGTGCCCATCCTCTTTCGCGAGAAGAAGGATGGAGGGCTTCGGCTGTGTGTGGATTATCGCGGAGTAAATGCAGTGTGTGTCGAGCATCTCTACCCACTCCCGCTGATGAAGGACTTGCTAGCACATCTGGCTAAAGGCCGTGTCTTCACCAAACTGGACCTCAGAGAGGCCTACTACCGGATCAGGATTAAGGCCGGGGAGGAGTGAAAAACGGCGTTCAACTGTCCCTTGGGGAGCTTCCAGTTCCGGGTGATGCCGTTTGGGTTACAGGGAGCCCCCGCTGTTTTCATGCAGCTGATCAATCAAGTCCTGCATGGGTTTTTGTACCGCAGGGTCCTGGTCTACCTGGATGACATTTTGATCTACACGGCAACATTGGAGGAGCATGTTGCCTTGGTTCAGCGAGTGCTGACTAAATTACGGGAAGCACGGCTCTACGTAAAGCTGTCCAAATGTGAATTCCACATGGGTAAGTTAGTCGCCAACTGAGAATAAATCTGATTTAACTCACCAGATGCACAGCAAATTCTTCTGCCCAGCCTTGAAGGTAAACCTCCAAGCCCCAATTACCCAGGAGAGTCCTGGTAATCTTAAAAAGGTTAGTAAGCCTATTGTGAAGCCAGGATGAAAATTTTATACAGCTAATGATAACAAAAATGATGAAAGAGCACCAAAGGACAATTTTAAAAAAAGAACAGCAAAAAGTGGGCAGGTCTGGGAAGGAAAAAATAATCTTCTGGAAGTAGGTAAATGATGTAACCACTGTTCTGTAATAATACCTGCAGCAGAAATTAGGGAGTCAAACCTGGAAAAATGCAAGAAGGCAGCAAAGCTGATTGCTGTGCTTGCAAAAGTGTGCATTGTGTTGCTTTAACCTCTCATCATCATTTTTGACAGGTTTGAATACAATCAACCATTGTAGAGGATTCCCTGATGGATCTGAGTTTTAGCAGCATTGATGTGCAGTGAATTTCATGTGCCAAAAATAGACCTGGGCGTAAACCAAATAACTTCTCAATATCTGATCTAGGGTATCCAGCAGGCTTTCTTTTTTCTGTCCTGCATTGCTTAACATTTACTTGGAACCAGGGCTTTTTTTGTCATAGAACGCCCAGAACGGAGTTCCGGCACCTTTTTTGGATGGAACTTTGAAGGGTAGGCAAGGCGGGTTGTATGATGTGTGTGAGTTCCAGCACCTTTTTTTTAATACAAAAAAGCACTACTTGGAACCACTAGATGAACCATTAGAAACTCTTCTTGCCATATAGATGTCAGTCCTTCCAGGTAAACCAGACAGGAAATGCTACTAGATAAGATTACTTTATTATAAGAGTGCATTAACAGAATCTTGCAAGTCTAAAAGTAGAAACTTCCCACCACCATTTTTAACTGCTTGATCCATTAGGGCAGGTTCTTCCCAAGTTTCTTTCTTTGATCATTATGCCACTGGGAGCTCCTGCTTCCTTTGACTGATTGTTTCATAGGAAGCATCTTTTCCCCTTATTCCCCAAAGTCATCCACACATTCCATTACATCAAGTAAGTAATGAGTATTCTTTCATTATAGCTGTATGAAAGGAATCAAATCCATTAAAGTTGTTCTTGTTCAGTAGAAAGCCAAAGTTGGGGCACTCAATCTATGCTGGCTAAGACCATATTATTCCTAAAAGGACAGATTCTGCCTGGAAATACCCCTTGATAATCAGTGATGGCTGGATTGCCAAGTAATAGAAGTGCTAACAATTCCACTTAGACTATTATTTCTAGCTTTGCAGCTGCGACTGTTCCCAAAGAGGTCATATCTATATACAAATTGCTGAAGAGGGAATAAATGCATCTTGGCTCCAGTTTGCAGATACAGTATGCAACTACACAGGTGTCAAGAGCAGGGCAGCACAGAAGAAACTGTCTCTTGTCTGGATTTGACTGCAGACACTATCCATGGTGGCCCAGAGATCAGAACAAGAGGAGAAAAAGGTCATGGAACTTTGTTTTTGTTTGTTTTTGCATATGATAACTTTGTTTATGCATATGATAATTGCAGCAAGATGTTTGTAAGACCAAGGATGGAGTAATGGTTGGAGAAGATGATGGAAATTGTTGAGATGGCTAAATTGATTTCTTTGATCATTGTCAATATTTTTTATGAAATCCCTTGTGGATTTTATGTGAAAAACAAAAAAAATGAATGTATGATTCAGGTTTTTGATGTTTAGGCAAGATAGATTATACAAAGAAGAGGGTTACTGTATGTTGGAACCATAGTGTAAAAAGTAATTTATATTTGTACTTATAATTGCTCTATAGAAGTTTGGAAACCACTTTTTTTGTATCTTTACAAATTGTACCTCCACACCCAAATTCCAGATGTTTGAGACCCAGATCCATTCATTATGGATCAAACCGAATTTATACCTCAAACGAGCTTTTTATAATGACCATTTGATTGGGGAGAAAACTGTGAAGGTTTGCTTTCAAATGTCAACTTAAGACTAACTTTTCTAAAAAGGGAATCAGAAGTTCCCTAAATGCTTTCATGACCAATAAAATCCCCAGAACAAAGAGAAATTATACATTACTTTCTTTTTTACTATGATAAGCTAGCAGCTACAAAGATTAAGATATAACAGTATAACTGTTACATAGAATAAAAATTAATACATTTATTTATATAAAAATAAGATGTTTACCAATCTACAGATCCTTAATTGAATAGTCAGTTCAATTAAGTGTCTTGTTGAATACCACAAAAATGCAAATCAGCACAGCAAGTTACCAGAGACCCTCTGAAAATCTGGTACAAAACAATCAGACCTTTCATATCATCAGAGGTCCAGGTTGCTGGGATCCATCCTTTCCAGCCAATATCCCTGATTCCTGATTGGTTCTTCAGAGGCTAGCTGGAACATTCGGAATCACATGTTGTCACCTTTATATTTCAAATATGTCTACATCAGTAGTTAATAGATTCTATAAAGAAACTCCTATTTTGCCTTCTCCATCCTCCTATTTTAACTTGAATTAAAACAGACTTGCTTGTCAATGCCTAAGCTTCCACAAAGGGCCTTAATCAAAGTACCAACTCCATAGTGTGCAAGCATTATTTCTTAGTGTGAGTAGCCTTCCCCTGTAGACATTCACACTTTAACTGTGTAACCGCTATGATACTTTATTCCAAAAAACTATTTTCCTTCACAAATTTGTTTTACTTCATGAGCTTACTTCACAAGTTCTCTTTTATTTCACACATTACCTCACAAGTTTGTTTTACATCTTAAATTCATTTTCTTTAGACATCTAGGGACACATGGAATGTGATATTAAACACAGGATTAAATAGCATGCTTTCTGTAGTTGATCAGGAATGAGATTGTTAGGGATGGGAAAGGAGAAAGTCAATGAAGTATTAAACTAGAAGATCTCCATTTGTGGATAAATGAAAAGAAGGATTTAATTTTTGTTACATTATCTCAGTGCTGACAGGGAGAGAAACTACTTAAATGCAGATGTTTAAAAAGACCTATTAAGTGGAATAAAAGGAACATACAGTCTTTCCGACAAAGTAGAACTTCTAATGCCATGGTGAATACATATATTAATATGTATTCCAGTTGTCTTCCGAGTGAGGTTCAAGGTGTTAGTAATGACCTACAAAGCCCTACATGGCATGGGTCCGGAATACCTTGGGGAGCACCTGCGGCCGGCGTCAACTTCCCTCCGCCCAGTACGCTCCCACAGAGAGGGCCTCCTCAGGGTGCCACCGGTCAAAGAATGCCGACTGGTGGCCCCCAGGGGGAGGGCGTTCTCTGTGGGTGCACTGGATTTATGGAACCATCTTCCGGTCGAGCTCCGGATGGCGCCCGATCTCCGCTCCTTCCGGCGCGATCTTAAAACCCATCTCTTTAAACAAGCTGGCCTGGCCTGATGGGACGGGGTGGGATTTTATAAATGGACTTCAATTTTTAATCTGTATTAATTTATTATGGGCATTGTTTAATTACTTTTTAATAATTTTTAATTTTTGTATCTTGTTTTTATGTATTGCCCTGTTCACCGCCCTGAGTCCTTCGGGAGAAGGGCGGTATATAAATTAAATAAATAAATAAATAAATAAATAAATAAATAAATAAATAAATAAATAAATAAATAAATAAATAAATAAATAATTTGTATTATAATATGCCTTAATAATCATACTAAGATTATAAACAGAGTAAGAACTACAGCTTTGATGAAGTATTTAAGATTCTCCAAAAACGTAAATTCAGATAAAAGTAGAATTGACTCTTTTCAAAGTTTTATAATGCTAATCTCTCTTAGAGTGGTATTGTAAATGTTTCTGAGAAAATGATACTCTTCAAATATTTTCAGAATAGTTTTCTTCAATCGAAATTATTTGATTGCATCAATTCATAAAGTTCAGACTGTCCCAGGAGCTGTTGATACAGTTCTACAGAGGAATTATTGAGTCTGTCATTTGTACTTCCATAACTGTCTGTTTCATACAGCAACTAAACAGGACAGGTTTCAATGAATAGTTAGAACTACAGAAAAAACAATTGCAACAAGCCTGCCTTCCCTAGAGGAGCTGTATTCTGCACGGGTCAGAAAGAAGGCTGAGAAAATATCTATAGAATCCTCACATTCTGGGCATAAACTATTCAACTCCTTCTCCCAGGACACCACTATGGTCCAGAGATGTTTAGGAGTTGGGCAGAGTCTAAATCTAAATAAATATATGAATTTCCTTTGCAGGCACATAAAGTAAAGACAACCAGCGCTCAGAAGACTGCCAGCCTTAGCATGAAACAAACCAGCTATCCATTATATTCAGATTTTACAAAGATTGCTCAGCTTTAACAGGGCAGAAGATATATTAATGGAGGGCAAGAGATCTGTAATTGGCAAGGAAGCTGGAAGGAGACACGCCCCCAGATAAAATCTATAACTGAAGGTATGATGAAACAAAGGAAAGTAGTTCTTTTTATGTCTAAGAAAGTATCATCAACAGTAAAAGTTCAGCAGGTGAAGAACAGTAGCATTCATTCATTAAAAACTATCCCGGATGAATTTTGTGAGTGTTTGAAATGTTTTTATTCTTTAAAAACTGTAACAAGAATGCTGATTGCATTAAATACTGGTCAGTATTTTCCAGCATAAAATACTATTTAGCCTAGGGAGGTTAGCAACCTCTTGTGGATATAGATCAGTATACAATTAAGCTTCTAATTTTGAGGAAAAGTTCTACCAAGTTTCCACTTAGAAAAATCTTCCTTTTTTTCGTGATTTAGCCTAAGTTTTCTCCCAGACACTGAAAGGCAGCTCCGGTTTTTAGCAGATCTCATCTGGATCACAAACATTTCTGTACTGTGAAATACACAAAACCATGCTTTGATTCTGCTCTGTCTTGTCCCTGTCGGGGTAAGTTTTCAGAAGCTGACAGTGCCTTTACAATTTAATTGGTGTTGACACCTTTTGAAGCAATGCCTTCAGGCGCTAGAAGTCATTGTCTTCTTGTTCTTGTTTGTCACAGGCTACTTTCAGTTGGCTACTTGGCAGCCTGTGATGCTGCATTGGCCCCTGCACTTTCCATTCATGTACGCACTTGTACCAGGCCCTTTTACAAGAACCCTTGTTAAATGCCCAGCAGGCAGTATTGAATAGAGATTTTCATTATCTTGGATTTTCTAAGGCCTCTGGCAAGAGCAGAAAATATACAGCAAAACACAAAACATCCTAGGTGCAGACTGGGTTGAAGTAGCAGAGAACCAAAGATGGAGTACTTCATATTAGCTCTGCTTAAGTACTTGGGGCATTTGCATGAGGTTTGCTCTAATTCTAATTAGGCTATGAGTAGTGTTCTTTCTTAGCATTTTAGCAATTCAACATGCCAACAGCTAGGTTTTTGACTATCCAAATTATTATTTTTTTATTCCGCTTTGGTTTCTGATTTGTTATATCTTGGTGGATTTGGGCAAGGCCTAATAATATTCACTTAAATAAATAAAGTTCCAGATGGTTAGCTGTGTTAGGACAATTTCAGTAAGTCAAAGTCAAAGAGTACCTTCCAGGAGAAGAAGTCATTATGGAATTGCCTTTGTTGGCCTATTTTTAGTGTCAAAGCTCATCCTGATGCGAGCGGAACAACAGCTTGGCAGGAACGAGAGACGACCCACAAAAGGTTGAATGTGTTTTTATTCGTCTTCACAGCAACCCGAAGCAGGAAAAAAGTCAGCGTTGGCGGCTCCCTGCTCCCAACGCTGCTTTTATAACAGTCCACCAACATAACAATCACCACACCCAAGAAACCACCATGCCCGATAGCACCACGCCCAGGGGCTAATTTCCGCCCACCTCCCTCTACAAATCTCCTGTTCCCCCCCATTCATGCCTTTCCTTGGCTTGGCGCCCAGCATCTCCTGACATGCCTTCCTCCTCGGCACCCAGGTACGTCTGCTTTATTCCGCTTCCCCCCCTGCATGCCCCCTTCCCCCACCAGGCTCCGTGTCCCCCATGACCCCCCCATCCACACCTCACCCACTCAATCCCACCCCAACCCAGCCGGAAGGTCCCTGCCGTCCACCAGGCACTGGGCTGTCGGGCCTCCGGTGAGTAGTTCAAGAAGGGCGCGTGGGTGGGGGAGGGGCCCCCAGCCTTGGCGTGTTGTTCCCTGCTGAATGTTGGGCCTGCGGGGCTCAACATTTAGCTTGAATCACATCTAATAAAATGGACTATAGGCCATGAAAATGGCTACAATACTTTTCTTTGTGTCACAACATTGTTGCCCTTAAAATTAGTAGAGTTGATGGGATTTATTCATGAATTGACATGTAATGTTCAATAGGAAGGAGCAGTCTACTTCAGTCCCTTTAATGTCGATGAAAATTCTCAGTCATCCAGGTAAAGTTGTCTGAAGGTTGAACCTTTGCAACTGGATTAATTTTGGGTTGATAGTTTTTTTTTTGTTTTTTTAAAATCCCATTTATATCCCGCCCTTCTCCGAAGACTCAGGGCGGCTTACAATTTAAAGCACAAATCAATGTGCTTAGCACATTGTGCGTAGTTTGACAGATGTTTCACTGCCCATCCAGACAGCTCCTTCCGTCAGAGAAAGGCAGAGGGTCGTACTAACTCAGATTTTCCTCTTTCAAAGTGTGTTGCAAAATGTCAATGAAGATTCTCAATCATTTTGGTAGAGTTGTCTGAAGTTGCCTGAAGAACAAAAAATTAGTCCAGTTGCAATGATTCAACCTTCAGATAACCCTCAGTCCCCTTTTAACATTCTTTTCTTGAGTCCTGCTCATGACTGCAAAGAAAACAATGACTATTGTTGCTCTGTGCCTCCATTTATCCTCTGTGATTTTGTTACTAAGCCGCAAACTCTCCATAATTTTATACTAAAACAATTAGGTATGGGCAAAAGAGTAAGGTGTCAGATCATACATAAACCAGTAATTTAGTTTCTGAAACGCAATGGTTAAACAATTATTAAAAATGCCAAAACCATTTATCTAAAAGCAGGGAGTGTTGATTTTGTTTTTGTTTTTTTGGCCAATTCAACCGCAGCTCAGCACAACTTGCAAAAAGTTCCATTTCTCAAGTTGCAACACCGAAACTCTCCAAACAGTTGGAGATGGGCCATTGTTAGGGGATATTTGTTACTCCCTCCTCCTGGCTCTTTAACTCTCCTCCCTTCCCATAAACGTTTAGTCATAATAGTTTAAGTTTTTGCATCCAGCTTCTGTAATGTAAATAGAAGGTGCTGCGGCAAGAGATGAGGACTTGGGTTTTTAATTTTGCTGTAGCAAAGGGAAACAATGCTTTTCATGCTGTAAACCACTCAGTTGAGTTTGCTTCAAATGAGATGAGCAGCAAATAAATTTAATAAACAAATATAATGAGGGAAAGACAGACGAGGGGGTAGGGCACCAACGGAAGTTGATTGTTTTCACCATCCCTGTGGGAGTGCTGGTGAATCTTGTTCAGAGCTCTTGGTGGCTGCAGTGAGTACATGCATGACACAATGGGACAACTTGCTGCAGCCAACTGACCACGGCCAACTCATCACAGTCAACTTGCCATGGGACAACTCGCTGCGGGACAATTCAACAATTCAATTTAATTATTTAAAAAAATTTTTAAAAAATTAATTTTTGTTATTCACATTTTATTTTGTCTCTCCTTTGGTAGCCTTTCTTTGATGATTCTATTTGACTATTTCTTTGATATTACTGTAACTCTTGTCACTTTGGAAAGTGACAGCAGTGCCTTCTGCCAAGTGAACTGATCGATCTAATTCAGTTTTGCCTGTCTTTACTGATATGTCTGCATAAGAAAAAAGATCTGCGAGGAAAAAATCGTGTGCCATACATGGTTTAAATAGGTATTTCTGAATTTAATCACTCTTAATTCATGCACTTCTGTATGTTTTATCATAAAGCATGTATCTTAAACCCATTGAATATATTGTTGATAAAATGCAAAAGAATGTGAAATATGAAAATGCAAAGACAATGACAATCCAGAGATGTCATTGTTCCTGGGAGTGCAGAGGGATTTATTAAAAAAAATGGGATTCAAAAATATAAGCCTTCAAGATCCCTAACGTGTATCTGATTAAGCTATTTTCCCTACTTTAGGCAAGGCTTAGCTTTAAAGTGTCTGCTTTCTGCTCATTCTAAAGCTCTGCCACACCACCACCCAGCTCTTCTGTAAAGTACTTCAAGTGTATCATTGTTTCAGAGCCTGTTGAAGGAAAAATCTTCACCAGGGTCCAGTCCAAGCCGGGAATAATCAAAATGGAGACTGCTTTAGAAAGAAGGTCGTAGTTTATTGAAGAGGAGAGCCAGATAGAAAGATGGTTCTGGGGAAAAACTGACCACATGTGGCAGAAAATGGCAGGTTTTTATACCTTCTGGGGCTGTTGAGGTTGTTTCCTGTTCCTGTTTGAGGCTTTTTATTTCCTGTGCCATGTACGTTGACCTGAGTCTGAGTGTGCCCTTTTGGTATTGGTGGGTTAGTACCATTATGTCTCCTGTCCTTAGAATTTGGATGGGGGTATGTAGATTTGAGGTGTTTTTGTCTTCCTAATAGCTTCCTGGCTCCAACCTTCCTGAATGGATTATTGAATTTGCATTTCTAAAAGCTGGCCTCTGCCTAGGGGCTGGGCTGATTTCTGGGGGCTGGTTTCTATCTTTTTTTAAGATCTTCTCCATTATTCCTTTTGGAAAATATATTCTGCCTTTTTAATATTCCCCAAAATATTTCTTTCTCTGGATTCTTCCCACACTGTCTTTCCCCAATGCTCCTACAGCCTCAGACTGAAAACATTTGTAGAGCTCCTTCCATTTTTTTCCCCTCCTTTCCCCAGGAAGCAGAACAGCTCAATTCCTCACGGTGAGTCAAGTGAGGAGAGGCAGGAGCAGAATGCAATATGAAAAGTTTAAGAGTTGATTAGCACAGCTGGCAGCAGGCAGGAAAAAAATGACAATGAAGATGGTCAAAATCTAGCAGGCCTGTTATTTTTCCCCTCAAGTTCATCCACAGAACCTTACTGGGCGAAAGGACTACTGAGGGAAGATAGATGTGTGCGTGTATATTTGTGTGTGAATGAAAACAGAGAGAACTGGGAATAGGGCTTATTAAAACTGAAACGTGCACTAAAACACACAGATGTGGCAGCCCAAATGCTCACAAAGATGGAGAAAGTCTTTGCATTTCAGTGGCACTATGGTTTAATCTATGTACTCTACATAGCACTTCAGTGTTGCTTTGCGGCCAGCATTATACAATAACCAGAATATGTGTCCGGCAGTTGTCATTTGGTGCAATTTCCAGTTGCTGGATTCCTGTATATTCACGTTGTACCTTCATCCTCTGGATAATATACAACATGATAGCCAAAGTTTGAGAGTCCAATAGGTTGAGTGAATGAATAGTGCGGAAAGAAAGGAAAGGAGGAAACAAGCAAAGAAGCTGCTGCTACTACTGTGGCTCCCATCTATGCTCCACTGTATCAGTTGTCATTCAGCAAGAGCAACATGAACTTGAAGCAAAGCCCTTAGAGATCCCTACAACTTCCCTGAGAACCTTCCTTTCTTGTTCTCTTTCCTCCTTTTTGTGAAGGATCAAGGAGAGAGAAAATTGGTAAACACTACCGCGGTGGCTCATTGGGTTAGGACGCTGAGCTTGTTGATCAGAAGGTTGGCAGTTTGGCAGGTCGAATCTCGAGTGCTGCATAACAGAGTGAGCGCCTGTTACTCGTCCCAGCTTCTGCCAACCTAGCAGTTCGAAAGCACATAAAAATGCAAGTAGAAAAATAGGGACCACTACGGTGGGAAGGTAACAGCGTTCCATGCGCCTTTGGCGTCTAGTCATGCCGGCCACATGACCACAGAGACGTCCTCGGACAAGCACTGGCTCTTCGGCTTTGAAACGGAATGAGCACCGCCCCCTAGAGTTGGAAACGACTAGCACGCATGTGCGGGGGAACCTTTACCTTTACCGCTGCTGCAAAAATTGAGATGACCATCAGATGGCAGCAAAGAAAGGCAGAAAACATTTGGGTCTTTGCTACCCCTTAATGGTTGCAGATACCGTAAGAGAGAGTTGCAAACTGCTGGAGGAGCAGGCTTCTGAATGGGAAGGGGAGAGTTCTAGGATAAGAGGACCAAAGAATAGAATATCTTGGGTGACTACAGGGTGGAAGTAGGCCCTTGTAGGATCCAGGTCGCACTGCTGCTTGATGGCTACAGGAAAGAAGAAAGGCATGTATCAATCCTCTTCCCTTTCTTTCATCCACCCTCTTTATTTTGGTGCTTGGAGTCTTACTGTTTAGGGTCAATGAGTTCTATTTGCACCCTATATAAGCTCTTCTCTTTGAATGCTAATAATAAAATTTTTCTAGTAAATAAAAGTAACAAAATAAAGTTTGTGAAGTTTGTCCTCTTGAGCAAGAAGTAGAGAGCTGAGAAGGTCGCCTGCAGTAGGCACCCGACTTTGCAAATCTCACAAAGCAAGCTGCAAATCTACAGGAATCTGGGGGTTAGGATTAGAAACTGCTTTTCTCTTTTAAAAATGGAATGTATTTTTAGCTGAGAATCTATCAGTTCTTTGATTTACTTTAATAGGAATGCTAGTTAAACTCTTAGCATTGTCTTTAATTTAAGGTCAGTAGCTATGAGTTCGATACAGATCGACAGCTCTTTCATCAGATTTCCTTCTTAGTAGTAGTGGATCATTGTTATTTTGTGATCTCAAAAATCTACACTTTCTTTTGTAGCATTCTATGGGACTTTTTTTTAAAGAATCTGTCTGTGATTTTTGCAGCACTATGTTGTATATTTATTTCTTCCAGCCTCCGTTGTTTTGGCGTGTGACTATTTAAAGCAAAACCCAAAGCAAAGTTGATAAAAACCTGATAAAAATTATAAGGCTAAAGCAAGAATCGTAAGAGCTCCTTAATCATCTGCAGAATAAAGCTATTTAAATATCATAGAAACAAATACTCAACTACCATCACACATAGTAGTTTAAGTGAAATATTTTCTAGACCTTTCCAGGTTTCAGGTTCCTTTTTAAATGTATTGAAAGAACATTTTGTCTTCTTTATACCATGTTCTATCAGCCTTCAGGTAAGAAGATAGACAAAAAGATATTTTATTTGAACGTTTTGTGCATGCTTTCCTCTCGTAACAACATTTAGTCTTCAATTATTTTTTTCCCTACAGCATTTAAATTGTTTTACATTTAAACTGCAATTATTTAACGCAAAAAAGGGATGTTTACATTTTACCTTTACCTTTACTCCTCCCTAAAGTTTTATTTATTGCTTGTGAGTTCATCTGTCACCCAGTGGAGGAGAAGGCTGAGTATCCTAGTCACATGTCTTGTGTGCAACCTAAGAAAGGGCAGCACAATTAATTCTATTTTTGTCATCTTTTCTGCTCCTATGTATCAGAAATGCCCTAAGCCACGGGTGTCAAACTCACCGCATCACATGACGTGTCACAATGTATCACAACTTTTTTTGTATTGCTGGAGCTGGGGTGGGCACAGCATCTGTATGATGCAACCGGCCCACAGGCCAGCAGTTTGACACCCCTGCCCTAAGCTATGGAACCTCTATGTGTCTTATCCTTACAAAATGGTAGTTACAGCTGTAGTCACCCAGCTTCTAACACCACTTTCTAATGCCTTGGTAAGACCACACTTGCATCCAGTTTTGGCCACCACAATATAAAATGATGTTGAGACTCTAGAAAGAGTGCAAAGAAGAGCAACAAAATTAAATAGGGACTGGAGGCTAAAACAAATAAAGAATGCTTGCAGGATTTGGTTATCTCTAGTTCAGTGAAAAGAAGGACTAAGGGTGACATAATAGCAGTGTTCCAATATCTCATTGGTTGCCACAAAGAAGAGAGAGTCAAGCTATTCTCCAAAGTACCTGAAGGCAGGATAAGAAGCGATGGATGGAAACTAATCAAGGACAGAAACAACCTAGAATGAAGATGAAATTTCCTGACAATTAGAACAATTAATCAGTGGAACAACGTGCCTCCAGAAGTTGTGGGTGCTTCATCAGTGGAAGTTTTTAGAGATTGGACAACCATTTGTCTGAAATGGTATAGGGTTTCCTGCTTGAAGACCTTCAAGGTCCCTTCCAACTCTGTTATTCTGTTATTCTATTACCAAAAGAAGAAGGCATGGCCAGGAAGTGTCAAAACCAAAAGACTTCCAAAAGAGGAAGATTCACATTTCCAACTGTTCATCCTATACGCCTTATCCTGCCTTTAGAAAAGCCCAAAGCCTACCCTCTCAGTAGGCTGCCAAGGAAGAAACTGCTTCAAGTTAACAAGATGTCTAGATGAGAAAAGCAAGGATTGGCAAGCCGGCAGATAAGAAATCCACTGCTTTTAGGTGCAAACTTTATTTAGTCTTCTGCATTTTTTTACATCCAAAAGATAGAAGCTACATTCTGATCACAGTTAGAGGTTTCAATCATGGCTCCTAAATGGGCCTTCTGTGTGAATGATAATCACCTCTCAAGGACTCTGTAACATTCAGGCTTGCTTTTTTGAGAGCCTTCTTAACACTACCTAGTTGAATACCAAATGCCATATACTGTTTAACAATAGGATAAAGCTCAGTAGAAGCCAGGACAAAGTGAGCCACAGCTAAAGTCTGGTCAAAATGTATATGTTCCAATACATTTCAGAATTACTTTATCTTGTTGACAAGCCATTTATTAGTTCCTGGTTTAAAATTGTGTCTCAGAAAATTAGTCAAATTAACTTCTCTCCAGATCACTCAAGTTTTCTTGTTCAGTTTTATCCCAGTTTTGTCAGAATTAAAAAAAATGGCAGGAGCCTATTAGTAACGCTAACTTGCTCTGTTCTCCAGTTCTTTTTTTAATTATTATATGCCATCACATCATTTTCAACTCCTAGTGACCACACAGATTTTCTCCATAATGATCTAGCCTTAACCTATTCTTTCAAGTCTTCCAATGTTGAATTTATTCCGACCATAACTGAGTTTGTCTACCTTGCTACTGATCATCCTCTTCTTCTCTTTCCCTCTATGTTTCCCAGTATTAGAGCATTTTCTAGAGAGAGATGAATCTTCAGATAATCTGTTCAAAGTTGGATAATTTGAGCCTGGTGATTTGTGCCTCAAGTGAAAGCTCTGGGTTGATTTGTTTGATGATCCATTGGTGTGTTTTCTTGGCTATCCATTTTTATATCCTCAGGAGTCTTCTCAAACACAAAAAGTCCAAACTTCACTTCCAGAGTGTCATAGGGAATATCACTGCTTATGCAGTTCTGATCTTTGTTGGGATAGACACATCACAGTATTTGAATATCTTTTCCAGTGCCTTCATGGCTGCTCTACTGAATGTTATTCTGTGGCATATTTCTTGACCTTCTTGTTCCTTTGCAGTTCTTGGTTGTTCCTAAAAGGTAAAAGCTATCTACCATTTCAATATCTTCATTGTCAGTTGTAAGGACAATTGTTCCACCTGTAATTTTGGTCCCACTTTTTCACTGTGTTCTTTGACTGTTAGTACTGGGTTTGCAGACCTTTTGCATTTTTAGCTATCAGGGTACTATCATCAGCAAACACAGGTTACTGATAACTTCTTCAAACAGTTTAAAAATCATACTCATCTTCCAATCCACCAATTCATTTAGGTATTTATTATTAATATCATTAGTGTATGGCCTCATATTTAACCAATCTAAGTCACAGTACTCATCAAAACACATATGCAAAGACCTTTGGAGGGGTCCTGTTACAGGGGTCTTCAAACTTGGCACTTTTATGACTTGTGGACTTCAACTCCCAGAATTCCTCAGCCAAGGACGCTAGCTAAGGAATTCTGGGAGCTGAAGTCCACAAGTCATAAAAGGGCCAAGTTTGAAGATCCCTATGTTAGAAAGACTCCAAGTTATATCTCTGCCTTTGTAATAGCTTAGAAGTAGAGTTGATATTTTTGATTTGTGGATTGTATACTGATTTGAGACAAAATTTTATTTCCCTTTCACTATTTTTTTTTAACCAAGCAGTTTAAATGATGTATATGCACATTTTATTTTACTTCGCTATCATGATTAGTTGCAAAAAGAACTACTTTCTGAATGATTTTAAAACATGAAAAGTAAAAAAAATATGATATTTTTTGTTGTTATGTTTGTTCTTGGGTCTTTTGACTGGACTAAACTATTCAACGTCAAGTGACAAGGCATTGTGATGAAAAGTAAAAGGATTGGCAAGTTGCACAAAAGAAATCCTTCATCTATGTGGTTTGGGCAGTTTGTGGCCAAATAGTAAAAAGCCCTTCAGTTTGTATCCTCTATACAAACCTTAGTGCAGGGGTCTTCAAACTTGGCCTTTGCCTGGCTGAGGAATTCTGGGAGTTGAAGTCCACAAGTCATAAAAGGACTAATTTTGAAGGAAACTCCCTCCCCCCACTCCCTTAGTGTATTCCAACAATTGCCTGGAGATGTGGTTAACAAACAACAGTTGCTTTAATTAAGTATATAAGGAAGATTTTCAGGTGCATGTAAATTAACAAATAAAAAACCACAGGATTTTAAAATCTATTGCTTCATATTTACAGTATACGCTGATCCATTAAGCAGTGGTTTGCAAAATTTCAACAGTAATTTCTCTTTTTCTAGTGTTTTTTCCAGTTAGTCACTACACCAACAATCCCAAATTTAAAAAGCCTTAGAATAGGAGGCAAGAATCTCCTGATCCTTACCAACCCTAACAATTTGTTCCCAGTCTCTAACTTTTCTTTTTCTCTACCTCTACCTTCCTAGAAGAGACCACAGTTACAGCAAAAGCTATTAGGATATAAAGACCAAAGTTTCAGATTCATTACATATCAAGTGATTAACAGAAACCAATAGTTTTGTGATCCTTGCCACATTGCACTGCTTAGATTTTCAGGTCACTTTCAGTCCACTGTAACCCAACTTTCTTTGTTGTCACCAATTGTGTATTGCAAATGACTTTGGGAGCTTGTTACTTCTGGCTGAATAGCTATAAAAAGTGAGATGAGACCTCATGTGCGGTCAGTCTCTCCAAATAAAAAACCCCCAAAGCATTGGGGAAATGTATTGAAATATGTTTTCCAAGTACAAAGTGAAAGTTTAAGGGCAGAGGAGATCAGCAATGTTTGCAATTGAAAGCAAAACACCTGGTAGCGGATGCTTTGGCTTTGGGAGTGGTTATAAGAATCCTTGTGTGAATGTTTTGTCACCTAATTCTGTGGCAGATAACCCTGCCTTTCACCTGGACATGGTTCATCCCAAGGTTAGCACTTCTCAGGTGTCAGATATGAAATAATCAGTTGGCCAACTCTCACAGGAATAAAACCAGAGGCCTAAGAATTGAAAGCACTTGAAATGATATCTGGAAAACTGATATTTTTTTTTACAAGTAATTGACATCTCACATTTGGATACTCAATCTTTAATGGAACATTTTATCTTAAAACTCAAGGAGCTTCAGATCCATTGTTGTTTCTTTTAGAGTTTGGCACCCATCAAACATGAAAAGTTGTTAACTGTCCGTGTTAATTACTAATATGCTTATACTTTATATCACACATCAGTGATGTACTAATACTGTTGGGTGCCTGTTATCAAGTACTAAATCCTATTGTGATTATCGTTCAGTAATGCACTCACATTTTATGCCAACTGAATGTTTAACTGGCAAGTAATACTATCCAGTATTTATATTTAGTGTTTATCATTTACAACAAATATTATGTCAAGAAGCATCATATATTTGGATGTTCTAGAAAATGGTCAGTGCTAGAACAAGTAATTAAGAACTGTGTGGCTACTTAACAAGCAGAATTTTTATCATGCTACCACATTCACCATCTTAAGTTTTTGCCTCAGCTGCCCAGAGTCACCTTACAGGGAGATGAGCAGCATATAAATGAATGAATAAATAAATAAATAAATATACATACATATGCTATGGCAGTGATGTTGAACTTTGAGGGCTTGGCATGTCAAAAATTCAGAAAATACTTGACTTTGCTGGTATGCCACACACGCATACCCCTCAACAAATGACAATTCTCTATCTTTCCCCCCCCCCCAAACAACAAAAAAATATTTGGGCCCTCCTGAATACAGCACCTGGCACTGGAGTAGTGTCCCTGCTGCTCAAAAAGGCCGCCTTGCACTATTCCCCAAGACTCATAAGCCTTAGGGCAGGGCTCTTCAAACTTGGCCCTTTTATGACTTGTGGACTTCAACTCCCGGAATTCCTCAGCCAGACATGCTGGCTGAGAAATTCTGGGAGTTGAAGTCCGCAAGTCATAAAAGAGCCAAGTTTGAAGACCCCTGCCTTAGGGAATGGTGCAATTGGCCCCATAGCCCTACACTCCCCAGAATCTGCTGCATACCATTTACCCTCAAACAGTGTTGTATTTCTGTTGATAGGACCCTTTGACCTACCTGAGGCTGCTCCAGGTTTCAGGAGGCCATTTTTCCTGAAACAGCTTCAGGGAATGATCTTGCGCAGCTTCTGCAGCTCCAAAAACCTTGTGAAAATATGCCCCATTCTTGCATGAGTTTTGGAGCCCCCTCAAAAGCACGGTCCTCCTACAAATCTTCTGGAGGGTCCAGAGGCAGCACAACAGTACACCCCATTTTCATGCAGCCTCCAAAAATCATATGAGAATGGGGCATGCTTTTGAGAATTGTTGGTATTGTTGAATGCTGGCATATTATCCAAAAGGTTGTAGCATGTCTCCTTTAACACACAATTCATAGGGATACTCGGAGCCTAACAGATTGTGAATATTTCAAGGCATTAACAAATATTTCAAAATTCAGAATGATGTAACTATTTCAGACCTGCACTACAACTAATAAATATACAACCTATGTCTTTTCATGTACAGCCTGTTTTATTGTTTCAAAAAGGTTTTCAAAGCTAGACAATAACATTGTTAAACTTGTTAATAAACCAGGTTCCTTTGAAGAGCACTCTGAATCATGCTTATGAAAGCAAATGGCCACCAAGATAGATCAATGCACAGCTGATGCAAACCCACTTTAATAATTGCTTGATAAATCAGCATAGTCCACTGAGACTCAAGAACTAGGAGCAAATATTTCCATCTATGTCATTTATAAGGGTTTCTTTCTCCATTTATATATGGTTTAGAATAGCTTCTCAGTGTGCTGTCCCACTCTCTCTCACACACACACCACAGGTGTCAGGAGTCTTTATTAAGGCTTCCAAGCCTGAATTGGTATTCCCAGCAATTCCCTGTGCCAACACCAGCTCAACCCCAAAGAGTTCCACAGGCAACTCAAATGAAGCCAACACTAGTCCTCAAGGCAAAGGTGAGTCCAGTTCACTAGGCAAAAGGAAATTCCCAAGGCAAAATGGCAAGTTCCAAGAGAAAGACAAGTCCACAGGCAAAGGGAACAGCTGAAGACAATCTGAAATTCAAAGCAAGAACACACAGCAAGGGAATGAATACCTTGCTCCCTGCATCATCTCCATCTGTCTGCTGTGATAAATAGCCAGCTTCTGATGCAGCCCATCAAGAGGGGCAAGGCTGCCTCCTCACAAGTAATCTGGCTGACCTTCACTGTTCCTGCCTGTTCTCTGCCTTATGTGTTCTTCAATCAGATGCAGAAGGCAGTTTCTCTTCCTCATCACTGACAAGCTGCAGCTGCATGCTTTCCCCACCTGAAGCCTCCAGGCTGTCCTGCTGCAGCTGTGTTTCAGCCAAATCAGATGGCTGCTTGGAGCTATTGACAAAACTCCCTCCTGATGTGCCTGGAACTGGTTCATCCTCCTGTGAGCCGACATCTGGAGAGGTATCTGGGAAAGGGGGGGGGAGAGTCATCACACTCAGCTTTGGCAACTTGAAGTTGTGTGGACTTCAACTCCCAAATTCTCCAGCCAGCATGCAGGGGGAAGGGGTGTTCTGGAAGTTGAAATCCACATATCTTTAAGCTATCAAGTTTGAGAAACTGATTTTTAGAGTCTGAGGTTCTTGCAAACTATTAGTTTAAAGCAAACATTGGGGACACTTTACAGTGTGACTAAGACCAGACTGAACCTACTCAGAGAGAAGTGACAGAACAAAAGAAAGCAGAGAAAGAAAGGAGAAAAACACCACCATTATATCCTTTCCAAAAAGTATTCTCAGATCTATTTCCAACAGCTACAGCAGCTCTTAAGGCAGGGGTGTCAAACTCAATTTCATTGAGGGCCGCATCAGCATTGCGGTTGCCCTCAGGGGGCCGGTGAGTATGGCCAGGGTGGGCGTGGCCTACTGGGTAGGCATGGCTAGAGTGCATATGGCCTACTGGGTGGGCGTGGCCAGCTCTACATCGTTTGCATCAAGGGTGCCTATGGGGGCCTGAGCAGAAGTGGGACAGATCTGAGGGTCTCTGGCAGAAGGAGGGTCTCTGGGCCAGGGCCAAGGCAGTGGGGGCCGTTCCCTCACTGTTTCCAGGATGGCTTCATGGGCAACATGAAACCACTTCGCAGGCCGGATCTGGCCCCCAGGCCTTGTGTTTGACATGTCTGTCTTAAGGGATATATCATCGGCTAGAGCAGGCAAGGAAATGGGATCAGTGCCTTTTGCAAAAATAATTGCTATACATCACACAATACTTAACAAATTGTCCTATTTTTATGAGATCTCTATTTTTAAGGCCAATTGCAGGATGAATAAGGGCTTGAAAGCTGACTCAAAACTTTCTTCCACTTGTGGTAAAAGAAACAAGAAATAAGCTAAATATGTTGCAAGAATCTAATCCCATTTTCTGAACAGGCATGAGGAAAGTTGATTAAAACCTGATAAATTGCTGGTTAATCATATATTTTTTTCTTTGAAATAATCAGAAGGGTCCACATAATGAGATTCAAGGTACTAGTAATGGTGTTCAAAGCCCTCCATGGCAGGGGGCCGGAGTACCTCAGGGAACATCTGCTGCCGGCATCAAGCTCCCTGCGCCCTGTGCGTTCCCACAGAGAGGGCCTCCTCAGGGTGCCACCGATCAGAGAATGTCGATTGGTGGCCCCCAGGGGGAGAGCCTTCTCTGTGGGCGCTCCGGAGCTGTGGAATCAGTTGCCGGTAGAGCTCCGGATGGCGCCCGATCTTCGCTCCTTTCGTCGCGATCTCAAGACGTTTTTGTTTGTACAAGCCGGCCTAGCCTGATGGGGATTGGTGGGTTTTTTTTATTTTTTGTATTCTTAATTTTATCTTTGGGGTTTTATAATTGTATATCAATTGTTTTAAAATTGGGCAATCATTTAATTTCTTTTTAATATTTGTATTTTGTATTTTACTCTTGCCCTGTGAACCGCCCTGAGTCCTCAGGGAGAAGGGCGGTATAGAAATATTATTAAATTAAATTAAATTAAATTAATTGTCCCAAGGTGTGAAACTTACCACTTCAGGAAGTGTTGTTGAGAGGCATGCAGAGAAACAATGTGTTTACTGAAGCTTGAGACAATTATGTGACCTGGTTTCATTTAAAGTTGCTAGGCAAGTTGCTAGGCCTCATGGGCATATCTAAAAAACTGAAAACAGTTCCTAAAAAGGGACCATTATCAGAAGGATACATTTTGGCCTTCCATAAAAGCTGGCTAGTCATATTTGATTCATTCGCTTAAATCTCTTTTGTATGATTAGCATATATGTTCAGCTTGAAAAATTCAGTCACTGAGTTCTCCCATTTGCAGACTGAAAAGTTAATACCACATGAACAGCTTTAAGTCATCCATTTTATCTCATTTCCCAATCCTTGACGGGATCCAAATTTTCTGTGATAACCCAAAAAACATTACTGGAGACATCTCATGAATAGGCAGCCCATTTCCTCTGAATTCAGGAAGACCATGACTCTGATCAGTCTTTCTGCAAAATTGCACTACCTGACTTCATATGGGTGAATATAGAAAGAAGGAATTAAAGATTAAGGGGCCAGTCCCATAAAGAGTTGATACAACTATGTTGGTACAACAACTTCAATATTCTGAGTGCAAAAGAACAAAAAAGGGAAACACAGCATCAGAAAAACAAGCCTTAAGAAAAGCTGCAGCTTTTCTTTGAAGATACATCTGTGCAGCATAGCTGGCCTAATCAATAACACTAAAAAAGAGCTTTTTAGTTATATACACACTGGATTTTATATTTAAAAAAACCCATTTGACTGAAGTGTTATTTTCTCAGTTTTGGGGGAGAAGTTGTATCTTTGTCCTGCTTTTGTCATCCATCTCAAGAAAAGATGTCATGGAAGAAAAAGGAAAGTGGAGTGGGAAAACTGAAGAAAAATTACAGTGGTAAGAATATTGAATCATATTTTTTTTTCTGAAACCACCCAAAGTTGTATTGGGAATTGAGTTGTCTAAGAATTGGGCAAATGAAAAAATAAATTCCCAGAGCTGGCAACAGCTGTAGAAGATGCAGTTTTGTATATGGCCCAAAGAGTGCAAGCAGGTCATTTGATGGGAGCTCACCCCATCCTGCGGTAGCAACCAGATCACTAGCCTGTTGATTGTCAGCCCAGCATCCTAACCACATGAGCCACTGTGCTCCTAATGAGATGGATTTTATTCTTCCATATATTATAGGATTTCAATTGTTTTGATAAGTTTCTATTCTGTTAATGTTTAAAAGGCTTTTGTTATCATTTTGGTTATTTGTGTATTTTGTGTAAGTGTGTGTGCATGTGTTCTCTAAGCCACCAACATATGTGAGATGGGTAGCTATATAAATTGAATAACTCCAACATCCCTCCAACAATTTAGAGGTACCAACGTTCTTTTTTCAACATTTTCTGTTTTTTTGTTGTCTTTAGGGTTCAGATTATGTATCGATTAGAAACAAAGCATATGGGTGACACACACAAACACACACACAGAGCTCCTTTGTGGGAAACAAAGATCAAGGGTGATTATGCAGAAAAACATGTCCTTTTGTTTATTTACCATAGCATTTAAAATGACATTCTAAATACGGTTCAGTTTCTGTAGACTTATTTTTATCAAGCCGTCAACGGGCTTCTGGGGTCATAATTATGCACTGCTGTAGGTTATAAAAAAGAAAGTTGATTTTTAGAGGTGAGCATCACATGTTTGTTTGCCATCAGTGTGGTCAGGATTTACAGATTTATCTCAATATATTCTCTTCCCTTTCCTGGGATTTTAATTATCCAGCTTGGTTGGAGTTAACTCATTCACTCCCTGTTACAAAGAGAAGGTGTATCGCCTATCAAACTCTCTTTCCTTGTTCCTTACTGAGACCAGGCTGGATGCTCCACTGAGTAGACTCTGTGTCAAGAAATCAGCAGCTGCTCATATATCATGTTAGTCATTAGTGGAAGATCATTCTGGACCTTTGCCCACAGCACCTTGCTGTGGCAGGAAAAGGGCTATAAAACCCTAGGCCCTGTCAGCTGTTGTCATCTAGGTGAGAATTTATCTGGTCTTGGGGTGCCCTCTGACTGGATTATTATGAATAATGAATGAAGCTCTATGCCATGTTGAAGCATTAATAAGACTGGGAGAAATTTTATACAGGAAGGAAATAGCACCTGGGCTGGTCCAGTAACAGGCAGCGGGAATGTTTCCCAGGATTCCAATTTAGGGAGGAAAGGCAGCTCCTCCTTATCATAAAATTTGGTAGTATTGGAGTATTTTGGCTCTGTTGATCAGTAGTCACTATCAAACCATTCATATTGCATGGATTTTATTTTGTAAACATAAATTCTACTACAGTCTGTTAGTTCAGACATTACTTTAGTTCATAATTTCCTACCAAAGGAGTCATCCATTCACAAAAGCCCAGAGTATTTTTGTGAATGAAATGTGACCACTTGAACTTTTGTCAAGGCTTAGAACACAAAAAGGTGTCCCAAGACATTAAATATGAAGGTAGCAAATATGAGGATTCTTGCAAAACTACCTCATTACCATTGCAAATACCAATGGTTGCTAAATGAGGCAGTTGCTAAATGAGGACCACTTGCAGTTTAACATTAGAAAACAATAAAGTAGAGAACTGGACCACTGCCTCATCTAGTTCAGTACCACTTCTACATTGCTTGAAGGCAAATCTCTAGGTTTTTAGACAGAAGTTTCTCTAACAGGACTAACACACACATACCCTAAAATGCACACACCCTGCCTCAACTAAGTCTCAGTAACTCAATTTCAATTGGTATTCCAGGAGAAGCATGGAGTAGGGAACCATTTACTATTTTTGTCTTCCAAGAGCAAAGGGCAGTAGACAAACAGCTCCTTTCCCATCTTCACAATAATCCTGTCATAAACAAAAATGTCATCCATGAATATTGGTGAATTGAGATTTGAAGCCAGGTCTCTCTGAGTTTGCTTACTCTATAATATAGGCAAACTGCAGCCTTCCAGACATTTTACATTACAATTCAACCAGATTAAATAAACACGAGTTAGTATTTCAAGCATTCCTATTTCAACCAGAGCAAAAGACAACATGTTTTAATCGGTAACATTCTTAATTTCCTTGGGATTTTTTTTTTTAAAGGCATACCCAGTGGGGCAAAAAATATTTTCTGTGCAAAAGAAATGAAGAACATCAGATCTCATGAGCAAAGGGAGGCAGCCCATCATCTGTGAGTCACGTATATCCCTCCAACCAAGTTTGGTGGAGTAAGGATGTCTACAAGTAAAATCTGATACCTAAATAGCTATTTGGCATGGCATAATTGTTGCCCTATTTTTGGTAAATTATGCCGATAATGGATAAATCACCCCAAACCTCAACAAAGAAAAAAGAGGTGAACATTTCATCCTCCCCACCATTCCCACACCTCGCAAAGCTAAATCAGAAGCCATTAAAATGAAGTGTCCTTTTCCATAAGGGAAAAGAATGTTCTCTCTTCCCTTAGGTCAGGGGTAGGCAACCTCGGCTCTTTTATGACTCATGGACTTCAACTCCCAGAATTCCTGAGTCAGCATAGCTGGCTCAGGAATTCTGGGAGTTGAAATCCATGAGTCATAAAAGAGCCGAGGTTGCCTACCCCTGCCTTAGGTCCATCTGCCTAAGGAGGACGAATAAGAATCCTAATGAAAGGGATTCTTTATTCTCTCATTACTGTTCAAACCCAACATTCCTCAGAATTTAGAATCATTAACAACCTTAACGCTTCTTTAATATTTGGATTTATGACTTCCAAGAAGGGGGGGAAATGAGTATTTTACATGTTTTAATTCACAGGTCTTTTCTAGACAACCCCCCTCTCCCCGAAAAATGGATTTATTTCCAGCTACTTTCCTTGAGGGACCTTTGAAATGCTATATTGCTACTTTTCATGTTTTTTTATTTGCCCTTTGGAACAATAAAAGCTCAAAGGTTCATAAATATGCATTCTGTAAATGTATTATGCTGACAAAGTGTTGCTCAGATAGCTGTTTTCGCCTTCAGGGAATGAATAAGTTTACAGCATGCTTAAACAACAGAGGAAAGGAGGAAGGGGAATGGGAAGAGAGCTGTGTCAGCGCAGGGGTAGAAAAATAGAACAAAAAGATATCTAGGATGCTCACAAAAGAACCAGGAACGTTGATGTCAAGGTGCAATAAGGAGAAAAGGGAGCAAAAAACATTAACCACTAATGGTCGGGTGCTGTCATTGTTATTTTTATTTTGCTATCAATTATTTTTATCCAAAAAGCCCTGCATAACTTAACTTAAAAACTCTCATTTTTATTCAGCAAGCTTCCAAGGGAACTCTCATTCAACCAGTTCAGTTCAGCCTTTATTAGTACCAATTCCCTATGAACCCAAATATAGTTTGCTGCTCTTCCTTTTACTGATTTGGCCCTCAGGAATTTGGTCAATCAATATAGGAAACATTGGAATGGATGAGAAGAAAATATTTTTCTCCCCATCTCCTTCTCCCATCATTTTATATCCACTCTTAAACCCACCCAAGAAAGGATAGAGCAAAACCTCCACTGTTCCTTGGTTGCAAATATCTGAATAATAGAACATTTTAATTGCCTAATTGCAAATAGCTAGAGTATTAAAATATATACACACTCAAATTCATTGCAATCAGATGATTTGGCTAAGTTATGCCATGGATTAAATGCTACTTCCATCCTAACCAGAGCTTGTTGAAGCAGAGAATAAACATTACTAATGATTAGCATTATTATGTGAACTATGAGGTCTAGTTATGCTGCTGTTGTCTATCTTTTATATTAAAATAAGGCAATTAAATTGGTTGGGAAAAGAGGAGAAAATACATACTAATATTTGTACTCCTTTGTGATTGACACTTTTTGATCTGCTATTCCCTAATTATTTTGTGTGTGTGTGTGTGTGTGTGTGTGTGTGTGTGTGTGTGTGTTAGCCTTTTGTAAGGCAAAAACCTGGCTATGTTCCTGAGCTTGGGTTGCTGAATGCACCAAGAGCCCTTTTCCTGGCTATATTGCTAACAGATCAAATATAGTGCTCCTGTGTATCTTGAATTGGGTGTTTTAATGTCTTCTACTGGTTTTATTGTTTTTTATTTTTAAAAAAATTACATTTCTGATTGTAATATCTGTTCTCAATTGTAAATTGCCCAGAGTCATTTACTGATATGGGAAGCTATAGAAATTGAATGAATGAATGCTTTTTTTTACTTTCTTACAAATCTTCAGTTTTGTTATTTTCCTTCCTGTTCAAAAAGGACAAACATTTGGCATATTACAGTACTACAATACCATTGGCAAAATCATGTAACTCACAACATCTGATAGAATTTCAGAGTAGAGGGAAAAGAAGAAAAGTTGCCCAAGAAAAACAACATAAAATATATTGGACTTACCAGTTAAGGTCTCATTTCTACAGTGGAAAGAGAGCATTCAAGAAGAAATGCTTCAAGGACTTGGTTAAATGTTTTGGGAAAGAAGGAAACCCAAGACATGAGTGCTAGCCAAAGACAGAACTGTGGGCTTGTTAGAGACTCTGGGACGTTAGTGGTGATAGTTCTGATTCTTTCAGGATTCAGGTCTTGAAAAGTTGGCTCAGGAGCTCTTCTTTTCTGTTTAGTTCTACATTATAACAATAAGGAGTGGGGAATAGGTGTATTTCCTTTGCTTGAATATCTGGGTCTTCCACCTGCACTGGCAACTTAGGCCTTGATCTCTAGAGTGAATGGAATCCAAAAAGGATGCTTCTGAAAATGGGGAAGGGAACGGAGAATAAGGGCATTTCCCCCTTTCCCTTGTTGTTCAATCCAATTGGGAAGCCTTAAAACTGCGTTTCCTGCTCTTTTGGCCCCATCCCAAGTTGAATATCTCTGGGGTGGCTGTATTGTATCAAGACTGAAGGAGGCCTTGGTGAAACCAATGGACCTGATTGCTCTCTAAAGTAGGACAGGGCTGCAGCTGAGAAAAGATCATCTCCTCCTACAGGAAGCCACATCAGAACTTCTAGTTCTGTCTCCACAGCAAATTCACCTCAGATTTCCAAACAGCATGATTCTGTTTGCCACAAATGATGGCGTTAAGATTCATTTAGCAATAGCTGAGAAAAAGCACACCACAGAAAGCAAGTTATTTCAGTTCAGCTAAAAGGTTCAAAATACCTTATATTAATTGTATCTGAAACATAGTGAGATATAAATCCAATAAACTTGCTAGCTAATACACCTGCTCAGTTTTTACTGGGAATGCCATAGTATATAACACTATGTTGTTGTTGTTAGTTGCGAAGTCATAGTATATAACACTATAACACACACCTAAACACAGAGACTCAGATCTGAATAAGTCTCCAGTTCCCATGTTTTAGCTTGAACTTTCTTTCTTAAGAGATATGGATATCATGCCACCGTCCTTGGTTTAAGTTTGAAGAGTTGAGTTTTGTGATGTTTGTTTTTTGCAGAAAAGCATTGGAGAAACAGCAGCAGAACTTTTTCACTACCCCTTAGTTGTTAAAAAACAATGTGATCTTTTTACAAAGTTTCTGTCTTCTGTATAATTTGATTTCAACACCATTTTTAGCCTGCAGCTGGCTGCACCCAGAATTGTACTTGAGAAAAGAATAAGTTCCATTCACATGTGTATATCAATCAGATGCTATCAAACTCATGGGAATGTGTGCCAGCTTGCCTTGCATCATTCATCTATAAGGAATAACTTACATAATACCATCAAACATTTCCTATGATCCATCTGAAGAAAAACCCAAGCATAATATATGCTTATTTCCATTTGCAAACAGTTATACTTAGTACTTCATTAAAAACAAAAGTTCGGTTAAGTTTGGGAAAAATTTCCATTCTGACTCTGAGGAAAGCTGTTGCCAGTCTATGACTATCAAGCTAGATTTGATTTGATGGTTTATTCAGTAATAGACAGTTTTGTACATTTCTGAAATACTTGGAAATGAGTGGTAATGCCATTACCATATAAAATTAATACTTCTTGAGACTTCATACAAAACAAACCAGAGTCCCTAAATAACTAATACAATACATATCTGTATTCTAGAAGTTATTTTCTCATCACTTCTAGATAATACATATCTCTAATTTGTTTCTTCCCATTTACTTTTACTAGGTTATTCCAGGTTTATTTTATGCATTTATCAATGTATTTACTATAGCCACCTATCTCAAATGCATGGCTCTGGGTGGCTCACAACATTAAAAACAAAATATATAGCAATATTAACATAAAACAAGAAACAAAACAGATATTCATCAAGAGCCCCAACAGTTTCTTCAGTTGATTATAAGAACTCCACATAATTATTTACAGACACTTGGTTGCAAATTTAGAGGAATTAACTTTGGATTGTATTTGGCAACACATTATAATTTTGAAAACACTGAAGCATGTCTTGGGGATGACTAATAAACTGCTATAAATCAAATGTATATGCATAATCTCCCATCTATACAGGGTCAACACCACCAATCATTTAAGAACTCAGTATAAATCCTTGCCTTGAACTGAAATTCAGATAGAACTTTAATAAAGGGATACATGAATAAAATAACTCATCAAACAACTGATTCCAAGTTAAATCCATTGAAAAGGTTCATGTTCTACTTGAAAATTGACAGTAGAGAGACTTTGGCCAAACAGAAATAAATCAATATGTAAATGAAAAGAAAGAGAGAAGAAGAAAAAATAACCAGTGACTTTCACATTTTGGTCATTAAATTTACACTAAATTCTATCATGCCAAAATGTATCTTTCTCCCACAGTTTCATCTCCAACCAAGTCTAGCTGAGGATAGGCATTGAGATTTAGGAAATAATTCACAATAAAATCCAATGTTCAAGAGATTTGTTCAGCAGGAAGAAAAAAGAAAGTAAACGTATCCTTGCTAGAATGTCACTTAAAATGATGCACATTTTCAAAGTTCTCAATCCCCCGGTTCTGCATGTTGCATGTGTCAAAAAGAAATGTGCTTGGGGCAAACCCCAATCAGACCACACTTATGCAAACATTAGCCAGCTTTCCTCCTATTCACTCCCCAGAGCTTTATTTCACCTTAAAAAAGAAATGCTGGGACATCCCCTACTCCTAATAAGATGCAGAATCGACATAACTATTAAATCAAAATGAAACAATGCGAAGTCTATTTAAGACACACAGAAAAGAACGAACTAGGACTGAGTCTTGCCTTTCTGCAATTGGTGTAAAATTGGAATATTAGGCATAAACTGGTGTAACAACTGCCAGAGAAAAACCTCCAATGGCTCCCTCCAACACTACTATTCCTTTTCCTTCTTACTGGAGAATAAGATGAAGAAACCCTCTCTGGGCTGCACAAGCTCAGACTGTGAGGGCTTTCAAAGTGTTTTCCCACATATGTACACATACATGCACAGGAAAAGGACAAAAACACTATCCTGACCTTCTACATTACATTATGTTAATATAGGATTTATGGGAACAAAGGAAAGCAGTATGATTCACACTCTGCTTTATGTCCTCAATCACTCTTTGCAAAGTTTGCTTTGAGTAATATTCTTTTTTGTCCATTCCCCCCCCCCAAACAAATCTGGCAGTGGAAAAGAGGTTAGAATTGGGATCTTAGTCCACATGGAAATCACTTTCTCCCCCCATTGAAGCTATTGTTAGCTTCAACAGGAAAGAATCGCCAATAGGTGTAGCTATGATTGTAGAACTCTGACAATGTAGCTTCCAATGGAAGAATTAAGTATATTATCAATCATCATCACTATCATTATCAATAGAAACGGGCCCATAACATTGCCATGCAGAAGCAGGTGGAAATAACATATACACAAGCGTATATGGTCTCTCTTCTGCCAATCATGTCTAGCAAAGCTCTGCTGACAATCATTTTCCTCTCTTTTTATCCATTGATAGGATTTTTTTCATCTATGTAAGTGTTTCTTAATCAAAAGAAAGATTTCCACACAGCTCCAGACATCAAACGAGTACTTTTTTCCCCTTTACTATACTTTTCTCTTTTTTGAAAGCTATTATGGTATCAAAGACTTATTCTGTGTGGAATCTAAGGTGAATCTCTAAAATAATCCTTCTGGGATACAGATGAAAAATGGAGCATACGTGTTGGCCAGAAATATCTAATGCAATCAATTTCAAGAGGGGGAAGGAAGGAGGGGAAAAATGGGGAGGAAAGCTCTAACTTCTCTGATGAAGAAACTGTCCACTATTACAGGCAGTTTTCTAAGCCTATTGGCTTTCTGGATTGATAAATTTGCTTCTGCAGAGAAGTCCTGCTGAGTGCAACATAATAATAAATTCTTAAAATCTTGTCACAGCTGATTAGCAAGAACTAGGTGGAAGTGATCGCTCATGGATCAAAAGATTTTAGAGCCAACCCATGGGTAAGGGTTAGAAAAGATGTCAGAAGTAAACAGCAGAACTGTAATAACAATGATCAGGATGAATTTGTCTGATAAGGACACATGGAAACGTTTCTGTTGGACACAAATGTGTCCAAGCCAGTTATCTGAGCCTTCATTCCAAATCCTTGGAATCCATCACTAAACGTTGGGCAACAGAATGGTTCTCCTCCCAGTGACATTCAGGACTCCTCAGGATATTTCCTTCATTAGCACATTTTGGATAATTGGCAGATTTCCTCCCTAGCTGCCCATTGGCAGCATACCAATAAACAAACAAAAAACAGTTTCCTTTGTACAAATTGAGAAAGAACAGAGGGTGGTGTATGTATGCCTCTATCAATATGGGACTGATAACATTGATCTGGGAGTAGAATGGGTTTGGGGGAGATGTGCAGACAAGGGAAAATCAGCTAATCAAACAGGAAGGCAATATCTATTCCAGATGTTGAAGTTTTTGACTTACACCTGTTAACCTTCTATATAGTGTTATCTTCTGCAAAGTAAAAGTGGAAAATATTGATCAGATATGCAGGAATATTTCAGAATTCTCTACAGTATTTATAAGAGCTGTGCATTTTATAATGATGGTTAGTTTTGATTCATACAGTACATAATGTTCTAATTTGCACATGACACCTGAACTTATGTTAGTACAAGGGCCAGGAGGGACATTTGGAATTTTAAGAATATGTCTTAGAACTTTCACAAAGTGGCTAAGATGGAGAATGTGGTAACCCATAACAAATCCTCTACAGAAGCTGAAGATGGTGAGGCAAGATCCAATGGGCTTATGACAAACAGAATTATCTTGTAAACATTGAGCAAGCCTTCCTTATACCTATGCTTCGTTTGTTACTGATGTTTTCTGTACATCCTGAGCAATTAAAGTCCAGAATAGTATTAACTGTAAATGGGCAATCATAGACAAAACTAGCTTGGAGAATAAAAGGCATCTGATATATCTCCTGTGTTTTTGTTCCAAGTTACAGGTGGCATTTGTTTCACTGAGCCCCTTAGACTAAATTCAGTGTTGAAACATAGGAGAAACATAGGACAATCTTTTCAGGATTTCCTATCATTTTCTTTCTTTCTTTTTTAAAAAAGTCTTATGCTATTCTGTGATGGAAGCCTTAGACTCCTAATAGCATGCTGAGATACAAACTTAGTGATAAAGGAATAAGTGACTATCAAAAAATGTCTCAAGACATTTCTCATCTTACAAAATTCTGAAAAACAAAATATTGCATGTAGTCTTGATTTCTTCCTTACTTGCTGGAACATGGAAACGTGGACTAGGAATTCTGAGAGTGCAGTTGCCACACATCTCAAGGGTAACAGACTGAAGGTGAGTGTTCTCATTGATTTCAGGTATTGTGAAAAGCCCTGGTTTTTAGATCATGCTTTGTTGATGAAACCATAGTTGGTTGGGTTCACAAACTATACTAAGCCCCAAAACACAGTAGCTAAATTCCATTGATTGGTTTTGTTTAGGGACTCAGCCAATCTTATGGGATACTTTTCATTCTAGACTTACAAATCATAGGTTCATGATTTCCCAATTTTGGTCTACAACAACCAGAAATATGTTTATATAGTGAAAATCTAAACTGAGTGTGAAGAGATTAAAAAATGCCTAATAAACAGTATAAAAAGAGGTGAGAGGATTTAAAGCAAAATAAATAGGAATCAACAGAACAAAATGAATACTTGTCATACTCTAAATTATAACTGCACAACATCTTGCAATAACAACATTCCATGACAAGAAAAATATGAACAACCACTAGACTGCAGCAAAGAGAGAGAATTTATCGTGGGATTGCACAGATTTTTGCAGACCAGAGATGAAATTTCTGTGTTACATTTCATGGTTTAAGAAAGCAGAGTCATTGTATATAAGTTGGGTTTTTGGTCACTCATAATCGACTTACACAAGCAATGTTCACATCTTAAAACTGGATGTGGAACTCAGGACTACTAATGTCTAAATTAGATCTGTAATCCATTTTGCTTTACTACTACTGATAGTAAATAGAAAAAAACCTGTGAAATAAAACTTCAATCTGGTCCAGCCATTTAAACAAACCCTTAGCTGACTGCTGCAAGAACTAAATGATTACTATGGGAGTCTTAACTAGGATTGGCTGTACAAGGGATTCCTTAATCCTTTGCTTAACGTTATAATTAGGAAAAGAACAATCTGAACAGATGGGTGTTGTTTAATATACTCATTAATGATGTGGAAACAGAGGGTGAACAATTTGCAAGTGACATAATTATTTAGGATAGATATAATTAGAGGCAAATGGGCCTTTAAGGCCAAATAAATGGTTGAATTCATAATAGCCAATCGTAGTGGATGGGAGAATCTGTATCAATCAATTCAAGATAGTATATATAACAATATGGAGTTGAACCACTTTCATACAGGGAGTGATAGGCCCAAAGTGGCTGTACTAAAATCAAAGTAGAAATGCTAGCATGTAGCTCTTGATTCGGGAGAGGTTGTATGTGTTTTGCTTTGAGTGATTTATTTTGTTTTTTTGAAAGCAAGGTATATGCCTTGGCATAATAAATTTGCATAACAATAATTGCGATCTCTGAAAAGTGCAATTTTACTGCTATCTCAAGAAGCCTAAGTGCTCTACTGAAAGAACTGTATACAGCATTAAAAGTAAATATATATGCATATTTATTGCATACTCAGAGTTATGTGTAAGTACTGGAAATTAACTAATAGAACTTTAATTTTAGGGTTTGAGCCTGCAATAGATCAGTATGTAGAATTCTTGGATAATTGCAAGGAATCTTGCTGTCTTTCAGATCACTTGCCCTCTTCACTTGTGCCACACAGTAACTGAGTTTTAAAAAATACAGAATATGCATTAAACAGATGGCATTGGGGAATGCAATTCCATAAGCTAGATTCATTGAAGAACCTTTCCCCAATAGTCATCTGCCACAGGTCAAAGATTATGTGCATATGTTATAATCATTACAGATACTAAAGCTGTTCTTGCTTCAAACATAATGTGGTAAAAAATGCTTCAGCACTTCTCTGCTAATTAAAGCAGCTACATCTTTTTATTTTTATTTCTGCATGAAAACATATTATTGCTTTAAGGAAGCTGGTCATGCAGAAATCTGGATAAAGATATGCTTTAGTAAATAATACAGAGGTGCTTATGGTCTAAAACTCCTCTTACAAATCATTTTGAAGCTAGCAAATCTTATAGGTATCTGCAGTTCCTCTCCCACATTCAGTTCACTCACTGTTTTGTAATCTGTACATAAAAGTAAGTTACGCTCATAGAGACATTACACATGCAACATTTTGCCTTAACCTATTTTAGAAGGGCTTAGGATGCATTTATAAAGAAGAGGTCACTTACAAAAATGGATAGCTGAATCCATCTCAAGCCATTAGCAGGCCATTATATAGACCTAAAAAGTGATAAATGGAAGGATGTACACTATATAAAGCTTTATTAACCTCATTTCCATGACTTTTTGTTTGAATAGGTTTCAACAAACTGAGAGTAAAACCTTGATTATACAGCTTAAGTGTACTTTCCCATTCTTGGTATCATGTTTTATTTGGAATCACTAGAACGTACTTCTGTATAGAAATGTATCTTATTTGACCCCTTCCTGCTCTACTTGGTCAATAAATGCTTGTTTTGGATATTTTTAATTAGATTTTTTTTGTTTTAATTTTTAGAAAAACCTAATTGCAAATCTATGTATTTTCCATTGGTCATTCTAATTCATATTATTTAGGGAGGCCACTTGGAACATTTCTTATTCCTATAGTAGAACGGGCACAGACAGGGCATTTGCAGATGAATGTTTGACTTATTTAGTGTTAACAATACTGCAGTTGTTAATTAGGCCACTTTTCATATTAGTTATATGTAACAAAGAACTACAGAAGCTACAATCCTTGCAGAACTGAGATTTGATTTACAAGGTTAGCAATCAGACTGACAATTGAAATCAAACTGCACATTAGTTTCTCCACATTCTGGACAAGCGGGTCAATTCCTCCGATTGGTTATCCCTAGAGGGAAGTAAAGCATAGTGGAGGAAGAACATATTATGGCATAATACTCCTGTGCTAGCTATTGGATCAATAGCCTCTATCAGCAGGACTCTACTTAATGAAGCTTAGACTGTGCCATAAGTCTGCTAACAGCTGTAAGTTAACACCAATTCCAATAAAAACAACCGTTGAATCCAAATAATTGCTTCATTTTTTTTCCTACCAAAGAGATTTATGAAGAAATCACACAATGTGCATAAGACAATTGGGCATCAAACCTGCAGAAGCTAAGGGAGAAACTCTCAGGTCATCTGAAGGACAGCAAAATAGAATGCAAGACAAGAGTTGATATAGCTGCTTATTTTATTTTTCATAGCCAATAATTTTATAATCTGCTGATTTTATTAATCATATAATATAGCTCATTTATACTCAGTTTAAGACTTACATATGAAGTGGCAAACTGTAGGAACAGTCGTGTGTGTGTGTTTGTGTGTGTGCGCGCGCGCATGCGTGCATTTATGAGTGATAGTTATCTGGAGCTGTTTATTCTATAAAAATAGTGATCATTAGAAGACCCCAAGTTAATTAGCATTGCAAGAAATTTCTGGAAACAGGTCATCCTCAACATATGACAATTGAGGCCAAATTTTAGTTGCTAAGCAAGTCATCTGGTGAGGTTTTCAGTGATATTGTAACTTTGAACTGTCACTAAATGAACTGTTGTAAGTTGAGGACGACCTGTTTTCTAGTACTTATAGCAATAGCACTTAGACTTATATACCGCTTCATAGTACTTTACACTCCTCTCTAAGTGGTTTATAGAGTCAGCATATTGCCCCAACAATCTGGGTCCTCATTTTACCGACCTTGGAAGGATGGAAGGCCAAATCAACCTCAAGCCCCATCAAGATTTATATCGATATATTTACTGTATGCATATGTGTGAGAGAGTATATACACAATATATATTTTAGCCCAACATTTATACTATGGGGGGTGGGGGGGAAACGGCAGCGATGGCAGGGTGATCTGCATGGCAGGTGGGAGGGAAACCTGCCCCACTTGTTTCACGGCCACTTTCGGCCAAGCCGCATTACAGCAGCATTGGGTCCAATACGCGAGGCAGCAAACAGCTGTATCACGCTGAAACTGGCCGTTTGCCACCTCCTGCCCAATGGTGCTGGCATGAGACTGCGGAACAAGCCGGGTGACAGTAAGAAACCAGTATACCAGTTACTTGCCTCCGCCCGGCTTGTTCCGTAGCCTCATGGCAGCCACATTGGGTGTGGTGTGTGAGGCGGTAAGCAGCCATGTCGCGCCGAAACTGAGGGGCCATCAGGCTGTGGCTGCTGATGGACACAGTTGGTCCCCATGCACTCACTGTGTGTGGGAGGCCGATGGTGTCAGGTAGCAGTCGCCCCGGCCCCTGCCTCGCCTTGCCTTATGGTAATGTCACCCCTGCCCTGCCCCCCTGCCTTGCCTCACCTCGCCCCACAGGATGAGCCTCCTGCCCGTTTCACCCAGCAGAGACCCCCCTGGATCTCCCCCAACCCTGCTTGGCACCCACAGGCGTTTCTCTCCACGTGCAACATCAAGGTAGCCACATCCACCCAGTCTTCCGTGACCACCGCAGCCACACCCACCCAATGGGCCACGCCCACCCGCACCTGATGATACATAAGTGGGTTTTGGGTTGCAGTTTGGGCACTCGGTCTTTAAAAGGTTCGCCATCACTGGTATAACCAATTAAAAATACATTGATGTAGCTTACAATGCTCAATGATTACTTTACAGCACAAACAGGAACACTAATTCATAGAATAGGATAATAGGTGCATGATGCAGCCTTTGCTTTCCTGTTCTACTGTATTGTTCAGTATATAGAACTGCATGCAAAAATTATTTTCTTGTGCTAGAGAAATATAGCATTAATATTTAATAACTCTTACGATTATAGAAACAGAAATTTAAACATGCAAGGTATTGGGATATTACATTCTGATTAAGGGTGAACCTTAGGAGAACATAACCTATTCTCTATTCTCTAAAAACTGCAAATAAAAATGCTTAATTTTCACATCATCATCAACATAAGCATTCTTCAAACCTAGGCAGGTCTGAAAGAAAATAAATGTAGGTGGGTTTATTTTACCATATATTTTATCTGTGTGTTCTTTATATTAAGATATGGTACAACATAAAATTCCGAATACCGAGTACAATCATTGTGCAAGAGCAGATTTAGAAATCAAACACAACACAAATATTCATAAAGCCACAAATATTACATTACTGGATATCAAACCATGCATATTATGTCTTGTTTTGTTTAGTATATAGAATAGAAGCAAACAGCTTGGTTAAAATAAATACAGCAAATGTATTAACAGTTCACATACATGGAATCCAAAAAGAAATATTAAGGCATTTGTTACCTAGCAATTGCTAACTATGTAAAACGGTTTAGCTTGGAGAGAGTTGGGCTACCCGATTTCCCCTGTAAAAAATCAACGTTACTAAACAGTAGCTGAACAATACAGAAAAATGCTTTTGGCTGCCATCTGGTAGTTTCCAGATATATGCAATCCAGATACAGTACTGCAATGATGAAGAGAACTTGTGTAAGTTGTTTTCCTGGGTCTTGCCCTGTTGATCTTGGACTAGAACTTAAGAGTAGATCTTCCAAGAATGAAGGTCCAGAGGCAGAAATGGCCCAGCTGCCCTCCTCCTGCCTTATACTGTCAAGAACCTGAGTTCCTTTTTGGCCTCTTATGCAAGTTACCACTTTTTATTATTTGGGTGAGATCGAACAGGTGGTTGACATACCGCCCCCAACACACACGCCTCCCTATCAAATCAAGATACTAAGAAATTTATTTTGTATTCCAAAGCATCAGTAATAGTTCAAGGTAGTAAAAGTTAATGGTTCTTACACTGCTCTAGCACAGTTTGATGGATTCTTCCCTTAGCAAAGCATTATGATCCAATGATGGCTTTGGAAGATCCTACACTGCCAGTCTTGACTTTCTAGCCTATGAAGATTTGCCTCCTCACATTCCCTAATATAGCTGACTGTGGACAATCAGAGTTGTAGTCCAATATGTTTGGAGATAACTCTTCTCAGTATATCAGTGTTCTGGATGGAACTTCATTATTTACTGCAATGAATGAAAGGGATTTCTGTGCCACCAAACAGTGACTTGATTCTATACAAAGGGATGGTACTAGGGAGGAGAAGGAATTATCCTGATCATGATTTAAGGATAATCCTTAAAAATAAAAGGATTATCTTGATCTTGGTTTTGCCAGTATGTAGTGGGATTGGGGCAAACTTGCTCTTTTTAACAAGGCTTAAACCTATCCAATATGTCTGATGATAACAGAAGATATATGAAACCAGTAACTTTTTCATACTTATGCAATTAATTTACACACTCAGTCCACATCTTTATTAGCAACATCAGAAAGTTTTACAAATATGTCTTTGGTTTTCATTGGAATTAATGTCATAATTATTCCCAATATTTATTTTTAGAAGCAACTCCCCAAAGTATTTTGTGTAAGGTAGCGATACATGCGCATGTGGGCATGCGTGCACACTCACACACAAAAAATTAGTGCCCCGTACTTGGAGTGAATTCAGTAAAACTTTGTTTCAAATATGCAATGCCAGAAGGCCACATGAAGATTATGCTACTTTAAATGCTATAGCTTCTTCTCTTCAATGGGAAAAAAATACAGTATTCTGAAGTATTTTTGCATAGGAAAGCATGAATGTTGTGGTGGGAACAAGGGACTGGGATATTATTTTAGTCATTATTTTAACAAATATTAGGTTAGTTTTATCCATAGCCAAAAAAAAAAGTTTAAGAATCTTACAGACATTAGCATTTTTCATTTTCTTTGAATTTCCTGTGAAGTCAAACATGTGCTAAGGGAGAAGACAGAATTTCAAGTTTCTCCCTCATGGCTTCTATGACTACATGCTGTACTAAAGTTTTAACTATACTCCAAATATTACTGGAGATGGAATTTAAAATCACATTAACATAAGCTGATGCAACCAAAAGCATGAGTTCCATATCTGTCCAATTAGTGACCATCAGACCTCATTATTCCCACTAATCATGTATTAAAAAATCCTGATTAAAAAAAATCAGTCACCTAGCTAAGGTTGAACAGCAGGAGCAGAGAAATGGACAATGCTGCTAAACCTTTGAGAGACAGATGGCATGTATCTTGTTTTACTTAGATCAGGGGTGTCAAACTCAATTTCATTGAGGGCCACATCAAGCATTGCAGTTGCCCTCAGGGGGCCGGGTGGGCGTGGCCTACTGGGTGGGCATGGCTAGAGTGCGTATGGCCTACTGGGTGGGCATGGCCAGCTCTACATAGTTCTCATCAAGGGTGCCTATGGGGGCCTGGGCAGGAGTGGGACAGATCTGAGGGTCTCTGGAAGAAGGGCCAGGGCCAAGGCAGTGGGGGCCGTTCCCTCACTGTTTCCAGGATGGCTTCGCGGGCCACATGAAACCACTTCGCGGGCCGGATCTGGCCCCCGGGCCTTGTGTTTGACATGTCTGACTTAGATCATTGCAAGGAGGACAGAACAGGGCTGGCTGTAATCATGAAATGACACATATTTTATAGTCATGAATGTGACTGAAATAAATGGTGAATTGGTACTAATCTGTTAAGATTAATATTCACAATGAAAGATTGAAAACTTTCTTTTTTTCATTACCCCTTTCTTATGATATTATGGATTTCAACTCTGTATGTTGAGAACTTCAGAGTAACGTCTGGGAGACACTATCTTAGGGAAGCCTTGTTTATGATCTTCAATATCTTAAATAATCAAACCTTTATCTACATAATTTCCTGATATCAAAAATTAATATTCTTCCCTTTCATGATAGAATACTATTTGTTGCTTTATTGATCTATTTCATTTCAGGTAATTCTAACAAAAACATCACCAATTCAAAACTTCTTTTTTTTTAGTTCCAGCCAACTATTATTGTCTTTTAAATTAATAAAGGATTTTCAAAGCAAATACTTTCACTGTAATAGATAATTCATATCAAATCCTGCCCAGCAGTTACCTATTGCCATAAGTCTTAACCACAGTTATAATATAACTTTATCATTAGGCTCCAATTGCATAAACAAACATACACAATGGCCTCCATTCAACATTATGAGTCACAGCATATGGAGATATTATCCTATGTAAATCATTTGAAGGATCTTCCAAATGACTGTAATTTATTTTAAGTGTCCCTCATATTTCAAATATCTTGGGATTATTTTCCCACACAACGCCTTTTGTGACTTCTGTAATATTTTCTATAGCCACCCAAGCATCAGAGTACCAAAGTAACAGTAATGTAGCTTTATATTATTTCAGCAATGGCTGGATGTTACTATGAAGAAACTACATTTCACGGCTTGGTTCATCCAATGTGTAGGAAATACTGTTCTTTAAAGCAAATTTCTTTTAAACCCCAATCTCTTAGGTTCTTGGAGTCAAAGTTAAGTTCTCTACTAGTGCACTAATTGTATGTGTTTAGCAATGTAATACTGACATAAAAACTAATTTATAACTGGAGCTTACCCTTAGTAGCTACAAATTTGGAGAATGGTTACACTACAGCTACAAACCTGAACCTTAGGGCAGTAGAACAAGCTGACTTGGGAGACATTAAGTGCTTCTTTCTATTTAAGCCGTCTGTCAGAGAGATAGCAGAGAAAACCTGTGGTACAAATGAAGAAGGGAATTGGACCAGGTGATCTCAACATCCCTTCTAACCTGATGACTGATTCTAACTCCTAGACATTGTGCAAATTCTCTCTTTTGTTGAAATCAAAGTTAGGGATTGGGGTTATAATACAGTACAAGACTAGACAACAAACAATTTGACTAGATTTCTTTTCCTTTGTTTCCCCAGTGTGGGACAATATGCCAAAAAACAGATGAAAAAGCCACATAATGTTGAATAAATATACATTTTTTTGACAAACAAAACTATACATTATTTTTTAAAAAATATTTTTTTAAAATTCCTGGGAGAAGGGTAGAAAGAAAACCAACAATAAATTTACTAATTAATAATAAATTCAGTACTTATGTTTTCATCATATTCATATCCATAAATTATTACAACATTCAAGATTTAAAATTTTGCGTGTAGGAATTAAAGAGTTATCTTCCTATTAAAAACCTGCAACTCAGACATGTTATACAAAAGCTAAAACTATATAAAAATGTTTCCCCTTTATTCAATAATTGTATAGTATATAAATGAATTGCAATTACTCTAATTTGTAACAGTTTACCTATGTTCAAAACTATTTCATACCTTAAAATTTAAAAATATAAGTAGTCTTTACTTCTAAATTCTATAACAAAGGTGTGACTATATTCTTGGCACATAAGTAAATTTAAAGCAATAGACAATAATAAAAAAATTGGGGAGAAAGTATATCAATGTTTAAATGTTCACAACTTATTTTTGTTCCTCATACAGGGCAAGTCTTTTAGCTGGTAGCTGTGCGGGCGTGCATGCGTTTTGCTACATCATAAACATAGGCTATATCTGGTCGTTTCTCTGGATCTGGGTTGATGCAGATGTTAACTAATTGTCGGAGCTAGAAAAAAAAGAGAAAAAAACAGCATATAAAGAAGAAAGAATTAAAAAGAAAAGAAAAATACTCCTGTAGACAAAATTATGAGAGTGCTTTTGTACTAGAAGTTCAATGCAAGTTATAAATGCTGGGGGGAAAAAGCAAGGCAGTAACACTTAAATATGTGTTTTCTTATAAAAACAGTATTCTTTAAACCACTGCATTTCCTTTTATATAATTCTTTACATACTTTTAATCACAGTAGCAGGACTCCAGGCTATATTTAATAGTACAAATCACCTATTATATATCTAAGTACAAGATATATAAAATGGCCACACTGGACAGCAGGATGCTTAATGATGTTTCCATGATGGATTTTTCACTAATCTTAAAGTTGCTTAAAACTATTATGGAAAGAAACTGGGTTCTCTTTTCAGTGACTTTGCAGAGAGCTGAGAAATGCCTGCATGGAATGGAAATATTGTCATGGTTTCTAAGACTTGCTATGCAGAAAGGAAAGACACATTATAAAATGAATATTTTAGGCTACAAATCTATTTGTCTAAAACCACTGAAATCAACACAAACACTGATCACTCTTTGGTTTAATATGTAATGATAGCATCCAATCTTGAATTTTATTTTAGATGTGCAAAATTAGTACATTTTTTTCCACAAAATGGACTCTTTCCCCCTCTTTTGTTTTCAGTATAATAAAGCAGCAAGGAAAGTATGCAAAGTATGCTTAGAAAACATATTCGGTAAATAAAAAATTATAAAAGAGAGCACTGTTAAAACAAATTATATAACAGGAGCATTCATTCTTCTAATTGTTCATCTGCTAGTATTTCCAGGTTACTGCAGTCCTAGATCACAGGAGGCTTACAATATAATGACATACAGTAGAACAATTATATTTTGATCTAATAATAAAAAAATCTCCTTCAGCAACATCAACAAATCACCAAATAACACTGGAGCATTTAATAATATTCTTGAATATCAATAGAAGATAGTGATCCTAATTTTAGACTGATTTCAGAACGAGGAAGCCATTAGCTTCTGATACCCACCCTTTATCTTCCAGAGTAAACACAAAGACAGCAGCATACCATCCCAGCCAGTCCATACTTGGAACAGACCAGATTTACCTACGTAGGACTCAAGACTTGTACAGTTTATACATAAAATCAGCATCATCATTTCATATGCTGCCCAATTCCCTTGACTTGTACCTGGAAACAAATTGCAACCAGTGTATTTCCAGCATCAAGACATTAACCAGACTTAAAGGCTCTTACCCATTAAACACACAGACAGCTGCAACTGTGCAGCTGCAGCTTTTGAGTGGCTTTCAAGTACAACCCTATGTAGATTGAATTACAGTAGTTCAGGCATGAAAGTGACAAGGGCATGAACAACTGTTGCCAGTGCATCAATAGCAAGCATGCATAACACAACACAACACCATTCCCAGCATTCCACAGAGTTCTTAGCAGTAACTCTTCAAGCACTGCAAAGATAGATAGCATATGATTCTGAAAGTCTAACATGACTAACAAAAACCTCTGCTTTTCAGTTACTTCTCAAAGTCAAGCTGGCAAAAGAGGCAACGTATTGCTTAGGTTGTTACAGAATAATGTGAGACCCTCAATTAGTTCAACTAGCTCCAGAAAGCCAGTTATTCTTTCTGCATTTCCATAGAACTGATTTAAAGAAATATATACTGTGGACCTCATCAAAGAAGAATGTGAATGTATGCAAGACAGAAAATATATAATTAAAATGTATCGTATGTTATTAAATATTCACTAATGAAAATGCTTCTACTGTATTTCAGTAACATCTGTACTGTAGTCAAACTTTCAGCTAAAGTTTAAGGGAAGGAATATGCATACAGACACATATTCTTAATACTGTTTTCTGATCAAAATATTATCCATGCTCATTTACTGGAACAAAAAAGAGGGAACAGAAACAATATAATCTAATTTTGTTCCTTTTCTGAATATTGACCTTGGGTTTGAAAACAAAAGGGTAGAATGAGGTAGATATCACGCATTTTAATAGCTGTGATTGGGGAGAAGGGCCTGTAGGTTTGATTTAAATCTTTCTAAGTAAGATCTCTGAAAACCTTGTCAGAATATGAGCATTTGCACTGTACTCTATGAACATCACTATGACCTTGAAGCATAAGAAGGCACGTTGAAAGACCATGATTTCTTACCCAATAGTCCAGTAGCACGATGAACAAGCCCACACCGTTCTAAAAACTGCCAAGAAGCTATTCTATTAACATGGAGCTTATGGCATCATTTGTATATGGCTGCCTTCGAAAACAGTAATTTGAACTGGGCTGAGTTAGAGAAGTCAGGATGGTTGCTTATTTCCCTTAACCTGTTCTGTGAACGTTGCCCAGTGACAGTATTTTGTCTGAAGCTTAACCAGTTGGTGGGACAAATTTCTTTTTTACATTAACAGCAGGTTTGTCAGTCTCCAAGAGAGAGAAAGGGAGACAGAGTAAGAAAATGTCCCCTAGGTCACAAAGGAGGACTAAAGTACCCTGGCCATGACACCAGCAAACAAGTTAACGGAAATCTCCTATAAAAGTACCAAAAAAAACCAAACAGGCATGCTCATTCTGGCAAGGATACTCAATGTATTACTCATTATGAAATAGTGATTAAAGTGTAAACAAAGGCTTTAGTAGAAGCACTGTCAAGTGATAGATATGGGAAAAACCACAAATACTGGGAGAGTGGACAGGAGCTTCTCAGAAAGGGATCTCACGGTTGTATGGCGAACAGTTTGGAATGTCAGCCCTGTGCACAGAAGCAGTACAAAAGATAAATTTCATATCATTACATATATTTCAGTTCTGTCATTTTCCTTTCCTAAATTTTAAATTTTTAATAAAAAATCCTAAGGTTATACTTTTTTTTTTACTTTTCCAAAAAATCCAAATTGAACTTTTCCAATTTCCATATGGCTTCATTGACCTCTTTTTCCCTTTGTGGAATTTGTTTGAAACGTTTAGTGAGTGTGGTTAGGAAGTAGGAGTTTTGGCTTGACACATGCAGGGGAGAAGCATCATTTATTTTTATTTATTTTTTTAATTCCATTTTATATCCCGCCCTTCTCCGAAGACTCAGGGCGGCTTACAAGCTTAGCAGTGATACCTTGGTTTAACCAGTCTGAATCTAGTGATGGTTTGGGAGTCTTTTCTAGATATAATAGAAATTAGCACAATTCTGAACCGATGCCCTAAATTGTTACTGCTTTGTCAAAATTAGATTATTATTTTTTTTGCTATGGTTTCAATGGCATCCAGAAGCAATATGAAAGTATTTTTAAAAATATATCTCTGATTATATAAGCGGAATTCAAAATTTAAAAATACAGTACTATCAATAGATTTGGACAGATTACTATGTAAGGAGCCTAATTGAAATAGAGCAACTGAAGTGAAATCATATTTTTGCTACAGATATTTTATAACATAGTTTATATTAGATTTTAGGAAATTCAATGCACTGATATGGAGGCTTATTTTAGAAAACATCTCTCTCATTTCTAACTTTATTTGAACAAGTATTTTGCCTCCACAATTTCTATTCCAAAGACTATTTAAAAATACTGTAGGGACTACATATATTAATTTATGAGAGCCAGGAAAACTGCAGGGTATAGTCTAGGGCAGTCACCAGTATTGAACACTGACTTAAAGGTATCAACCCCCCAACCCCCCCCCAACTTAAATCCTTATTTTCCCATTTTGTTACTGTTAAAATTAATTTAAATATTAATTGCATAATATTACAAGATTCATTATCTACGGTAAATATTTTAGTTAAGAAGATGCATCTTTTTATTAATTAAAATTAGGTAATGAATCATGTAACATTATGCAATTGCTGTATTATTTAATTTAAAAATTAACTCTCAACTTTTCCTTTCAGTTTGCATATAATAAATAAAAGAGGAAAGAATTGTAAATAAAACTGCCAATATCATATAAACATCTATTTGTGAAATGTATTTAAATACTGTATATACCTGCAGTCAAAATATAAAAATGCCCTCAGAGGAAATGGAATTTTCACATACTTAATCAATGCATTATGATGGAATTTTAGTAAGCATTAAATACCTTGGAGAATCTTATTTTATATAGATTCACATTAAATATATTCCAATTTGATTTACATTTCATGGGGTATAATATTTTGTTTTGAAAATTGAGCACTCCAGTTCATATAGTCAACGCTCAAGAGGGAAACTATATGCTAAAAAGGAACTGAAAATAAAAAGGATTGGAAATAAAATTCATAGTAATTAATTCCACTTGAAACTGGAAGAGGTATAAATATATGTAGTTTTGACACACATATGTTCAGACTTTTTAGAGTTGGAAATGATACCCAAAAGGTATCCCCCATTCTTGATCTTTTTGTAGAGGGAAAGCATTATTATTCATCTGTCATGATACCATAATTCTTGACCAATGGATCTTAATTGTGGAAAAGCTGGAACAATGAAAGCACAGACCCAACGTTTTTAGCTTATGGGCAACTGAGCATTTGCAAGAAGGACAAATAAATGTAAATACAGTTGGAAGAAACAGAAATGTTTCCTTTCTATGAACTTCCCTTTCTCTCCCTCTACAATTTGAACTGTCCCCAACTTGTTGGATATTTAAATAATTCTAGGTCTAACCTGTGCCCTATACATATGGATATAAAATAACAATGATGGGCAGTTAGAATTCATGCTTTGACTGGATTTGTGCCTGCATGACCAGAAAAAGGATGAAGATAATCTAGGTTGCAAACACATGCTTCACGAAGACCAGAATAAGGAGCCTTTATGGTAACAGCCTAAGAAGCAAAAAGGAAAAATGCAAACTTTTGGGGAAGCAAACTTACTATCATCTTTTTATTTCTATATCATCATTAATGTAAAAATAAAAAAGTCTCCAAAGACAAGGCTGTCAGATTTTTCTGCTAGTAAAATTCTCATTAATGAGCTGACCTTGAGATCTAGCACATATCCCTATACTAGTTTTTGGATGGTGTCTATTCATTTGCAGTCAAAGTCAGCCTTAGATCGCGTCAGTGAGCTTGCTAGAATTAGAGAGACAAATTGTATATATAAAATTACTGCCCAGAACACACATAAAACATTGGTTTGTCAATTTCTCTCCTTCCTCCTCATCAAATATTTTTAACAACAAAAAATAAAAAACAACATGCTGTCTTTGAAACCAATACAGTAATTAGCTAATTTCAGAATACTGAAATGAGACCTCCCTTTTCATCAATTAGAAGCACTCTAACTGTTCAGACATTAAAAGAAACATGGAAATTAAATGTAGTTGTCAGCCTAAGGATGTAAAGAAGCAATAGAGCTATTCACAGAAAGGGCTTCAGATAAGGAAAGGAGCAACATTATCACAGGATATTGTGCTGGCATATGAAATGAGGAGTGTTACGCGAGAGTAAGAAACAAAAATGGGCACTCAAAGTTTTATCCAACTAGATCCTCACTTAGGAAGTATCAATTGGTTTACATGGTGGGAACTAACGTACACAGTGGTTCAAATGCTGAAAAATATCAAATGGAATAAATCTTCACTGTAGTAACTACCTACCAAAAATGGAAGTACATTAAAACAGATTTTAATTAAAAATATTTTCTTTATCTAAAAACCTTCTGTCAAAAACAGGCAGAGGTTGATGCAAAAACACATCTTTGTACATATTTCTTTGTTCTGTGACCCCTTAATTCTTCTATTCAACTGGAATGAACCTTTCAGTCTACAGAAAAGTTTAGCCTAAATTTTCTCGAAGTCTTTTGGATGCTGTGGTAGATACAATACAGTCTTCTTCTGTATTACAGAGCCTGTGCAAAACACAGAACATTAAAATGTACAGTTAACAGGGATTGTAACTATCCTTCTTTTACAAAAATACCAGTTTTGTTCTAAGTACAATTTTGGAACAATGAACTGTTCACAGTAATAGCACATCCTCTATTACTGAATTTTTCACTGTCAGGAAGTGATTTCCATACTTCTAATAGATCAGGGCTTTCCTTCTCCCAAATGTTATTGTATAGAAAAAGGGTTTTAAAACAAAGACTGTGAAAATAAAGTCCTTGTTTCTGAATAAGGGGGAAGTGCAGCCGGATATTTTTAAAATTCCCCCCTCTACTATCTATATAATAATAATTATTGTTATTATTATTACTTCCCTTTCTGAATACCAGGGCTTCCATCAGGCCTGGACTTTGATATCTGCCCCTTGGCTGAGAATCTATATATCCAACTTCACACTTAGCTGCAGTGAAGTAGCCCTCCAGGCAGGCCGACTTCAACGAACCACTAGTGGTATCATCATTAAAATCCTGCTGAAGGTCACCATGGCAACCGCCTGCTGAGGCTTCACTGCTGCACGCGGCATCTCCTAATCAGCTACCATGTGAAATGCAAATTCAGACAGTCTGAAAATTAGTCAAGAAGAATAGAGGATGAGGATGCAGGTACGTGAAATATTCATGCGCTTCGTGGAAAAAGGAAGACAGCATGAATGACACAACAAAGAACGGCCCCTGACATTCTTGCTATCATTTTGCATTATTGTTCACACCCTAACGTATTTCTAGGCCTCCGGTTCTGAAATTGCCTCTATGAAATGCCATATTTATATTCTGCACAATTGTCATAATTAAAAATGGCCACTGGAAAAAAAGAGTTAATTGGAAAAGCTACATTAAGTCAACGCTGCACACACCAGCGAAGACCATCACATCCACTTCATCGTCTTCCTAGTCATCTTTAAAAGCATAGAGAACTTCACAGTCAAATTCTCCATGTAATAAAAGTGCAAATATTATACAATGATTTTTTTAAAGAGATCCATAATTAATGGACCACAGTTTCTAATTAATAACTAAAATCTTTAAAAGCAATGAGATTCGGAGTTTGGAGTTATATTGTTCCCCAATTCCCTAAAGACAGTGAAATTTTACTGTTTACAAATTATGAGGATTTTATATGTATTTCTACATAGTTTAATTTACTTTTTCTGCTATTTTACTGTGTTTAAAATTTCAAAAGAAAATATGTTCATACATGGTAATCACACAAACACATAGTCATCTATGTATTAGTTACAAGAGACGTGAACATATCCATCCTTAGCAGAAATATTAAGACTTTTTTTGCTGTGTGTATCTAAAGTTTTTATCCTATGACTTTGGAGGCATAACTGTTCCTTGCCAGGGCACTGCATACTAATGGACAAGAATCTCTGTAAAGAATGTATTTTTCCTCTCCTCTGCAGTTACGTATGAATATACAAATAAGTACTGAATTGATTGTCAGAGAAACTGAAAGCATTTCCATTCTCTGCCACCTTTGTCCAAACAACCAACATTGCTAGAGAAGGTATGGAAAGCATACCACTGGTGCCCATTTTGTTGCAGCATGATGTGGTAGTTCCATGTACATCTCTGAATGCACACTCAGAATAACAGAATAGTGAACAGGTTTATGATGATTCCTCTATATATATAAGTACATCATGTTGGAGATATGCCTTGCATTTGAAATACAATTTGTGATATATAATAAAATGAGGTTTCCAAGATTTTTCGTATGTGTGCTTTTTGTTGGTTAGGGCATCATACATACTGCAAAATTATTATTAGGGCTACACAAGGTATTTCAAAAAGGTTGGTTTGCAAAACCTTAAAACATCCAATGTATTTCAGTCAGTATCTTCAATTGTCTTCCCATACCTCTGCGTGCACAGCCACACTGCTTTGTTCATTGTCCCACTGAGATAACCAAGGTAAGTCTTTGAAACAGCCATGCTGAGCTTTTCAGATGACACAGTTGCTTTAATGCTTCAAGGAATTCTTGCTTGCAACAATGCACTTAGTGGTGTTCATAAAGCATCCCTCTCAAATACTATGCACAGTTCTAGCCATTACTCCTGAACAGAGCGTAACTACTTTCTCATCACATCCATGTAGGCACTTAGATCACAGTAAACTGAGGGTTTCATTCTTTCACAATGTCTTCAAAAGGGTAAATAAGAACACCACAGGATATATCATTCAGAAGATATTCTATATAGCTGAAAATCAGAAATTCATGTTGTTCACCGTGGTGTAACCAATCTAAGCAAAGAGGATTTCAGGGTTAACTGCACTCAGTTTAAGCAATTTTCCCCTTATAACTTGGAATTTTAATGCCTTGCACAGAGTTGCAACTATAAAGAAAGCACAAGCAGAAGATATAAAAAATACTATGTAGAACATTACAGCAGTTCTTTCAAAACCATGGCACATTTAAGGTTCACATTTGCAGCCATATTTAAACAGCATTTTTTTATAAGTTCGGCTTCCAGGAAGAAACCAAGTCCTCTCACATTGAAATTAATGAGAGCTGTGCAAGAAAATCCCAGCTATGGGAAACTGCATGCCAGATCCTAGGAGAAATAGGATGCTTTTAAAAAGTAAAGCAAGTTCAAACAGCCCACCAAAAAGGAAGTTACTTACTTCTTCCGAGTAGTGGTCTGACGGAAGGGGTGGATAATCACATTGTTCTATCTTTTTACATAAAGAATACAAGTTCATTTTGTCACCATAGAAGGGGCTTTGCAATGCAGCCATCTGTGTGGAGTAATAAAAAGGATATACTTTTACACTGGGGTGGCAGAGAAGACTCAAATACAGAGGCTTGGCTTTATTTTTTAAAAAATCCCAGTTTAAATTAGAGGCAAATACTTATTTTCTCTCTATGCTATTGGTTTGAGTCACTTACTTCTTACATCTGATGTTCAGCATATTGGATTAGATCATTTCTACAGCATTACACTCAGCTAACATTCCTGTTGCATAAATTAATTGAAATTTCTTATGTACCCAGAACATTATACCCAAATTTTGATTAATATAGTATTTTCTCTATATAAAAAACCAAAAACCATTTACAATCACCTATACCATGAAGTTTCAATTAGAAATCAGAGGAGCTTTGGTAGAATTCACCTAGCTTACAAAGGCTCTGATTTTGTTTTTCTCTGATAAATTTTATGCTCCCTGTGACACACCTTGTATCATGAAAACTATCATATTCTAAATTACAAATTTTCACTTGGCAGATAGAATTATATTCAAAACCAAAAGACGTTTTCTGCATCATGAATGTATTTGTTCTGTTTCATTTAAATATTCTTCTTTAAAAGTTATGTGAACTATGAATAAATATTAATCCAAGCTATAAACAATAATAAGCAGTAAAATGAATAAGTTTATTATTTAAAATGAGAGTGGGGATAAATAGAAATATTTCTGCATGCTCCACTTTCTTCTGTTTGGCTATTTTTTGCCTATAGTCTTGGTCACTTTTCAACTGGTTAAGGACATTTCTGAAGGCTGTAAAAGCCATCAACTGATATGTACTGAAAAATATTAAAAATATAAGTAGTCATCCATCAATTTAAGACTTTATTTTCTGCAACTATCAAGAAGCACTTTGTTGTTCACAGAAGACAAGGAATGCAATTCCCTGCAAAGAACTGTTTGCTTTACATCCCTCTAAAATTAAACATATGCACTGTAAGGTCTGTTTAAGTCATATTTCTAGTATTTTTCTAATAAAGCATTTAATCTATTGAAGCGGTCCATTTTGCAAACATGATCCCGGTTTTACCCCCAAAACTCCATATATTTGGTATAATTATTTTTAAAATGTTGGAACTATTATCATTAGTGTCTCCACTGCTTATTTTAAAATGTTATTGCTTGGCTTTTCAAAAGCAAACAAAAAGTGCACCATACTGCTAAACTTCAAGAGATTTGTACAGAAATGTTCACATTGCCTCTGAAAGCCTTTAAATCTCTGAACCACAGCAGCATGAGCATTGCTCGAAGTGCAGCACTGCCCCAAAGTCAGTCACCCTTTTCTATATGTGCTAATAAGTTTGATTTTGGAAGGACAATGTGTACATTCCCCAGACAGGCAAAGTGTGTGTGAAACACGCTAGTCCATGCTGAGCTACTCAGTGAGCTTCAGCAGGGACAGGACAAGCTGAAAATGGCTCTCATCTGTCTTGTGGTCTTTGAGACAAGAGCATTAACTCCTTCACGACCAAAAAAGGATTCTCATTTTGATAGAGGTGCATAAAGGAATAAAGGAAACAAAAATGAAGAACTAATTAAATTTATAGCAAGAAGATCAAAATTGGATATCATAAAGGTTTGAGACTATCAAGGAAAACAATGATTTCCAATTGTATTGCTGCCATAATATTAAATCTTGAAACCACCTAATTCATGCAGTGTATTTTTATTTCAGTGCAATTAAATACAGAATTAGAAAGTTTCACCACCCAATCAGCATGCATGCACAATTGCAAAATAAACACAGAGATACTCAGCATGGTATAAAACACGTTCATTAAAAAGTAGTTCTGTTTCAATGCTTTAAAAAAGAGAGAGAGAAAAATGAAAAGGGGGGGGGAGAGAAAGCTGAATGTCCCCTAAGGAGTTAAAACAGGACTACTATATTTTCATGCATCTCCTGCTTTGACAGATGAAAAATGTCAACTGTCCTGTTTTTATTTTCAAGCTTTTGCACTATTCATCTGGTTCATTAGTGCATCTTGCTGCTGCCCCTGACAGCTGCTCGCCCTCTCCTCCCAGCAGCTGAATTTTTCAGGCTAATTTGATCCTCCACACTGAGACGATCGCTAGAATGATTGACTTGCTCCCTGACCTCCAGGGTCTGACTTTCCTGATTAGTATTCTAGGGGTGTCTGAGGGACGAAAGCCCACTGTCTGTCTTCAGGGCTGGTGGCAATGCTCTCCCCCACCACCTCACTCGCTCATTCTCTTTTTGGGGAGGCGGGGAGGGAGGAAACTGTAAGCCACCAACCTACGACCCTGTAAGGATGCAATTACTGTGCTGAACAATAAAGAAAATGTGTAATATCTACTTTTTCATGTAAAGGTCCATGTAGTGGAAGCATGGCATGTTGATTTTAATTAGTAAAGTCTACCTTGTTGCATATCAATTAACACAGGGTGATTAGAGTGTTTTGAATTGTTTTTTAAGCATTTCCAGAATATTTGAAAGTCTAATTTTCTGACTGTAAAATTAACCTTCAACAACAACAAAAAAGGTAAGTAGTTAAGGAAAGAGAGCAATTTTTAACAGACTGTAAAACCAGCCTTCTCCAATCTGGTGTCTTCCAGATGTTGTAACTTCAACTTCTAGAATTCCCAAGCCGCAACACTGGGCATTGCATTCTGGACACATCTGGAAGGCAGCAGGCTGAAGAAATGCTATATCATAGAACAGCAGTGAATAGAAACCACACTTAATTTTAGATTCAGCTAAAGTCCAACCAGACTGCCAGATATTAACATTCAAATAAAATATTGGCTGAAGAATTATTTACGGGGAAGCTATGTAATCTTTTAGGAAAATCTCATGAATATACAAAAAAAATCTTATTGCCAATCTGAAAATAATATAAACCAATGGAACTAATAATATAAGTAACTTAGAAATCCTTAAATGCATTTTATGTTGAATATATTGAGCAAGTCAAGAGTAAATTTCAGTATTAAATTTGTACCATAATTAAATTGCTAAGCACATTGATTTGTGCTTCTTAGATTGTAAGCCGCCCTGAGTCTTCGGAGAAGGGCGGGATATAAATGGGATAAAAAAAATTGCAGTATTCATGCTTTTCAACCCTCCTATTATTGGAGCTATATTGAGAAAAATCTTACTGTTCTGTAAAGTGCCCTACAATTATTTAATTTTTATTACAAAACTAAAGGTCCACAAATTCCTGTTTTTTTACAGAAACAATGGCTGAGTAAAAACTGAGAAAGTGAAATAAAATTATGGCCACTTATAATGTAAGATAACATTCCTTTATCATGTTGCTTCACAATATGCCATTAATGTGCCCCAATCCTTAATTTGTTTGCTAAATTTTAAGGTAAGTAGAAAATTAAATTCTTTAAAACATGATCTTATTACATAATTATAATTATCTGTCAAAAATTAGGTAACATGACAACTGTGAGAAAGAAAAGAATAATGTAAATACAAATCTTAGTTACTAATTTCATTAATAGTACATGTTTACAAATAGCAGCATCACAGGAAAAATATTTTTTAATAAATCCCAGTTTAAGATATAATAACTAATAAATGTCAAAAATAATGCTCTCATTAAATATTTATTTTCTTTATAATTCAGTCATCAAGTGGTAGTTGAGATAAGCAATTATATATAGCAGTAATCTAGACCAAATAGGCTTTCTGTATACATGAGTCTGAGAGAAAATAACCATTTACCCATTGAATTGTTTTGTTTTCTTTTGTTTTAAAAAAAAACTTGTCATGGTACTCAGAAAATCCTAATATTGTAGGGTTTTTTTCCCCTTGATAGAGTTTTGATGAATTCTACTGAACTGCAATGAAAGTGATTTATCACTTCACCTTGCATGTAATTACAGAAACTTTTCTAGAGAGCTTTAGAGTGAAAGACTGCAAGCCAATGGGTAAAACCATTACAGCTAGTTATAAAAATCCAGGTTTTTGTAGAATTTGGTTATCTTACTGATCTCATTATAATTAACATTTTACAAGCTAGAATTACAACTAGTTTAAACAAATCAAATGAAGGAATATCTTTTCCTGATATTATTTTTCCATAGATCCTTTACCTCTGTATCAAAGTATTAATGATCTTGTGTTTAGTCAGTTATATACAAATAGTCAGCCCCTGATATACTGTATAAAAAGGACAGAATACTAGTTTCTTAAGCTATCATCAGACTTAGAAGAGTTTAGAGATGTTAAACTTTAAAATTCAAAAAACAAAACTTTAATAATTAATGAAATAATAGCTGATACTACAAGTGTTGACTGGAGTATGTCCTTGCTAGGTCCATTTCATGTGAAGATAATGTTTTCAATTTCAAATTGTCACCTTGGCAGTTAACCTTGATACTGAAAGATGAAGACTTTGAAAGAGATTATTTTGCAAAGTATATGCCCCAAATTTTTACAAATATTTGTATTATATTTTCTTTATAATGTGAACTAAGGCAAATATGCAAATTTCACCACATATATCTGTAAAATGCCAGATTTCTTTACTTTCAGACAGTACTAATTTATGGAATGAAAAGTATCATAACACAAGTAGAAAAAATATTTTGATCAACAAAACATATCACCAACTTACGTGTATTAAAAGTTGTCAATCTTACCTCATATAACAGACATCCTAGAGACCAGATATCTGATTTGAAGTTATACCCATTTTCATGGATTCGTTCTGGAGACATATAATAAGGTGTTCCCACTACATCAAATATAAATACATAATAAACAAAAAATTAAATCAACAAAAATGATCTTCCAACATTTGCCTTGAAAAGAGTAAACTTCAGTAACTGAAAATTATTCCAAATAATTTAAGCTTTGTTTTATGAAATTAATTTCATGGTAACCTATTTAAAGAGTAGCAAAGTTTTCCATAATTATTAAGAAACCAAATTTTTTAGAAATTTAGTAATTTAATGTTATATTAACCTTACTAATGTTGTCAATCACAAAGTGATAAATTCTATATGGATATGTTTATTTATGTAGCATTTATTAAATAAAAACATATATTGGTTTTATAACTAAAGGGGTTTCCCATTTATTTTTATTTCCTTCATTGAACAAAACTCATTAGACATATTTTTCTTAAAAGCATAGGCAACATACAGTTCGATCTTTACATTATTTAAAATAAGCAGAAAAATGTTGTTTCTAAGATAATCAATAAATCTTTTTAAAGGAAATGGCATCTTTATGTTATTAAGGCAAAAAAAATTAAAAAAAGATTTTTTCCTAAAGCAGTGAATTTATGTGTATGGAGATCTGTATGTCGATCTGTCTATAACTCCTTTTAACTCAATTTAACATTTGCCAATTCATAAAATTTAACTAAAATAATAATCCAACTGTAGTTAATAGAAACAGAACTGGAAGAACAACAAAAACAGGAAAGTTTAGTAAGGAATATGTCATCTTGCTCTAACAGGTGTTTCATATTGGACAGCAACCTGAGTAGGGTTTCTTATAAAGCATTATACACCTTGAATTGATTCATTATCCCAGTTTCAGAAGTAATTTTGTATTTACCTATATAATTATGTACATAAATTTTGCTTTTATATAAGATGAAATGTTGGAAATTATTTACATTCCCTATTTGATAACTGATTAATTTGTTTTTAAATAAGTATAGAAACATTTCAAAATAAACACTGCCACAGAACAAAACTTGGAGTCTACATTATCTTATGTTTTGTATGGAATACATCTTGAAACATGTTAAATATTCTGGTTGTAAGAAACAATGGTAACGTGGAATAAACTCTTTTCCCTTATTTTTCATGTCACAGTCTCATACCAAATCCTCATAACAAGTAACAGAAACTGCAGATTAGGGCCTTTTTGAAAAGCAACAACCTCACACAAAGTAAAAAACACAAACTAAGAAAAAAACAACCTACCTTATCAAAACCTAACAAATGAAATTAACATTTTGCCTCTGCATTCTTACAAACACCCTTAATTACACTTGACCTTATACACAGATGAAGGATCAATAAGCCAACCACACCAACATAGTAGAACCTTTAATTTAAATGCATTTTAAAAACAAGATACAAAAGTATACTCTGAATGTAAATTGCAAACATACCAAATGGTTTACTCTATTATTTGTGTTAAGAACTATGTAAACTTTCCAGCACTTCTGTGAAGCATGATACTGTAGACATAAACTTTTACATTTACCTAATGGTTATTTATGTGGATTTCATTATAGCACAAGTACCATACTTACCAGGTAAGCAAAAAGTTTCAAGTAAAATAATTTCCTTATCTCTGGACAGGAAACTGCTATCTGGAAAAATCTCCAAATTAATATACTGCTCAAAAAAATAAAGGGAACACAAGATAAGACATCCTACTATTAAATACAGTACATTGTGTTGTTTAAGTGTTCCCTTTATTTTTTTGAGCAGTATATTATCTGTGTATTAACACTAGTCTCAGGGCAGTCTCTGGTCCAATACACTCTGCTTGATCCAGGTGAATCAATGAATGGGCATACGCTTTTGGAAGAAGGGACCACAGATGGATGGATAAGGTATATAGAGAGCAGCTCCTGAATGGTTTAGTGCACAGGTGCCAAACGTGCCACGTCATGTGACAGGTCATGACGTACTGCGACTTTTTTTGCATTGCTGGAGCTGGGGTGGGCTCCAGCATGAAGCAACCAGCCTGCAGCCCAGCAGTTTGACACCCCGGTTTAGTGACTGAAAACCTAACCTAAATGATTCCTAGACTGAGATTCCTAGTCTCCTGGTGGATATCACTCAAATGTTGTGGAGCAGAAATTATGCTTGAATCACTCAGGAAGGGGAAGGATTCTCTATGATTGATCCACGTGTGCTAGTATTTGCAGGCCAGCATTCATCCAACTCTAGGCAGTGGGCAGGTGGCTGCCAAAGATTTGGAAGACAAGGTAACAGAGTAGCCCAACCTGTTTTCAATGGTCAGATCCAGATAGTGGAAGCAGAACAAATTCAACTTAGGAATTAACCATCAAGTCAACATCAAGCTGTAAGCAGAGTGACAACATGTCATGTGCTGAGAAAGGAGAACCCTCTCTTCGCAGGAACACTGATTGGTGGGCAAGATACATATTCTTGTCCACAACTGATCTACGGGGCAGAGTGGGGCGGGCGGCGACCAAAGAAAGCCCCTCCAGTGGTGGAAGCAGCTGATGCACAGTGGCGGCAGAGGCCTTTCACCGTCACTCCCCCCAGGCTCTGAAATGGTGGAGGGGGACCAGGTAAGGTGACTGAGCCTCCCCCACCCATCCTCCATAGCATGGCAGTCGGCTCAGGAGGAGAGTGAAAGGGAAGAGGAGGGCGGGCAGATGGGTCATTGAAAGGGTAGGGGGAGGTCGCCGAGTGGGGAGTGGCCTGGCTGTGGGAGCCCTGAGATAAGCAGGTGCAGGGCACATGGGGCAGTTCTACCCTACCTGCTTTGCCTCACCTCATGGCGGCACCAGTGTGACGCATGTGATCTTCTCCTCCATTATGACCCTGAGCAACCAGACAAGTGGGATGGAGTGGGTAGGCTCTTAACTAGGGCTTATTTTGGGGGTAGGGCTTATATTAGGTGCATGCTAGAAATCATGCTACGGCTTATTTTCTGGGTGGGTCTTATTTTTGGGAAAACACAGTACAACCAGTTTCCATTATAAAAAACTCATTGCAGACAATGGATTCACTTAACAACAATGGTGTTTTGCTTAACCACAGTGATTCACGTAAAGACTACTTCAAAAAAGATGGTAAAATCAGGCACAGTCATGTGGTGATCCACTTATATCTTATGACCGTAATTCCAGGCTCAACTACAGGTAGTCCTTGACATACAACCACAACTGAGCCCAAAATTTATGTGGCTAAGTGAGACATTTGTTAAGTGAGCTTTGCCCCATTTTATGACTTTTCTTGCCACAGTTGTTAAGTGAATCACTACAGTTGTTAAATTAGTAACATGGTTGTTAAGTGAATCTGGTTTCCTTATTGACTTGGCTTGTCAGAAGGTCACAAAAGGGGATCACATGACCCCAGGACAATACAACTATCAGAAATATGAACCAGTTGCCAAGCATCTGAATTTTGATCACATGACCATGGGGATACTGGAATGGCTATAAATGTGAAAAACAGTCATAAGTCATGTTTTCAGTACATTGAAACTTGGAACAGACATTAAATTAACTGTTTTAAGTTAAAGACTGTCCGTACAGTAGTAGGCTGATTCTATCTGTAATTGGTTTTGGACATCCTCTGGGATACTATAACATTGAACTGGCCATGGATATCTCTTTACCAATCCTTGATCTACCACATTAAGAGGAGCAACTTTAGACAAAATTTGTAAAGGAATGGGAGCAAAACGCCATACAAATTCACTGAAAGCAAACAGGAAAGCTTAATGAGAAACAGAATCCTCTTCTGGGTGAAAGCAATATATCATTGGTTTCATGCTAACACTTTTGGAAAAAGAAATTAGCTTAATGGCACTTGACAGAAACTAAACTATTGCTGCAAAAGACAAGAATATTCCCAATGAGTGCACATCACACATCATTGGACTTGAGTGGATGAAGACCAGCTGGAAATATAATGATTTTTAATATTTATTTCCAAAGCAGCAAAAGATACTGCAGTGTCTATAAGATAATAAAGGTATTTCTTTTCTTCTCAACCAAAGACAGACCCATATGGATTCATAAAAACTATCAGCTGTTAAGCAAAAGCAGAGCAGCACACGAGGGCATGAAACCAAGAAAAAAAAAGTCTGCAATAGTAGCTCAAAGGCCTGATTATATATAACACAGCGTGATGACTAAGCAGAATAAGGGGGCAAAGATTAGCTGTAAGACCTGTGACTCTGAATCTACTTTGCAACAATTAGGAAATCAATCAATCAATAAAAATCAGTAAAGACCAAAAAGAAAGTGAACTGCTTCAGGGTCCAAATCATCCGTGTACATCAAGCCAGTTTGAAGATGTGAGTTTAGGCTAGATTGTAAGTGTGAAACCAATGGAGTTTTATTATTGTTTTCTTTTTACTAGGGTACACCATATGTTACAATCTCTAGTCTTCCCTAACAGCATGACAGTTTACATGACTAGTCTTCTCTATATGATTAATGCAGTAATGTATGATCCAAGCACATGCCCACTTAAGTTATCTTACATGGTGAATGTATAGGATAATAGCAAGAAATCTTGACAAGAGGGATCTCCTCTTGCTTTGAATCTCACCACACCAATAAACACATTTCTTGTAGAAAAAATAAGTCCCTACCATAGGCTGCATTAAACAAGCATTCAAACCAAAAATAAAGACTGACACATTTGAAAAACTACATTGTTTTGTAAAATAATCTATTAAAATCCCATTCAACAAGAATGCCATCAAAATCAGTTATAACAAAAACAGCTTAATTTTGAATGGATGTTTTTCAATCTATGCAAATGAAATTTATTTAACAAACATATTTTAATCTATATCAATAGACAGCTAAATTCTTTAACTAAAAATATATCATACAAAAGGTCTGCTGCATATACAGTACTCTAGATGTGTAACATTAACTTCCACTTTTAATTATACATACAAAGAAATCTTTCTGACCTAGAGAATGTGCTGCTGTGGTTTTAGAGCTGAAAAATCTTCCCAATCCAAGATCTCCAAGTTTTACTACTCCTGTAGCAGTAATGAATACATTTGCAGGCTTAATGTCTGTAAGAAAAAACAAACCATGGTGATTTAGATGAAATTTCTATACAAGAGCAATCCATAAGAAATAATAATAATAATAACAACAACAATAATAATGAATTTTGTGCCACCATCCAGGGCACCAATGACAAGGAAAAGACAAGCTTTGCTGCATCTATGGCCAGTGATGGAGCAATTACAAGAAGTATGTTTCCCTGCTTTTTGCAAGAAAGAAAAGTTTGATCTAAATACCAGCTGTGGTACAACTACAGAAACCAAAGAGGTATAATCTGGGCTCCATCCACTAGCTACAGATACCATCTAAAGGGCTTTTGGATTTTGTACGTGTACATACATTTGCATAGATTGGAATATTTCAGTTTCCGGTTTTGTATAGGCTGCCCCATGTAATCAAAAGGCAGGGTATAAATCTTCAAGATACATTAAAATAAGAATCTACCACACATAAAACAGCATGCATATGAATGTAGATCACTTATTTTAATTCAAATGATTTTATATATATACATAGACATACATGTTTGTAACTGACTGGAGCAGGTGATAAAACTCATTAAAAATAAACAAATGTAACTAGAGAATAGAGAATATGTCAATGGTTTGTTTAAAAATGACATACATAAAAATGTATTTTATTTGCCTATTTTAATAAATAAGAACAACTGGAAGGCGCCATCACTTGTCTTTGTAGCTCATGTAATATATACTACAGTTCTTATATTTGTACAACAGTAGTTGGGATGAAATGCAACTTATTACCTCGATGCATGACACGACGGGAATGCATATGTTCCAAGGCACTGCACAGCTGAACAAAGTATTTCCAAACTGTCCTTTCTGGGATCAGCCTCTTCTGCTTCTTAAAATGCTTTGAAATAATAAAATAATACTGCAATCTGGATTTGTCATTCAGTAATGATGCAGAAAATTATTAAAATGAACAAACGAGAAATCATTAACACAACTGAAGAGGCAGGACCATATTTAACAAAGAGAAAGATAGTTCCTCAGGGACATGCTTTCCATGAAAAGAACAGGAATTCAAGAAAACAGCTTGAACCAAAGGAAAAGTCTGCTAGGGTAAGATGAGACTGGAAGCTTATGTGTAACTTAAACTGAACCTTTACTTTCACAAGTGATAAGTCCTCATTTGGTTATGTCTTTCTTCTCCCTGAGTCTAATGAATATAATTAGATATTAGATCATGGCTTAGAATAATATGAATTATACAGGCTCACACATTCTCTTCTGGTGCATTCTTCAAGAACAACTATATACAAGAAATAAATCGCTGTTTCAATTTTTTAATTAATCACAATTTAATATTATTTCTGAATCTTAAATTGCAATTAATCTTAATAATCATTGGTTGACACAGCACCAAAACCCATAATTTAATCTACACTATGATTTAAGTCTAGCCAGAGTTGTCCCAATTTTTTTTGGTTATATATATTTAAAATATATATTGCCCTTTCCCATGTATATTTCTCCAAGAAATATACATAGATTTGCTCCAGTATTTTCCTCTTAACATCCCTGGAGGAACATCTTAGGCTGAAAGAAAAAGGCAGATGAGTCTGACCGTATAGAAATACCAAATTGACTCTCAATAGGTAATATTTAAAGGGTACCTGGTATGTTCATTTATATATGCACAGTATATGCGTACATATATGTACATATATATAAAACAAGTATATGACAGACACTAAATGCTGAAAGATCAACTTAACTAAAAAAAGTTAAACAAAAGTAGGGCTATTTAAGAAACCCATCTGAAATTGAAACCACAGAAGTTTTGTGATTCAGAATTCAGAAGGACACAGGTACAAACCAGATCATGATAGATAAGCAATCTATCTAGGATTGCATTTTGGCCCCTCTTGCTTCACTAGTCAGTTTGGTCTAGTAGTTAAGGCACCAAGGCTAGAAACCAGGGGACTGTGAGTTCAGATCCCATCTTAGGTATGAAAGCCAGAGGGGTGACTTTGAGCCAGTCACTCTCTCTCAGCCCAATTTACCTCATAGGGCTGTTATTGTGAGGAAAATAGAAGAAAGGAATCTTATGTATGTTTGCCACTTTGAGATATTTATAAAAATAATAAATCTAAAAAAGTCTTCTCAGGGTGCCACCGGTAAGAGATTGCCGGCGGATGACACCCAGGGATAGGGCCTTCTCAGTGGGTGCGCCTGCCCTTTGGAACCAGCTGCCAGTGGAGCTTAGGACTGCCCCCGACCTCCGTTCATTCCGCCGGGACCTGAAGACCTGGCTCTTCGAGCTCTCTGGCCCAGGCTGAGAATTTTAATTTTAATTTTAATTTTAACTGGGGTTTTATTTGTTTAGGGACGGATATAATTTTTTTAATTGTTTTTAACTTTTGTATTTTTGTTTTTAATCACCCTGTAAACCGCCCTGAGTCCTTCGGGAAAGGGCGGTATATAAATGTAATAAAATAAATAAAAATAAATAAATAAAAAATAAACCCCCAAGGAGTTTTCACTCAGGTCCATCAATTTCTTTCTTAACCAATTAAATAAACCAGGCTTTGATCATAATCCAGATCTGAACACAGATATTACTGATAGTTTGATCAAATTAGCTTTTGAAGGGAATCTCGTTAGCCTGGCTTGTGGCAAACAAAACACTTATTAGTGGGTAAAATAAATAATAATAGGGAGAAAGTTTCATGCAATAGCAAAAAGGAAGATGGAAGATTCAATCCTGTAACTTGTTTTTTTTACCCCTCAATTGCCATTTGAGAGAGCAAGAGAGTGATATTATGGCTGAGCTTTCCTTAAGACAAGCAACAGCATAAAATATTTAAAAGTATTTTATATTTATTTTTATATCATTTCCTTTTACAATTTTTAAAAGCTCAAATAAGGCAATTAAATGCCAGTTGCTTGAATGGTGCCATGGCTGAGACCAGGATTGAATCCAAACGAATTCAGTGAACTGTTGTCCCTATAGCTGAAATTTGCATATCAGAGAATTGTTTGATGTTGACAAGAAGACAGAGACCAGAATTCTTTTTATATATAAGTGAATACACAGCTTCAAGAATATGAATATAAAGCATACTTCTTTGTTTTTAAAATTATCCCTGAAGATTTTAGCATGTACTTCTAAACAAACTTCCCTATTTACAAAAAACTTACCTATCTGGATATCCCATCCCTTATACATCTTAATAATAATAATAATAAAGTTGGAAGGGACCTTGGAGGTCATCTAGTCCAACCCCCTGCTCAGGCAGGAAACCTTATACCATTTCAGGCAAATGGCTGTCCAGTCTCTTCTTAAAAACCTCCAGTGTTGGAGCATTCACCACCTCTGGAGGCAGGTTGTTCCACTGGTTAATTGTTCTAACTGTCAGGAAGTTTCTCCTTAGTTCTAGGTTGCTTCTCTCCTTGACTAGTTTCCATCCGTTGCTTCTTGTCCTGCTTTCATGTGCTTCGGAGAATAGCTTGACTCCCTCTTCTTTGTGGCAGCCCCTGAGATATTGGAACACTGCTATCATGTCACCCCTCACCCTTCTCTTCATTAAACTACACATACCCAATTCCAGCAACCGTTCCCTATATGTTTTAGCCTCCAGCCCCCTAATCATCTTTGTTGCTCTTCTCTGTACCCTTTCTAGAGTCTCGACATCTTTTTTACATTGTGGTGACCAAAACTGGATGCAGTATTCCAGGTGTGGCCTTACCAAAGCATTGTAAAGTGGTATTAGTACTTCACTTGATCTTGATTCTATCCCTCTGTTAATCTTTAGCAGTATAATATGTACATCTGTATTTGTATCTGTGTTCTGCTTTGTGTTTATTTATGTTGGGATACTGCATGGAACACAATCACTGTTACCACCACTGAAAATTGGCTATGGTAAACTCCCATTGTGGTAATTCTAGTCAAGTAGAAATATCAAATATCCATTTGTTAACCAAATTTCTTTATTTGACTGACCTAAATGGAAAATGTTTTAAAAAGATCTGCATGGCTACTTCTTTAACCTGCAAATAGGAGCTGCTGGATCAGGAGACAAACTTAATTTGACCCAAAGGAGGAAATTTCATCTTCCTTGAAAGCATGATGAGGAAAGATTCTTTTTTTTCCTAACCTGAATCAGAGGCTAGAATTTTTGGCAGCCTAGTGATGCAAACTAATTTGGACATTAGTGCATACAAACTTAGCATTTGTAGGTGTTCTCACAAATATTCACAAATTGTTCAGCAAATGTTTGAACTTATGATGGCGCTGAATTAGGAGAGCTACAGCCCGTTCTTGAAGTTGTGTCTGTTGCAGCATCCCCACAGGCAAATGGTCACAGTTTGGGGGCTTGGCAACCAATGCACATTTATGAAGTTGCAGCATCCCATGGTCATGTGATTATCATTTGCAGCATTCACTGTCAGCTTCTGTAAGCAAAATTAGTGGGAAAGCTGGCAGGAAATTGCAAGTCATGGTTGTGCTTAATGACTAACATGAAATTTACTTAAAGACAGAAACTGCCAGAAGTGACATCATGTGCTTTCTTGCTTTACGTCAATGTTGCTTAGCAACAGAGTTTGCAGTCCTAATTACTGTTAACCTTTCTACTTCCATCTTTGAACTTGACTGGTTACTAGCGATGCAGCTAAGAGGAATTCAAAACTGACTTGAGCAGAGACAACAAAAATTCAGCTTCACTCACTGAGGCAATACAAAATTTATTTTTTTAAAAAAAATTCCATTTATATCCCGCCCTTCTCCGAAGACTCAGGGTGGCTTACAAGCTTAGCAGTAGCCTTCATTCTATGTATATGCCTGCTTATTAGGGCTTTCACACACACACCCCAAGCGGCATTATTACAAAGTCAGCTTAATTGCCCCCAACAATCTGGGTCCTCATGACTATGCCATTTACAACAAACTAACCAGATGACTTTGAGAAATCTCCCTTCGTCTGTTTTAGTTAAAATAAAATGAACTGCACCCAATAAAAACAAATAAGCATATAGCACCAAAACAGAAAAATCCAAAACCTGATCTCATAATAAACTATAGTAGAAGTTTTAACAACGAACGACATATTCCTGGCATCACCAGACACCACTGGAAAAGGCATTATGGAAGCAACATGCATTCTTGATCCTACGAGATTGTTCTTAAAAACATCCAATTTTTCAATTTTTAGAAAGGTTAAAAAAAACAACCCATCAACCAAGCATGATGAACAGTGGAAATGACTGGTAAATTAATGTAACTCTGTTATTAGGAAAAGTAACATAATATAATTTGGTAAAATAGCTCCATTGTAATACTAAGAGCTAGAAACTAAGTCAGAGATTCAGGATAGATGGTGGAATATTACCGCTTGATCTAGCATATCACTGGAAACACTATTTACTTAAGAAATGGAAAAAATATGGCATTTTAATATAAATTAATTGGATTTTTCTTGAGTTGGAACCTAGCATCATGTGCAGGGAAGATAAGGGGGTCAAAAAGGGAGCAATATTGTTGCACGAGCACCTCCCTTTTTCTGTTTTTTGTCACACGGCACAAATGGGTGAAACTGGCAATCACAGTACTGCTGTCGTCATTCTAACAAAACAGGAAGATCATTATATTAAGAGCACACAAACAGGTTGGCAAATGTTCCTTTTAGCACATAAGTTAAGAACTGGCATTCAAGTAAATTATCTACTGCACCCACAAATCTCTTTGAAAGAACAGGCTATTTAAAACAAAACAAAACAAAAAAGCTGGCCTAATTAAGACACAAAAATCAACATCAAACAATAATTAGAGGTAGCTTCAGAACTCATAGCAACAAAAACACAAGTAAACAGTTCAAGGAGTTATTTTTATCTTCCTTAAGAAAATCATCACCATCTTGAGGTCTTGCCATCTAGTTTTATAGCTGCTTCATTCAGTACAAGAAATACTATTTTAAAAAGATCAGAGAGTGTATTTGGGGGGCATAGAGCTTGTGTGAATTGTGATTTGAGGAGGATTGTGGAATTGTTTCCAAATGCAGAGAAGAAGGTAAAGTTGAGGGTATGTGAGTTTACGGGTAGCCTTTGACTTATGACCACAATTAAGCCCAAAATTTATGTTGCTAAGTGAGACAGCTGTTAAGTGAATTTTGCCCCATTTTACAACCTTTCTTGCCATAGTTGTTAAGTGAAACACTGCAGTTGTTAACTTAGTCACATGGTTGTTAAGTGAAACTGGGTTCCCCATTGACTTTGTTTGTCAGAAGGTCACAAAAAGGTGATCACATGATTCCCAGGACACTGCAACCATCATAAATATGTATCAGTTGCCAAGCGTCCGAATTTGGTTCACATGACCATGGGAATGCTGCATTGGTTGTGTGAAAAATGGTCATATGTCACTTTGTTTGGTGCTGTTGCCACTAAGTGAATTGTTGTAAGTCAAGGACTACCTGTATAGCAGGGGTATCAAACTCAATTTCATTGAGGGCCGCATCAGCATTGCGGTTGCCCTCAAGGGGCCGGGTGGGTATGGCCAGGATGGGCGTGGCCTACTGGGTGGGTGTGGCTAGAGTGCATATGACCTACTGGGTGGGCGTGGCCAGCTGTACATCGTTCGCATCAAGGGTGCCTATGGGGGCCTGGGCAGGAGTGGGAGAGATCTGAGGGTCTCTGGCAGAAGGAGGGTCTCTGGGCCAGGGCCAAGGCAGTGGGGGCCGTTCCCTCACTGTTTCCAGGATGGCTTCGCGGGCCACATGAAAGCACTTCACGGGCTGGATCTGGCCCCCGGGCCTTGTGTTTGACATGTCTGCTGTATAGGAATTGAAGGGAAGCGTAGTTGCCTTCTGTAACCCACAGTAGACAAAACTGAGGCAGGGATTGAGAGTTGGAACAGGAATCAGGATAGGCAGAGGAAGATATGGTGGGAAACAGGGAGTCTGCCACATTTAGAGAAGGTGGTTAGTTACTTGAGACAAATTTCCCATTTTCAGCCCCTGTCTTCCTCCTATCTTGCCAGATTCTCAGAAGATCTAGTGGTGTATTTTGAGTTATTTTGATATCTGTCATAACTTATAACCAAAGTCAAACATTTTTCTCTACACTGTCTTTAAGGCATGCAATTTCTTCTTAGTGCATCAGAAATTGGTATGCCACTAGAAAGGTACAAAACACAACAGATACAACTTATACCTGTCCAGGAACTTCCTTTACACATTTCCCATGCACTGGAAGTATCTCCAATGGAATGCTGAAATACCAAACCAGCCAGGTCTATCTTTAGAAATTCTCCTCCAGGTGTTTCCAAACTCTAAGGCATGATATTCTTTAAGTCAGACATGTCAAACTCACGATGTCACGTGACGTCGCGCGACGTATCGGAACTTTTTCCCATTGCCGGCAATGGGATGGGCGCGGTTTCTCCGTGACGCTCCGGCCCGCGGGCCGGCAGTTTAGTTTAGTTTAGTTTTATTTGATTTCTATACCGCCCTTCTCCCTAGGGACTCAGGGCGGTTCACAGGGCATATATAAATAACGATACAAAAGTTAAAAAGAAATTAAACCAGTGCCCAGTTAAAAAACAATAATAAAGTACTAAAAAACACCAATTTAAAAACCCATATTCCCCATCAGGCCAGACCAGCTAATTCAAATAAGTGGGTCTTCAGCCCGCGGCGGAAGGTTCGGAGGTCTGATGCCATCCGGAGCTCAACCGGCAGTTGGTTCCATAATACCGGAGCGCCCACAGAGAAGGCCCTCCCCCTGGGGGCCACCAGTCGGCATTCCCTGACCGGAGGCACCCTGAGGAGGCCCTCCCTGTGGGCACGTACTGGGCGGAGGGAAGTTGACGCCAGCAGCAGGTGGTCCCTGAGGTAACCCGGACCCATGCCATGTAAGGACTTAAAGATCATAAACAAGACCTTGAACCTCACCTGGAAGACAACTGGTAACCAATGCAGCTCGCGGAGCAAAGGTGTAACATGGGAGTACCGGGAAACTCCCAAGACAACTCTCGCGGCCGCATTCTGTACCAGTTGGAGCCTCCGAGTGGTCTTCAAGGGAAGCCCCATGTAGAGAGCATTACAGTAGTCAAGGCGAGAGGTCACGAGCGCATGAGTGACCGTACACAGGGCATCCCGGTCCAGATAGGGCCGCAACTGGCGCACCAGGCGAACCTGGGCAAAAGCCCCCCTAGTCACGGCCACTATATGATCTTCCAGAGTAAGCCGTGAATCTAGGAGGACTCCCAAGTTGCGAGCCCTATCCACGGGGGGTAAGAGCTCACCCCCCATAGAAAGAGATGGAACATTTTGAATGTCCCGGGATGCCGGAATGCACAGCCACTCAGTCTTGTCAGGGTTGAGTTGAAGTCTGTTCCTCCCCATCCAGACCCGAACCGCCTCCAGGCAACGGGACATCACAGCGAGGGCATCACTGGGGTGGTTTGGGGTCGAAAAGAAAAGTTGGGTATCATCGGCATATTGATGATACCCAACTCCAAAACCACGAATGATCTTACCCAGCGGTTTCATGTAGATGTTGAACAGGAGAGGCGAGAGAACCGACCCCTGAGGAACTCCACAAACGAGAGACCTAGGGGCCGATCTCTGCCCCCCTGCCAACACCGACTGCGAGCGTCCCAGGAGATAGGAGGAGAACCACTGAAGAACTGTGCCTCCCACTCCCAATCCCGAGGCGCCGCAGCAAGATACCATGTTCGATGGTATCGAAAGCCGCCGAGAGGTCTAATAGGACTAGGACAGAGGAATATCCCCTATCCCGAGCCCTCCAGAGATCATTCACCAGAGCGACCAATGCCGTCTCCGTGCTGTACCCGGGCCTGAAACCCGATTGGTAGGGGTCCAAATAATCCGCTTCATCCAGGACCAGAGGGAGCTGATGCGCCACCACACTCTCAACAACCTTCGCAAGAAAGCGAAGGTTGGAGACTGGACGAAAGTTGTTCAATACAGCTGGGTCCAAGGCAGGCTTCTTGAGGAGAGGTCTCAACACCGCCTCCTTCAAGACGGTGGGGAAATAACCCTCACTCAAAGAAGCAGATATAACCGCCTGGAGCCAGCCTCGTGTCCTCTCCCTAGCTGCATAAACCAGCCAGGAAGAGCACGGGTCCAATAAACATGTGGTGGAGCTCAGCCTTCCCATAATCCTGTCCACTTCATCAGGGGTCACAGAATCAAACTCTTCCCAGATAACATTGACAAGACCGCCCGTGTCCTGATCGCCAGACTCTGCCCAGCTGGAGTCCAAACCGGTCCGAATCCGAGCGATTTTATCCGACAGATGTTGACTAAATTCCTCGGCACGACCCTGCAAGGGATCCTCCCTCACCTCCTTGATTAAGAAGTGAGCGAGTCACCCTAAACAGGGCGGCCGGGCGATTATCTGCGGACGCGATGAGGGTGAAGTAATTACACCTCGCCACCCTCATCGCTGCGAGATAAGACCTAATATGGGTTCTTAACCGCAACCGGTCGGGTTCGGATCGGCTAGTCCTCCAACAGCTCTCTAGGCCCCGTTTCCGACGCTTCATCTCCCGGAGCTCCGCGGAGAACCATGGAGCTCGCTGGGATCTGCACCGGGTCAGGGGCCGCAAGGGTACAACCCGGTCAAGTGCCTCAGTGGCTGCCCTTTCCCAGGCTTCCACTAAGGCATCCGCCGAGTTGTGAGCAATGGAGGCAGGTGGGGACCCCAGCGCCGCTTGGAATCTATCAGGATCCATTAAGCATCTGGGGCGGTACCATCTAATTGGCTCCGTACCCCCACGGCGGGGGGTGGCAAAACAGAAGACCAGCCGCAGGAGGTGATGATCGGTCCATGACAGGGGCATAATAAATGGAAAGCCCCCACCAAGATCATCCAACCACCGTCTAGATAAAAAAATCAGGTCAAGGGTGTGGCCTCCCTCATGAGTTGGTTCAGAAATTACTTGCGTCAGGTCCATGGCCGTCATGGAAGCCATGAACTCCCGAGCTAGCTCAGATGAACCTCCCAGGGATGGTAGATTGAAGTCTCCCAAAACTATAAGTTTGGGAAACTCAACCACCAACCCCGAGAGGATATCGAGCAGCTCGGGCAGGGCTGCCGCTGCGCGACTAGGCGAAATGTACACCAGCAGCAAGCCCAACTGCACCCCAGAACCAAATCTCACAAAGAGAGACTCACACCCGACTATCTGAGGAATGGTGGTCTCCCGCGGACATAAGGTCTCCCTAATAGTCACCGCCACACCCCCACCCCTACCATGAGCTCGTGGCCGATGTAGCACCCGGAGGCCTGGTGGGCAGAGGTCAACCAAAGGGACCCCACCCTCAGGGCCCAACCAAGTCTCCGTGATGCAAGCCAGGTCCGCATGCTCACCCTCAACTAAATCCCTAACGAGGGGAGCTTTGTTAACCACGGACCTGGCATTCAGGTACACCAGCCGGAGCTCAGGAGGCTGCAAATCCTCGCTCCCGGAACCTCGGGAAAGAGGCAGAGGGTCGGAGCGCCTCACCGCTTGCAAATAGCGGAGACGGCCCTCCCGGTAACGATACGGCCCTCTGTCTATCCACCTGCTGCCATTCCCCGTCGTGGGAATCGGTGATCTCACGACCCGCACATGAGCCCCGGAGACAGCCACACCCCGTTCTCCCCCCGAGCGGTCGGACCCAAGTCTGGCCTGAGCCATGGTTGATTGGCCACCCCCCATAGCCAGACAACCCCTATCTCCCATCCCTCTCCCTAACCCCATAAAAAATTTTGATAAAAAAGTAATCAGAGGCCTTCTATTAAATTTGCGTTGACGGCCCCTGCCCCTGCCCAGCCATCTCTCAGGGTCCCAAAACTCGGGCCCGTCATCGAGGTTGAGAGTGTTTAAGGAGGCGGGTCGCACCCAGGAGAGGGGGGCACCCCTGAGGGCGTACAAGTCCGTGCTAGTGTATCGTCGCATGAGTCTAGGAAGTCCAGGATAGGCATCCCATTAATTGTCCATGGGAGGATCGAACATGGAGACAGATATCTGGGTCCCCACCCAACTTCACTGCCACTCAGTTGGGTGCCCCCAGAGACAGGCCGCTCCCCGCCCTCTCACGACGGGTTGAGACTCCGTTCCTGGGGGTGGACCAGATATCCTCTGGGTAGGCAAACCCCATAGAGCTCCCACCTCTATGGGGCTGCAAATGGAAAAGTCAAGCCACTCTCCCACAGTGGCCGATACCCAGGTGTGTCCAAAATCCAAGGGGAGAGGGGGGAGGGTAGGCAGGCAGATGATAAGAAAATATGTCCAAGGCAAAAAGGGTAGGCAGGCCAGAATAGAAGGGATGGTCTAAGTCGCCGTCGTCGCTGCAGAAGCAGTCCAAAGGCGATGTGGGAGCCCCATGTCGTCCTTGCTCCAGTAAGATGACCCACGGTCGTCTTCTTCGCCACCAAAGCGGCCCGAAGACGCCGTCGCCGTAGAAGGCAGCCCGAAGCAAGGATAGAGACCACCATCGCCGCCAAGATGAATAGCCGCCCTCTCCGCCGCCAAAACGGCCCGAGGGCGACACCACCGCCAAAGCGGGCCAAGGCGGCCTGGGGCAACATGGGAGTCCCGCCGCCGGCGAAAGGGGCCAAAAGCCCAAAAAAGCACCAAAGCCAGCAGCCGGCCCCCGCAGACGAGGCAACAATCCCAGAAACGCCGGTGCAGATAGAAGCGGCCCAAAAGCAAGCTGTTAAATTCCAGGAGCGTCCAGAGCATGCCACCGTCACCAATTTATTTTGTTTGCTTATTCTCCCTTAGGCAGCCAAGTGCAAAGTTTCTTTTTTTAAGCCATATAGTTATAAATTTTCTTGTAAATTATAGTGCAAAGTATATAAGCTTATTTATGCTAATATAGTTATTAAAATAGACATGAGGACCCAGACTGTTGGGGGCAATAAGCTGACTTTGTAATAATGCCGCTTGGGGGGGTGGGGGCGAAAGCCCTAATAAGCAGGCATATACATAGAATGAAGGCTATTGCTAAGCACGTTGATTTGTGCTTAGATTGTAAGCCGCCCTGAGTCTTCGGAGAAGGGCGGGATATAAATGGGATTAAAATAAAAATAAATAAATAAAATAAATATACATTACATAATATTTATTTATTATAATGTTTTAAAGCACTGTGTTCCTATGTCTATTTTAAAGGAACTTTCTGACCTGAAAGAAGCATAGCACTTTTTGGCTGATCATTAAAAAAAAATATCTAATCTTTTCCAGATTTCTATGAAAGCCTGGAAAAAAGATGCCACTGGTTTAAGAAATCCACTCATTACAGTTCAGGCAAGTCTTAAAACAGTATCTTCTTCTTCTTCTTTTTTCCAGACCTGCCCAACAGCCTAACAGAGATTGGACTCTTTAATGAATAGCCAAGAGGTGTGATGCCTATAGTCAGCAGGGCCTCCAACTGTTTTCAAAGAATGCGCAATGCTACAATTCCATGCCAAATATACACCAAAAGAATCTAATGAAATTAGGAACAGAAGCCCATTAATATCTTAATTTAATTACTGCTTCTTGAGTTTAATTATTGATTCTCTCTGTTCACATAATAAGCAATGTACATTTAGAGGCATTATTGTTTTTCTATTGTGTTACATATCATTTCTCCTCAAATTGTCACCTAAAAAGTATCTGGAAATGCATTTCCCTCCCAACCTCCTATATTTCTAACATAAATTCATACTACAAGAACTAGGAAAATGTTACTATACCATGACACTTTATGCATATTTAAACATAGCCAGATCAAGCTGTCATTAACTTCAAATGGTAATCTGAATTCACTACATAAACATGATGTGTATGTTAAGGGGCAACTGAAAATACCATTGAACAGAACTGGGGGGGGAATAGAATCAAATCTGACCATGGACAAAATCTGGATTAAAACAGCAGGGGGAAAAGAGTCAAGTACAGTAACATTAATTGGTAAATTTACTAACCATAGATTCAAACTGTGATTTATACAAGGATATGATTACATTCAGAACTGTCTTCTCCGAAGAACTACCTAAGAGGTAACGGTATTAAAAGTAAATCAGCATTCCCATTCTGATGCTCTCCAAAAAATGGAATGGAAGCCTAACACCTCTATATAATGTGGAATATTATGGAAAATTCCTGTAATTAGAAATTCTGTAAATCTAGAAAACTATACCAAATTATTTTTAGTTCACATTTTTTCAAAAGAAACTGCCAACCATATCACTGGAATCAAAATAAAAGAATATGTATTAAAAGCAAGGTAATTAAAAGGAAGACAACTATTTCATACCTTGTCCCTGCCACATAAAAAGGCCAAAATTAAAAATAGGTAGCTAGATTATATTAATATGCATTACACATTTAAAAGAGAAAAACACACCGTATTACTTAAGCAAATGCATTCAGTTTGGTTAATTTACCAAAACATTATCCATCTATGTATCCTATTAATTAGCTTAACTTAAAACTGTCATTTTAGCAAGAAACATTATTCAAAGTAAAAAATAAATTTATTGTATTCTCTTCCAAGGAACATACAAAATAAAGTTCTATTTTCAAAGTGTAGTAGCAAAATAAAATTGTACTTCAACAAACATGAGACACTGTATTGACTTGTTAACTAATATAGTCTGAAGAACAATGCTACTGTGGTTGAAGAAAAATTAGGATGAAATGAAACAAAGAAATTGTATAGCTTTGAAATGTGTATATTACACATACTCATTTTATAGTTATTTACTTAAATATACAAATTGGAAAAATGAAAATATTTGACTTTTGGACTTTTTAAACAATATGCCAATTAGAAAAAACAAGAGTGGATATCTTTAGAACATAATTTAAATAAGTTGCCCGTCTATAAGTTCACCAAATGTTTATTTCTAAATTTCATATTTGGTTACTGAAATATTTCATAATAGAGTATGTTGTTTGTGTTGCTATACAGGTACTCCTCAACTCAGAACTGTATTTGTGTGAATGCTCCAACACTGGAAGTTTTAAAGAAGAAATTGGACAACCATTTGTCTGAAATGATATAGGGTTTCCTGCCTGAGCAGGGAGTCGACTGGAAGACCTCGAAGGTCCCTTGCAAATCTTGTTATTCTATTATTCATAAGTCATGCTGGTCATTAAGCAAGTCATCACGTGATTGGCCTGATTTTATAACATTTTTTCTGAGGTGGTCATTAAGCAAATGCCCGAGTTGTGAATCCACTGTTCACAATGGATGTTTTTTCCCAGAAATCTAGCAAATTGTCGTAAATTGTGGTCATGTGACTGTGAGATGCTGCAACTGGCTGTAAATGTGGGTTTACATATTTTTTGTATTTTATATTTAATATAATATGAAATGTTAAAATATATTAAGGATTTTCATTTATAGCAGAGGAGTGCAAGGATATTCTATATTGATTCTCTGGCATTAATTTCTTTGGGGATTCACAGAATCCTCATATTTTATACTTATGTACTTTTCTTCTTCAATGTAACATATTTTAGAGATGTGAATAAAAACAATACTGAAAATGTGTCTGTGAACATACATGTATGTATGTGTGTGTGTGCATAAGTAAAAACTATTTTGATCGTAGACCAATGAACGATACTGAAAGATGAGTATTTCCTTATTTTATTTGTTGTATAAAATATCTACTGCATTGATTTACAAACATTTAGCCAAACATGTTTCATTTTACCTGCTAATATTAATCTACTTTTAAATATAAATAAATGTATGTTCTTTTTGGAATACAATACACTTACGATTTGTTATAGAAACAAATCAAAAAAGGAAATAGAGGGAGGGGTAAGAAAGTAGATTAATATAGGTGAAGAAAGAAGAGATCATAATAGGCTGCTTGCCTCAGTATTGATTCTAGTTCTGCTTTAGAGAATCCAAAAATAGGTTAAAAAAACAAACCTGTACCAGTTGCCATACTAATTCCTAATTCATCTTTCCCCACTCCCAAACAATAGAAAGAGAATTGTATAGAATTTTTATAAGCAACTTTCAAACAATAAACTGGAGTATGACTGCTGGAAAGTATCCACATGTCTTTTGGGGAGCAATATGTGTATTCCAAAGACACAATATATAAATATGTCTGGTGGACCCATTCTTATTTATCATATATTCAAGTTCGAATTAGTTTTTATAATTGAATTCTGGGTCAAACCTGAAGGGCATAGGAATCCAATTATACTATTAGGGCTCATGTGTCTAATTTCGGGGATAATTCTGTTTTTCTTTTATCTATATTATCCTATATAATTTATTTGACAATAAAATATAATCTTTAGCAGCTGGTTATATTGTAAACATCTCAATTGAATAAATAAGATGTACATATACCTACTATATGAAATACAACATTAGCTATTTTTTCTAGATTGAATGAAATTTACTCCTTATCATTAATCAAACTAAATATCTATATGTAATTCATTCTAACAAGAAAAACTCATACCTTGATCATCCTAGAAAGGTCTCCAGCATCTGCTAATTCCAGCACGATGTTTAGTTCATTGTCTTCAATAAATGATGCATAATATTTGATTACATTCGGGTGGTTCAGTTGCTACGAAAACAAATATATTTCAGCCTACAGACTACTATTCACAGATACAATACACCAGTAGTAAAAATGATAACATATTTATATGATAACTATTACTCTGCCATTTAAATCTCCCCAAGTGGGAAAATAACTTTTCCTATTTTATAATTAAAATTAAAATTATATCCATTCTTTCCATACTCGCCAGGTTTAAAAAAGAAAAAAAAATACCTGAAGAACCCCCAACTTACAAATCAATGCAATCCTTGTTAAGGCAGCGAAAGTAAACCAAACTCAAATTTTCGGGCTGTCCCAAAAGTGCTTTTTTTAGAAGGCAACTGAACTTTCTTGTTTTCTTTGAAGACATTTCACTTCTCATCCAAGACGCTTATTTCATCTTCTTGGATGAGAAATGAAATATCTTCAAAGAAAACAAGAAAGATCTGACCTGGAAAGTTAAGACAACCCAGGTGGCCAGAAAGGCCCAACAGAGACTTCACTTTCTCAGGGTCTTGCGGAAGAACAGGGTAGAACAATGGCTTATGACCCTTTTTTACCGGTCTACTATAGAGAGCGTCCTCTTGTATGGTATTGTGGTTTGGTATGCTGGTCTGACAGCCGCGGACAGGAAAGTATTACAGAGGGTAGTGAGCACAGCACAAGACATTGTGGGCTGTCCCCTGACACCACTGGATGATATCTCCAGGGCTCGCTGCCTTGGAACAGTGAGGAAAATTCTTAGGGATGACTCACACCCTAGTCGGTATCTCTTTACTCTCCTACCATCGGGTAGGAGATATAGGACCATAGCCAGCCGTACCAACAGGCTGAAAAACAGCTTTTATCCATGGGCTGTTAGGCTTTTGTATGAGAAATAATTTTATAAACTTTATGTATAATTGACTTGTGAGGCCGGTGCATTGTGCAATTAGCTCACATGGTGTAATAAGATGGAGGTTTTGTGTCACTGTAACTTGGGGGGTGGGGGCACGAAGGGAGGCTCAGCCAATCTCAATGTATACATGTTTGTACTTTGACAATAAAGGTTCATTCATTCAGTTGCCTTGTTAAAAAAAATCACCTTTGGGACAACCATGTCCTGGATGACTAAGAATCTCTGTAGACAAGTTTTCAGGATATTCACCTCTTTTATTTTAAAATTAAATATATTTTATTTTTAAATTGTAATTATATTCATAGTATTTATTATTATAATATAAAATGCATTTTGTTTTTAAAATATAATACAATTATAATAAAATTAAATATTATGTTTTATTTACAGAGCCAGTTTAACATAGTGGTTAAAGGCACTGGGCTAGAACCCAGGAAAGTAAGTTTTAGTCTTGCTTTAGGCCTGAAGCTACTTCATGAGTTTGGGCCAGACATTTTCTCTCAGACCTAGGAAGAAGGCAATGGCAAAGAACTTCTGGAAGTCTTAAGAAACCTGCAGGGATTTGTTCAAGTAGTCACAAGGATTCAAGATGTTGGCTATACAAAAGAATACAAATAACTGCTTAGTGACAATTAGGAAATAGATTTTCTCTATGCTGAAACCTGTTCTTGCAAGGATCTATCTTCTGCCAATGCCCAATGTTGGCATTTTTTAAAAAAAAAAATCCAATACTAACACTAGCGAATGCTGTTCTTTTCAATGGAATAATATAGCATTGTACATAAAACAATACATAAAATAATTTAAAATCTAAAGACTTTAGCTTTTCCAGTGCAAAGTGCAAAGGTTTGATGTATCGTTTCCAGCATGCTGCAGAAGAAATTTTTGAAAAGATAAAATTATGGACAGATTAATGTACAATTGTACAGATAGCTGCCTGCAATTAGTGCAGGTTCGCATCCCACCAGGCTCAAGGTTGACTCAGCCTTCCATCCTTCCGAGGTAGGTAAAATGAGGACCCAGATTGTTGGGAGCAATTAAGCTGACTTTGTAATAATGCCGCTTGGGGGGGGGTGAAAGCCCTAATAAGCAGGCATATACACAGAATGAAGGCTACTGCTAAGCTTGTAAGCCGCCCTGAGTCTTCGGAGAAGGGCGGAATATAAATGGAATTAAAATAAAATAAATAAATAGTCTTTTGACTTATGATTGTAATTGATCCCAGAATTATGGACATAAGTCATGCTGATAGTTAAGTGAGTCACCTCAGGACTTTTCTCAATTTTACAACCTTCCTTGGGTTGGCTTGTTATACAAATGTGGCTGTCATAAAGCAAAGACCACAGTCATTAAGCGCATCCATTGTCTGAAAATTGGCATTTTTTGCTGAAAACTGAAGTAAATGACAGTTTTTTTTTGGGGGGGGAAATGTAGTAAATTGTGGTGACACGACCTCAGGACACTGCAAGTAGTCATAAATGTGGGGTCAGTTGCTGAGCACCCAAAATGTGATCATGTGACTGTGGGCAAGTGACCTAGCCATCAGAATTTCAATGAGCTATATGAGTAGCCCCAGAGAAGTGTGCCATAACTTTGCATGGTCACTAAATGACCAGATATAAGTTAAGAGCTATCTGCATAACTAAAAGGTGTAAACATAATAAGTGAAAAATAGGTTACATACCTAACTAATTTTTAAAATCATATGTTATAATAAACACTTAAAACAAGCAGCATATATTTTCCTATAGCAAACACTATCTGCAGATTTTAGAAACATTTTAAAAATAAAGCAAAATGGAAACCAAATACTTTACAACAGGGGTCTTCAAACCTGGCCCTTTTATGACTTGTGGACTTCAACTCCCAGAATTCCTCAGTCAGGGCCAAGTTTGAAGACCACTACTTTTACAAGGTTTGACAACAAAAAAACCTCAGTAATTGGTTCAAGTGTAATACAATACATATAAATAAACTCAGCTATGTGCTTTTTTCTTTTTGTGAATATGTTTACGTTCCTTGGCCAGTGCCTTCATCATACCACCCATATAACAAACCTATTTCAAAGTAAGGGAAGGCAGTAGAGAAAGGTAGCATGTTAACAAAAACAAGAACTCTATAACCCATGAGCAAACACTGATCCTTTTTAAAATTATAGGTAACTTAAAATAAAATTTCAGTTATGTTCTAACCTAAAATATAGCATATACCGGTAATCTATTACCATGTGGAGAAGAAACACCCAAAACTTATAAAATGTGTATGCTGAAATTAATTTCTAGATGGAAAGCCACATTAGTCTATAGAGAAAAATAACAAAAATTCATATAGGATCTTTGGTTTAAAGGTTGGATCAATTTATTATCGGGTAAAGTTCTTAAATTATGGCTCACTTTATCAAGTACATCTGGTGTATAGTAAGATCAGTAGGTGAGACCTGTTCACTCAGTTTTAAGTTGCTGGAAGACCTTTGGTGCCTTTTCAGGATTCATTCTCATTCCCCCAGGAAGAAAGTCACTAGGCCAGATTTAGTCTGCTTCAAATTCCACAGATGAATGTGAATCTGACATAAAATTTTAATTCAAACTGACCTATTGACTATTCAGTGAAGCTCTAAGCTAAGATAGCTTGCTACTCATATGTAATGACATGCACAAAATTACCTATATCCAATAACTTATTGGTTCTTTTATTATCAAAATAGTAATGTTGGAATATATTCATTTCAGAAAAGAAAAGAAAATTACCTTAAGAAGATCAATTTCCTTAATACAATCTGCACGTGCCTTTGCATCCATTAAATCAAATATCTTTAAAAGAAAATAAAGGGGAAAATTACTAGTTGATAATACATTTACAAGAAATATGTGTTCAATGTTTTCTCTTTAACTGAAAATGTGCAAGATAAAAGCAACCCATTGCATTAAGAAATTCTCAAGTACTGAACCATGAGATATAAATTAGACAAATTAAATTAAAGCCTCATGGAAGCCCAAGATACAAATTCATGAGACAGCACAAATCTTTGTAACACCTCAGCATGAATTACTGTTCCAGCTCTGCCTCCTTCACAGCAGGAGAGGTGAATAATTCTGCCCAGCTTTTCTGAATGAATGGATCATTCAACCACACTGATGCAGCAAAATAGGTGTTCTTAAAGGAAAGTCCTGGAGTCAGTGCTCTATGATCGCTTGAGAGATGTTCAGAAACTCACATTACATTTTATCACAACAAGTTCTCTACAACGTGTAAACTTTCCAAAATCATTAAGAGAAGTACCCTGAATTTGAATTCAGAAAATGAGCGTATCTTAGTTGCATGACGTCAGAAACACTGTCAGGTACAAATGATGAAATATGACATTCATGTTCTAAAAGCATTTGGGATTATAAAATAGTGACATAATTGTGCGCTAGTCTTTGACTTCCGGTTTGGCATTCGACGAGATGGGTGGAAGAACCCAGGTCTCCAGCTTCTTAGTCCGATTTCGTTCTGCCCGGCAACCCCAAGGGGTCGGAAAGTTGCCCTGGAGAGGCAATGAAGAAGGAGGGATGCCTCAGGAGTCCTGACCAGATGACTGAAGAAACCTTCTAAAAGGACGGAAGAAAGGCCCCCACCATCTATGCAAAAACAAAATTCATCGAACTTTGATGCTGTCGAGCAGAGACCTAGGACTGTGCCTCAACGTTTCACGAGAGCAGTGAAAAATCTTGATGTCTTCGGCCTGGTTTTAGTTACGAAGGAAGGTGCTTGACAATTCCTTTGACTGTAACAGCCCAGAAGTTTAGCCAAATTTTTGTCTTCCTGTTCTGGTCCTTTCCCATCCAAATTGCTGGCTTGTCTTGATGGAGTCCTGACCACTTGCTTTGATCCAGTGTTGTCTGTGCTTTGAAGGACATAAAATGTACCAGAGTTTGGCACTTGCTCCAAATCCTAGCCAATCAGCCTACCCCCATGATTCTAGCAATTTCCTGCACTCCCCAGCATGTCCGGCGGTGTACGTCCCCACCAGTCAAGTTTCCTCCATGCTCCAAAGCCTACCTGCAAAGCTGTTATCCCACCCACCATGGCCATCCTCTGGGTGGCCACCCTGGGTGGGGTCAGCCAGCCAGTGCTAAGGCTTCTCACTTCAATGCTGGCAGCCCTCACCCACCGTCTGGTTTTTCCTACACCCACAGCCCTCCTGGGGGGAGCACTGCTGGTCAAGATGGGAGCTAACAAAGTCCACTGTTGCTGGGCGCTGGAGGGCGTGACCAGTACGGCAACACTCTGATGTGCTCTGTCAATGGATCCTACTCCAGCCGGTATCCCGGTGCTTATGTGAACCCAGCAGAGATGCCTCCATCCTGGCCTGCCAGCCATTTTGAGAGCAGCATCTTGCATAGCCTCCAGACATGACAAGGAGCCTTGCATGACCAAAGATCCACGTTCGAGTTCTTGGAGGAATACCCCGATGGCCGAGAATGTGTTAACTGTGGGGCCATGTCCACCCCCTTATAGAGGAAAGATGGCACAGGGCATTATCTGTGCAATGCCTGTGGCCTCTATCACAAAATGAATGGGATCAACAGGCCTCTTATCAAGCCACAGAATGTCTTCAACTCATCGAGCTGGTCTTTGCTGGATTAACTGTCACACGACCAACACAACTCTCTGGAGACGGAATGCAGAAGGGGAGCCAGTGTGCAATGCCTGTGGATAATACACGAAACTCCATGGGGTGCCAAGACCTCTGGCAATTAAAAAGGAAAGCATCCAGACCAGAAAATGGAAACCTAAAAATGTTGGTAAAAGCAAATCCTCAACAAACAGTTCCACAACTTCAACCACCAATTCTCCTTCCTCACTTACAAACTCAGTGAGCACAGTCTCTTTAAAAACCGAATCCGCCATTACCCCACAATATCCGGGACAAGCAACAGTATCAACTTCCCAGCATCCAAGTAATTCTGAAAACAAGCTGGAGGACCCCCATCCCCAGGTCAAATATGAGCCAGAAGGCTACACTTTCCCAGCAAACCTTTCCCCAAACCTCTAAAAGGCTGCCTTGTAAGCCCAGACAGCCCAAGTCATCACTAGCCAGAAGAAAAGCGAGGAGCCGTGGCGCTCTGCTAAACAGCTGATTGTCAACAGCGTGCTGAAACTGGGTGAGCCTGCTCTTTTTCCTTTTCCCTTTGGACCTAAAAATGTTGATCCCCTGATTGGGAAGAACTATAAAGATCCCAGAAGGACTAGGGGAGAAGAGAGTTAAAAGCGGCGAGCAACTACAGAAAGGGGAAGGATTTTAAGGAATATAAAAGAACACTTAAAAATTGAACTTAGACTGACTCAAAGAAAGACTATTTAACCTACAGGATGTGGGAAAAAATTTAGATACAATTCCTAGGGTAAATAACCTATAATGAACTTTAAAAGAAAAACTTTGTAATAATCTTTTAAAACCAGATATTGACAAAAACAGTGTATGAGGACATCTAGTGGTGAAAGAAGATACTACAGTAACATTAAATAATAAAAGAATCTGAAAGTGTTTGACCTTGAAACGACACCTGGTGTAAACCAAGTGCCTTTGTATGAGTTTACAAGTGAAAAGACTTTCTACAATTATATTTGTTGACTCTGGATATAACCAAAACAAGAATTACTTGGAAACAGCGGATGTTTTACATCTGAGACTCGACTGGAGGATTTGGATTTGGCCTAAAGTAGATGGCTCATTCTTTTTGGCTGGATTTTAGCCTAAAATAGTTGGCTTTTTTTTCTTTTTTCCTTGTTTTATTTTGTTTTGTCTCCTTGAGATATTGGATTTAGCCTAAAGCAGTTGGCTCCTTTTACGGTTTGGATTTTAGCCTAAGATAGTTGGCTGAAAAAATGAGTACATCAAATCTCACCAGACTTATGAAAAAGACTTCCTCTGCACTCTCTGTTGGAACATCTAGCCCAACAACCCAGGGATCTATTGAAACAATGTTGCAGAATGAGAAAATAAGCACGGTTCAAAATGAGATGCAAACTACGTTAAAATTAATTCAAGAATCAATACAAAAAATCATGAAGAGACAAAAAGTAATTTTGATAAATTAAGTGAACAAATCTTGGACATAAAGACACAATTTGAAGTCCACCATCAAATGATTGTTAAAAATGAACAAATAATTCAGAAAATGGAAAATAAATCAGATTATATTGACAAGAAAATGGAAATACTAATACAAGAAAATGAAAAATTAGAACAAGCAAATCAAAATCTGGAAAGGGAGGTGGCGATCTTAGAAATGGAGAAAGCGGAACACTACTTAAGATTTCAAAATATCCCTGAAGACAGAGAAGAAAATATAGCAGTTGTGATTATTGATCTCCAGGCAGAGCTTTGAAAGCAGACAGAGCAGAGATGCAAATGGAGATACACGAAATATTTTGAATGAATTCAAGCTAGGTAAGGAGATACAAACTACCCAGAGAAGTGCATGTAAGATTTATAAAGAAAACAAGATGAAATACTGAGAAAAGTTAGAGATGAACCATTACAATATAAAAATAAAGAAATTGTGGTCTTTAAGCAGATACCCAAGAGAGTAAGAGATACTTGAAGACAATATCATTTCTTTTTTTTTATTGAAAAGTTTTTCAATACATTTTATCTTTAACAACCCCTCCCCACCCACCCCCTTCCCAGCCCTACCCAACCCTCCCCCCCTCCCCTTCCCCCCTCCCCGTCCCCGACTTCCCAGAGCTAAATACAAGGTATAAAAGTAAAAACAATCATAAACAACCATATGTTAACAACAATGAACTATTAAGTCTGTCGCACTTTAGCTCTTATAGAGTGACTACAAGCAATACAAATATCACATCAATACTTATTCAAATGCTAAATGAAACTTTTTAGTCCCATATTTATTCTGGATATAATCAATCCATTTTTTCCACTCCGTAATATAACGTCGTTGCGAATGGTCTTTCAAATACGCCGAGATCTTTGCCATTTCCGCCAGGTTAGAAACTTTTAAAGTCCATTCTTCTATAGTCGGCAGTTCCTCCTTCTTCCAATATTGACCTACTAAAAGTCTTGCTGCCGTAATTAAGTTCAACATCAACTTAGTGTCCACAACAGTAGTATCAGTAATAATGCCCAATAAAAACAATTGCAGACAATATCATTTCTTAACTACAAAGCTGATTGCAAAAGGCATAAATTTCAGATGATTAATGCCAGAAGGGATCTTAATCAACTGGAATAATACAAGATACCAGTTGGATTCAGTTTGGAAAGCAGAAGATTTTGATGAAAGAAATTGAGCATTCTTAGATGAAGGAGTGCAACATCAACAAGAGGAGAGAAAAGATCAAAAACAAATAGAAGAAGCAACTGAACAAGTAATTATACATACAGGAGAACAGAAAGAGAAATCTAATCAAGAGTGAAGGAATCGCCAGAGAACAGAGAATCATGAGATCGACTAGCCTAAATATAAATAATTGAAATGGAGAAAGAAAATGGATTTTCTTCATTGAATATAAATGGACTAAACCAGTGATGGCACCGAGTGTCCCAAAACCGCCCTGCCCCACGCACTCCCCCCTGCCCCACCTGCTGGCAGGGCCACCTACCACCTCCATGGCCCACCGTAGATCGCCCAGGTGGCCCTGCAGCACCATGACAGCCACATCCTCCACCTGCACCCTGTAGCATCATTTGGATGCGACGGGGCATGAGAGTGCAGTCTTGTCCCTGCTGCCTGGATGACATGTCCTTGGCTGCGCTGCTCTGCGTGGGCCACGCCCAGGGGCAACTCTCCTACGGGGATCTGCTGGTGAGGAAGGTTTTTTGGAAGGTTATTTTCTTCCAGATATTGGATCTTAGTCCAGTGGTGAACCTATGGCATGGGTGAGACCTTTCTGTGGACACGTGCACCATTGCCCCAACCCCGCCTCCCCCTGTGGCCCCCTCATCCTCAAAATCATTATATAAGAAATGCATTATTAACAACATGGGGAAAAATAAAATGTAAAATATATTTGAAAATTCCAGGGTGTTGTCAACAATGAAAGCATTTGTACACCCAAATTTAGTGAACCTTGAAAAAATCTGGACATATAGAGATATTCTAAACTCTGAAGGGAATTTAAAATCTAAAGAAGAAATGGAAAATGAGGGTATCAATCTATCGTAATGGGCACATTTGCAAATGCAAGCTAGATATGATAAAGATGTTAAACTGTAAGGATTTTATAAGGAACAAACTGTGTTTGATAAGATATTGTTAACTTCTGATGAGAAATTAATCAAGAAAATGTATAATTTTCTATTAACTTTGAAAATGGAAAGCGAACAATTTAAAGAAACAATGATAAGATGGGCGAAAATTTTTGGATATCATATAGAATTAGAAAAATGGCAAAATTTATGGGAAAGAAAATACAAACTGACAATGTCAACTTCCTACTAAGAAAATTTATATAAAATGTCCTATAGATGGCACTTGCCACCAGCAAGACTAGCAAAAATGTTTTAAAACATGTCAGATAGATGTTGGAAATGTAAACATAAGTCAGGCACTTATTATGATGTTTGGTGGACATGTGACAAAGTAAAGAGTTATTGGAAAAAGATATATACCTGGCTAGAAAAGATGATGGGAGAACATGTAGATTTTAAACCTGAACTTTTTTTATTAGGTATAATTCCAGAAAAGACTAACAAACAAAGCTTATATTTGATTTTGCATGTCACACCAGCAGCAAGAATTATATTCGCGCAATACTGGAAAAATGAAGGAATACCATCAGATGAAGAAATAATTTTAAAAAAGTAGAATGCGCAGAGATGGATAGACTGACTCTGAGACTGAAAGAAAAAGAAGAAATGGAATATTATCAAACTTGGGACTTATTTTATCAATGGCTAGAGGAAAGAATAAAGGATTAGGAATTAAATATGTATTAGCAAATGTAAACTCAGACAGCACATTTGTTGAAAAATTATTACTGAATGTATGGGAAAAAACCCAATAAAAACTTTTACCAAAAAAATTGTGCAGCTAGTTCTCAATGATCCTATTTCATGTAAGTAATTTTTTTAAGATTGACTCCAACGCATCTACAATCTTTTGAGCAAAACAAGAGATACCATACACATGATAATGATGCCAAGTAGAAAGGATCAATTCTCATACATCTGTATGGAGTCATAATTTTTCTACTTGTGTTTGTTTTTAAACTACATTAAGACTACTTGGTGCTTATACTGCTTTTTTATTTGTTTTAATCCAAAATTACAGAAATCATGCTGCCAATAACTACAACTGCTGACAGGGCTCTGAGGACAATTTATCTGTTCCTGATCTAAAACTAAGCTTCACAGTTATGATTAGAAATGCAATTTTTTTTATAAATTTGAAGCTACCAGGAAAAAAAAACTAGAAATGTTAGAGGAAATGCAAAATATACAACTCATTTTCAGCATTATTGTTACTTTATTTAGTTATTAACTTCATTGATTAGTTCATAAAAGTATGTTCATTTTAAACATTAAAAAGCACACTTTGGTCAGGTAATAACTGTAAACCTACTGTTTTTTACTTTTGAGTAAATTTAATTTTTGTTATAAATGAACTTCAACTTATTTTAAAAAATTGTTTCATTTTTCCTATTTTATAAAAAGCAGACCAAACTGTAATGTTAAAATATCAGTAAACAACATCACATTAAAACAAAGAGACATATTTTTAAAAAATACAGGAAGCACTAATTGACAGAGGAAATGGGTGGGTGAAACCAAAGCTTTTTGCATAGTCAATTTTAATTTCTGAGTCTACTATTTTTTAACTTCTTTTGTAAAATATATCTATACAGTATTAAGAACCTTTCTACCCTTTCATCTGTTAATTTGATTTAGTGTGAAAATTCCAAATATAGACCAACTTCCTTCACATCTTAATTGCCTCATATAGTATTTTAAAAAATTAGGAAATATTCATAATACCATTTTTTAATCTGACAGAACAAGCAAAAAAAGACCCTGGAGCTTTTTTTAAAAATCCAAATATTTCTTTTTTTCCCCCATTGCTTTAATCAAGAATCTAGAAAGCCAAACATCTTCATAATTAGTTTCTGCACAGAACCATCTAATTCATTTTACTATTTCAGTGTATGCATAAATTATAATAATGCACAGAACATTTACTGATATAAGAAGCCTTAAGTTCTTTTAAAAAATATCAGTGACAAATTTAGTGTTCCCCTTACATCATAATTTTTCTTGACAAAGATTCTTGTCAGGTTCCAATAATCAAGAAAGACACATAGTAATACTTCCAAGCAGTTTTGTTTATTGTTCCACACCTATAAACAGAATCTTGTCAAACTAAAGCAGACTATTACCTATAAGAAACATATTCTGGGAATTATTAGGGAGGGTTATCTTCACCCTCTTTCTATCACACACACTATCTAAAAAATTCCCTTTCTTTGGAATGCACCCCTCCCTCCTGGGAATCCAGAGTACATTCCATCACAGACTTCTCCCTAGCCGTAAAAAATCAAGGACAGTATTATTCCAACTGTTCTCTCCTTCTGATTCCATTCCCAGTTCTTCTATTCTTAATATGTTTACATTTTATTTCATTTTCTGTTACAAGATCAGGAATACCATGTGTACACATTCAATCCTTAAAACTAAAGGAGTAAAATAGAAAGAATGCAACTTCAAAAGCCCAGAGTAACTGCATTCAGTACTGAGCAATCATTAACTTTCAAAAGTAATGAACTCTAATACATAATTTATCCACATATTTTTAATGTACTGCTTCTTATATTTTTTCCTTAAATATCTTTATTAAATTTCAAAAATCAATATTAAAATACAAACTAACATAAAAGGAAAAGGGAATGGGTTCGGGGTTTGTTTTAATGTGATTTACAGGATAAGTGAAACAGTGATGAAACTATACATCATTTTCTTTATATTGTAAACTATTTTGAGATGCTTCAGCATAGAATACACACACATGCACATACAGACACACCGTCTTTTACTGGTATTTTTTGAAAATACCTTTCATCTCATGTTAACAATACATCAAAACATGTCTGTAAGAATGTTCTTTTTAATTTCCAGGAATCCTAAACAAATTGTATTTCAGAAATAGGAAATATCTGATTATTGAAAAAGCATTGGCGTGATGTAGGACTCATAGTTAACTTTCAATATTCAACTTTCTTCATTTTTCCCCTGAATAGCCTGATGCATCTAATAGAATTATAAATATATTTTAAGCCATTCTAATTGTTAAAAAATAACAAGTTATGAGTTTTATTTATCACTTTCATACATTGCAAATTCTATGACGGCAGAAAGCACCGCCTCTAATTTGGAAGTTATGACTCAGGAAGGAGACTGAGTAATATTGCACTACAATAGTAGGATATGTCAACAGAATGGAATGTGAAGATTAAAGCTTGACAAATGGAAAGGGGGAGTATATTCAGGGTTTTTTTAATACATACTGCAAAGGAAGTTAACGTAGATGAAAAACTTAGAAGTATAGATTTACAACTTCACGTTTACAAGTGAGCACATACAGTATTCAGACCTTTAGACAAGAATGCAAAATATTCTATTTTAGAACACTTTGGCACCAAAATTCCAAGATTTAGCACACATAGCCAGCTTCCAAAGATCTGACTGCCTCTGAGAAGACCTAATGGGCACACATTGTTATTATTTGTCCAGAAGAAATCTCTGAAGTTATTGAGCTACGCTTTACCTTTAGCACTTCACATCTGATTCTGGCTCTTTCAAATTTATTTGTACACAATTTTCTCTCTAGTTTCTTGATCCATCACTTTAAAAAAAATGGATAGATGAGTCAGATTAGTTCAAATCTCGTGACCTCCCGTTTAGACTACTGCAACGCTCTCTACATGGGGCTGCCCTTGAGGACCACTCGGAGGCTTCAGCTGGTGCAGAATGCGGCCGCGCAGGTTGTGATGGGGGTTTCCCGATACTCCCATGTAACACCTCTACTCCGCAAGCTGCATTGGCTCCCGGTTGCCCTCCGGGTGAGATTCAAGGTGCTGGTGATGACCTATAAAGCCCTAAATGGCTTGGGTCCACCGCTCAAGGAATGTCGGCTAATGGCCCCCAGGGGGAGAGCATTCTCAGTGGGTGCGCCAGCCCTCTGGAACACCTTACCAACCGAAATCCGGATGGCCCCTGACCTCCGTACCTTCCGTCGCGACTTAAAAACTTTCCTATTCCAGCAGGCTGGCCTGGCATGATAACGTTAATTGGGGTCCCAGTTTGTGTTATTAGTGTTTCTTATTATTTTATTGTTCGGTCTGTATACCTTCCTTCCTCTGTACACCGCCCCGAGTCCCTCGGGAGAAGGGCGGTTTATAAAAACTAATAAATAAATAAATAAATAAATAAATATCTGAGGGAACACCTGCTGCCGGCATCAAGCTCCATTCGTCCAGTGCGCTCCCACAGGGAGGGTCTTCTCAGGGTGCCACCGGTAAGAGATTGCCGGCAGACGACACCCAGGGATAGGGCCTTCTCAGTGGGTGCGCCTGCCCTTTGGAACCAGCTGCCAGCGGAGCTTAGGACTGCCCCCGACCTCCGTTCATTCCGCCGGGACCTGAAGACCTGGCTCTTCGAGCTCTCTGGCCCAGGCTGAGAATTTTATTTTTAATTTTAATTTTAACTGGGGTTTTATTTGTTCAGGGACGGATATAATTTTTTAAATTGTTTTTAACTTTTGTATTTTTGTTTTTAATCACCCTGTAAACCGCCCTGAGTCCTTTGGGAAAGGGCGGTATATAAATGTAATAAAATAAATAAATAAATGAAGACTGAATGGGAGGAAGCATGTAAGAGAAGCTTCCAACAGCTTTTTGAAATTGAAATTTTATTTTATCTGTGAGGCAACTTCTGAACAGCCCCAACGATAAGTTAAGTAATAAAAGGTCTGAAGCTCATAACAGCTCTCAGTAGCTTCCATGGTCTTGATCTGAACAGAGTTACTCTCATTCTTCTTTTGGTTAAGAAAACAGAAGTGGCAAGCCGTAATTCATTTTGAACTAGTATCTGTCATGCCTCCTTCGGAGCGTGAATCTGATGAGGAAAATGAGCTGGAACAGGACCCTATGGAGGTTGAGGGAGAGGTGTTTGTGGCTTCAGAGGAATGTGGGGAAGAGCAGGCAGAGGCAGGCCAGGGCTTTTCAGGATTGGGACAGGATGAACAGGAGAGACAGAGTTCAGGCGATGAGCAAGGGCCACCCTCTCCTGATCCTAGAGTGTGGAGAGGGAGGGAGCAACGCAGGCAGGCTCAACTACTCGGGAGGAGAGCATCCCGCCCCTCTCCACAAAGGCACACCTGGAGACTTTGACTTAAGGAGACGCTGTGGGGAGAGGCATTTGTCAGGAACAAACACTGATTCCTTGGAGTTTTGTGTGTTGTTGCTGATCTCTTGTTCTGTGTTGTGATTTCTGCTTGGAAACCCGGAAACTGGGACTGACTGACAACGTTGCTTGGATGTTCCAAGACCTTGGATTATATTTTGGCTTCTCTTCTGAAACTGCTCAGGTAAGCTTGTATTTCCACAGACTTGTTAGATTTTGGATGTATGTGTCATTCCTTGTTATCTCCGTGGCCTTGAGTAAATTACTCTTCTAATCAGACTGTGTGTGAAACTACTTGCACCCAGAGGCGGCTGAAGGTGTGTGTGTGTTCCTTTGTTTTGAGGCTTGCCAGAAATGTGGGAGCATTTGGGGAAAATTTGGAGCAATTAAAGGGCGGTTTGAATTGCCAGCTGACTGCATTGCCTCTGTGCTGTGCCCTGGGTCATCACAGTATCCATAACATATCACTTTACCTAAAATCCAAAAATTAATTAGACACATAACAGCTTTTTAAAGGAAGGACACCCAAGTAATCAGTTTACAATCATAATAGTCCAAAGAGTCAAAGAAAGGTAGAAAGAAACAGTAATCTGCTTTGCAATATGAAATAATGTTTAATTTGTTAGTGTTTAATTATATCAAACATTAAAGTAAAAAAGGAGATCAATGAATATTTGACTGTCATCTATTAATAAATACATGATTTCTAAGAGGACTTGCATTTATTCCAGTAGCATTCTTCTCCCTTTCAAACCTGTGATGCAATACAAAACTGAATAAATTATTTTATTTGGTTTAACACCTAAATCTCATATTGTGTAAATTAAACATCATGGATTTTACAAATGCATTATAGGAAGGAAAAAACCCTGAAAAGTAACTTTTCTTTGCAAAGTACAACAATCTTAATTTCATCTTCCCAATTTAAAGCTATAGCTATGCACAATCGGTTCATAAAAGCTAAATTACTAAAAAGGCAAACGTATCTTGCAAAATATGCCCACGATAAACCCCAATATGATTCTATGAAGTAATTGTGTGCAAAAAGCAGGCTGCTAAGAAAATTGCAGGCATATGTGCTGCCCGTCTCTCTTATTTGAACCTTCTCCCCAACATGGCAGAATTGCTTATAAAAGCTACAGCCTTGAAACAGGGTGGAGATTTATTTATTTATTTTAATCCCATTTATATCCCGCCCTTCTCAGAAGACTCAGGGCGGCTTACAATCTAAGCACAAATCAAATGTGCTTAGCAATAGCCTTCATTCTATGTATATGCCTGCTTATTAGGGCTTTATGGTTTGCAAGTTCTGCACCAACACTCAGAGAAAGCAAGTAAAAGGAGCTTATTGTGTTTATTTCATAAATTTATATGGCCGCTCAACTCACACACAGGTGACTGAAGGGTCTGGAGAGAAATAAAAAGGCTAAGCCAAGCCAAGCCCAACATTGAGAAAAGTACCAGTGTTTTACCTACTGCCCATTAAGAAAGAAGAAAAACAGAAGAAATCCTTGGGGGGGGGAATTAAAGACAAACCAGCGTTTGTAAAATTTAAAACACTGTTGTATACTGGTAATAGTAGCAATATAATTGAAATTGTATATTATAGCACAGAACTACAAGTTTTATAGAGTATAATAATAAAATATAGAATGAGGAACAATGTCTACAGTAGTTGAAATAGAGTATAGAAATCAATAGACATAGAAAGATTTTGTGAAGTATGTTATGAGTTTCAATTTTGTGCCTTGGATATTTTTCCAACATAAAACATCATCCCATCCCTTGTAGGGAGATATAAAAAACAAGTTGTCTAGAGTCTAGTACTTTTGATGGTTTTTTTGAGCTTGAATCAATCAAATTTGGGTATAGTTTAAAAAGAACCTGTGACAAAGTGATTTTTTAAAAAATTTAGATAGCATCTAATGAATATTAGATCCTATCAGTATCTGAATTATCATTTCTAAGTGATGTTTCCATCAGACTGATGTACATTGGGTTCTTATTAGCCCATTACAATTACTTTGTTCTAAGAAATGATTGTACATAAATCTGTTAGCAGGAGTGGACACCTCTTAATGTTTATTTTACAATAATTCTTTGATTATCCAAGTTTTCCATAGACGTGGTAAAGGGGCATGCTAAGGACACTCTAGTTTAACTGGAAGTGTCTGTAAATTGCTTCCACACATGCAATTCTCTTTTCACAGCAAGACATATGTCCTGTTGCATACAAATTTGCTATTTGTATACTAGATGCACTAAGATCCCTATCAATTGGAATAGTTCCTGCATATATACCCTTAGTTTTTAATGTCTATAATCTATTAGGGTAAGCAACAGAGGAAACAACACTAAATGAACACAGAAGCCAAAGAGCAGAGACAGACTTGCTTGCTCTTAAGATGAGAGTCAGCAAATTGGGGTGTGAGAATAGACAGGGAGGCTCTGACACCTCCCCCCCCAATCTAAGTGGGTGAGAGTCAACTGCAGATTGATGGGGAATGGGTGAATGATGGGATTTGGGAAGATTATTGAACTGGTAGTGGGTGGGATAGTCAGACTTCTTTTTTTAGCTGCAGCTGAATCTTAGTTGGGTGTTGTCTCTGGCCCTGTTGGTTAATTAAGGAGGCTAGGAAGACAGGGAGTGAGAAGAGGATAATGGAAACAATGAAAAAGGAGTATAACAGAAGATGGGGGTGAATCAGTCCAAGGTAGGAGAAGTTAGAAATCTGGCATCATTCTATACTTCAGGTTCCACTATCTTATTTTATAAATCAGATATCCAGAATACTGAGTGCTCTAGGCTCACAACGATGCTTTTCATCACCCAGTCACTCTTTGTAGTAAATCTAATCTTATCCACAATGAAGTTGAACACAAGAGGGCAGCCTTGCTGTGTGCACCAATAACTGGCAAGCTAATGAGAAAGTAGTATTCAGAGATCTATTTAGCTAGGTTTTAAGTGGTACTTAAAAAGTCATGACCTTGGTGTTGGTGCTTAAAAATCATGACCTTAAGACAGGACTAGAAATTGCAAGCTGTGAGTCCAAGAACTGGGAGAAGTGCTATTCTGCAAGTTGTTGAATGTTGAGGTCATACTTTTGAGGTTGGATCAGGGACTGAACAAGTTGGGGTTGCTGCTATTGTGCATCCCCCATATGTACAGCACCTTCCCTTTCCAACTGCTTGATCTCACTACAGAGGTGGTTGTAGAATCACATAAGCTATCGGTCCTGGGTGAATTTAATCACCTCTTTGTAAAATTATTAATCCATTCTTGTGAAATCCTTAAGGAAACGTTAACTTGATTTGTGTAACTTGCGACTGTTTGCCTGACTACTTCATGGGGGAAATTACTAAAAAAAACCAAGTAGATAGAATTTGATAAGATGACAGAGACATCTTCCAATGTTGGGGGGGGGAGGGAGCTTTGAATTTGAGGAGATGGACAGGTCTCTTTGTAAATCAGCTCTATCACAGGTAGACTAAACTGACCACCTACTTTATTAGGATGGTAAGTATAGGCACAGATAGCCGAAGCCAGGTGATAGGCAACATGGGTTTGAGGGAGGAGATAGTTTCAGCAGCTTTGAAGGAGGTGTTTGCTAGTCCAGGGGTGCCCAAAAACCGGTCCACACAAACAAGCAGTCTCATCCATGGGATACAGGCAGCATGCGAAACCACGCCTCCTTTGGCCAGGGAAAAACCTCTCTCCACGGAACCGGTCTCTTGGAGGCTGCTATGCTCGTCCACCTGCTGTTCAAGAGACCTGCCTAAATCCATTTTGACTAGTGAACTACCATCCTATCTCCATTTTCCCTTTGGTGGGAAAGGTTTTGAGGATAAAAGGTATACAATTGCAAGGAGACATCAGGATTCAGACATAGGGTTAGGACAATAGAAATGATGCTGGTTGTTTTCATGGACAACCTGAGATTTGGATGAAGGAATCTGGGTGGAAAGAGCATGATCATCCTTGTCTTGCTGTCTCAGTGTTCTTCAAATGTTTTGACCATGATATTCTATAGACCACCTAACAGTAGTAGGAGTTGGGAGCACTATTTTATGGTTCTGCTCCTATCTAAATGGACAAACATTGGTGGGGGTCATTCCGTGCTTGGTTCTCTCCCAACTTGTGTTTTAACACTCCATAAAATCATAAAATCAAGATGAGGGACTATCAATATATTGGTTATATCCAGCTGAGGTCAATGAAGGATACAAGAAACTCTTAATTAGAAGCTTGGAGACTGTTCTAGTTCCTTTTTTAGGCATAGCTGTCTGGTTGATTTTGAACCAGTTATTCTCTCTGAACACAAGCTACATCACAGGATTGTTGTGGGGAAAATAGCAACAGGAAGTATGGAATATGGTCTCATTGATCAAACCAAGGCAGAATAAAAAATAAATAAAAATGTCACTAGAAAACAGAAACACAAAAAGAGGGCACTTGTCCCCCTCTTTTCGCTCTTCTCTTTTTCTAGTCCTCAAGCAACACAGAAAAGTGAAATTCGAATGTCATTTTTCATGCAATTGATTACTATGGCAAAAGGACTCAGCATTTCCTGAGATCAAAAACTGGAAAGATTTAGGCTTAAGAACTAAAATCAAATTGCTTTCTAAACAGGTTTACTTTCTCTGATAATTTGGATCATTTGGAGGGATGGGAGGCTTGGTGGTGCAATGGTTAGAATGTAGTATTGCAGGCTAATTCTGCCAATTGCCAGCAGTTCGATCCTGATCGGCTCAAGGTTGACTCGGCCTTCCACCCTTCCGAGGTTGGTAAAATGAGGACCCAAGTTGTTGAGGGCAATATGCTGACTTTGTAAACCGCTTAGAGGGCTGTAAAGCACTATGAAGCAATATATAAATCTAAATGCTATTGCTATTACAGAAGACTGTTCCTATATTGACAAACCCATTATTGTATCTTTCATTCATCATTTTACAAATGCAACTGTATTATGAACAGTATTATTGCATGAATGAAGGCAAATATACATGTCCCAGGATAATGTTGCAGGATCCAATCTGCATTCCTCTTCTAAAACCTTACCATAACTAATAAATGTAAAAACGACATTCCTGTGTAAATACATATTTATTTCTCATTAAAAATGTTTTATTTATATCTTAATGAGATAGAATCACTATCCTGGCAAAACCTTAGCAGCAGCAGAAGCAGCACTTTGTAGAGGTTTAAATCTTGTCTACTCATCTGCCTCATAACAGCAGAATTGTCAGAAAATAATGGGGGTTACCTTTTCTTTGCTGCACGCATGGAAGTTTTCTGCCCCAAGTGAGCAGCCTGGGGTGCAGGAAAGGTTTGAAACTTCTCCTGAGGATCTATTTCCCAGTGCCGTCTCTAGAGGTTGCAGAATGACTATATTCAGCTGTCACTTCAATTATGACTTTAGGCTATCGCTCTGGCCTCTGGACTTGCCCTCTTCATTGCTTTCAGGTCACTTCTGACTTTTCCAGCAGCTTCAACATCTTACCAGGTTCCAGCTTTCTGAACCTATGAGATCTTACTTTTGCAGTTGACGGACCTTACACACAAAGTTGGAGAAAGCTCCTCATCCTTTAGGATCCCTAATGCAAATTAGCCCCAAAGCAAGCATGGGTAGAAGCTATTTAAAAGCAGTTAAAAACACAACTGAATGCTTATGCTGTCATACTACAAGCAGCTGAGGAAGAAGTATTATTTTTGGCAAAACCACAAGTCATTTTTAATTCTAATTACGGTAACCTCCTCCAAGCCACCGTGGCTTTATTTATCTATTAAAAAATAAATTACTTTCATGCGCTTAAATGCAATTTGTTTTGCCTCCAAAGCACACACAGAGAACAGGCCTATTTCTGGTGAAGCACTTATGATGTGTTAGTTGCCGGGATATTAGGATTTTGATCAAAGTGAACAGACTGTTTTAAGAATGTAAGCCAGTGATGATTAATATAGATACACTGTCTTATGCATTAAGCTGAGAAGTAAAGGTGTGTTATTTTTCAAACACTGAGCAACTGAAGCCTTATTGCCTACCTTATACTATTTGCAGTATTTTTGATTGATCAAATTTAAAGGAGGGAGATATGTGATATGTAAGAAATGGATACACTCAAGCAATAGGAGATTGAATAATAAAACTAAAATGATCATATTGGACATGTGGAAATTAAAGGACTATTGAGCAGATTATTTTTTCCCAGGTTTGTCCAAGCAACACACAGCAGCTTGGACCAATTAAATTGATTGCCTTGAGATAATTCCAAAGGCCAGATTACTATTTAAGAGAAGTTGATTGATTTACTGTAGAAGATCCCATTAAACATTATTAATAAGACTACATTCCTGGTTTCAACACAGATTCTAATTATCATAACCTACTGGCCAGCCAAATGCATACACTTTCCTTGCTTCTTTATCAGCTAGAAAGGAGTTTCAAATACTTTTGAGGTTAATCTTGATAACATTAAAATAGGTATCACCCTTTGTTATAATTTTCTGTGTCAATTTAACAGCCAAACTTAAAACTTTCTGAAAACCATGAAGGAAGCGAAGGATTGAGAGCTTGTAAAGATCAACACAATTAGATGTAAGAATGTAATCTGATAATTGAATATTTGTTTCATTCTCTCTCCAGTGTAGAATAACAGTACCTAAGTCCATAAAACATTAATGACAAGATCCTTGAGCATTAGGTAATGTGACTATAGGAATTTGTGAAAAAAGTAAGTTAATTCTTATTACATTCCTGAAGTGATATAAGCCCACCTCCCTGACTTTCAAGAGAAGCAAAATATGATGGATTATACAGATTTTTTTCATAACACTATTTTCTCATAGTATTTTGTTAACAATGATTGATTCAGAAAGGAAAACTATTTTAGTATAGATTTGTATGGAAAAAAAATAGTTAATGAGCTAAAGGAAACAAAGTTTCAGAAAAAGGAGCAAATTATCCTAAGGCTTGGCTTAGTCAGAATGAAATACTTTTGCAGTGAAAAGTAAAGAGAGCTGAGAAGGGATTTATTTTGGATTCTGTGGCAATCTTGTCATGTTTGATGAACAGCAGATATACACTTCTATACAATGCATAAGGAAACAGGTATATAGTTTAAAAGCAGGATTTTTGAATTACTAGATTATATGTTTAGCTTGGGGTCAAATCTTTTGTAGGATATAAACTTAAATTGAATCTAAAGCCAGCCCAGTTACATATATACTTTTAATATAGCTTTTGTTTACATATTACTCTTAACATTACAAATACAGTAGAAAAAGTAACAATCACAAAGAAATATTACTAGACATGTGTAGTTACTGAGATTAGAAGGATAGTTCTCAATACCTAGAGCACAGGTGTCAAACTCGCGTGTCATGTGACGTGTTGCGACGTATCGCAACTTTTTTTGCATTGCAGGAGCTGGGGTGGGAGCGGCCTCCATATGATGCAGCTGGCCCACGGGCTGGCAGTTTGACACCAGACCCAGAGTCTTTCAGTAATGGTCCAATACAAAGATGGACAAACTTTGAATCAGACAAACACTTAAGCTTTCATTTTTTAATTACAAGCTTTACTGTCCCACTTCCCAGCTTAATACTTATTAGTTGAAAATAATTAAAACAAAAATAAAAATTAAAATCATGTTTAATCATTTAATCAATTCATAATTTAAAAAGGCACTAGGGTTACACTATTTGAGAAACAAAAATCCAGACAACCTCTAAACTGGAGTAAAGTGTTTCCTGTATATCTTTATTGTCATTTACATTTGTAGTGCCATACAAAATCCTGCCAAATGTGAAGGTGCCAAAGGAGTACTGCTAGTGAAGTGGAATGTAGTTTGACCATCAATTTGGATGTCTATTGTGAAACGTTATGAAAACTCAGATGAGCCATCCATAACAAATGTCAGGGCATGCTGACTTCCGGTGTGGTGTTGGTTCACGATAATGCTCGCCCGCACACCACTACACGCACCCAAGAACTTCTGAAGCAGTTCCGTTGGGATGTTTTTGACCACACACACACCCCATAGCCTAGATTTGGCACCAAGCAACTACTACTAAGGAATTTGAAACCTCATGAGATGTTAAGACAAGTGCCTCAATTTGAATGGTGATTATGTCAAAAAGTAATGTAATGTTGTAGTTTTCTAATGTGTATAATAAAAGTTCTGTATCTGCGAGTGTTTGTCATTGATAACCAAATGGAGATTTCCAAATTGCCCTCGTATATTAGGTATACAGTAAATTAGCTAGACAAGAAAGCAACACATTGTAGTGTAGTTAGAAGTAGTTCTAAAATAGTTCTTAAATTCAAAACTTACTTTTCTTAATCCAATGAGCTAATTTAAGCCTCAACCTTTGAAATCAATTAATCTATAGATACATCATTTGGAACACCTTACATAGAAGCAATTATAACACTCCTGTAAAATCATAGGTATTTAATTCAAAGAACGGCTTTTTTATTAGAACATATAAGCTACAATCCAATCTTTAACAATGTAAATATTAGAATCTTAAAATTAAACAATATTAATTAGGTTTTTTTAAGGAAGGTGGCACAATCTAATAGGAATGAAAAGTGATGTAGCAAACCCCTTGGAATTGCTAGAGATACATAAACAATAACATAGTTGCCAAACATTAAAATAAAATGGAGAGGTATTTAACTTTATGAAATTAAGATTATATTTCTTAAGAGCAATGCAATCCTCAAGAGGCAATTGACTGACAACATAAAATAAATAATTTTGCTCCAGGATAAAAGCAACCTTTTGTCTGCACCTTCTGACAAAAACATGGAAGTAAATGCAAGAAAGCACTAAATTCCCTAAGATGTAAAATACAAGAGAGTTTCTGGCAAAGTTCCTGGGTAGACCAAGCATACTATACTAAAAACTGCCGTAGTGCATGCACAGAGAGCAACACATCTAAAACTTTTGTTGTTGTTGTTGCTGTTACTGGGCAATTCACAATCCTGCTAAGTTCCTAAGCTTAAAAAGAGTTTACTAAAATACAACACTGGTTTTTGACTTATTTATGGGATGATTTAACACTATTGTACCGTGCTTTCTCCTCTTCACTATTTTCTGTTACACCTCAATAAAAAGGGTTTATTTAAGTTGGTCTTTAAACTTTAAAAAAGGAAGGGAAAGGAGAAAGAGACTTCAAAACATGACCTACCCAAACATGGTTAAGAATTAAGCCTTAAGAACGGTCTATGGATCTACAGATTTCCTGATGAGAATTGGGCTAACAATCCATTTAAGAAGTGACTAGTCTTTGTTAAATAAACTGGCCTAGAAAAATAGTGAGATTAAGCTATACAAACATCCTGTCCAGATTCTATCATGATCTGTCACAGTATGACAGCACAAACACTGACAATACTTTGTAAATATTAAGTAGAAAGGGTGGAAAAAGCAACCTAAAAGTTTATTTTATTTATTTTTATTTTAATCCCATTTATATCCCGCCCTTCTCCGAAGACTCAGGGCGGCTTACAATCTAAGCACAAATCAAATGTGCTTAGCAATAGCCTTCATTCTATGTATATGCCTGCTTATTAGGGCTTTCGCCCCCCCCCCCCAAGCGGCATTATTACAAAGTCAGCTTAATTGCCCCCAACAATCTGGGTCCTCATTTTACCTACCTGGGAAGGATGGAAGGCTGAGTCAACCTTGAGCCTGGTGGGATGCGAACCTGCAATAATTGCAGGCAGCTGGTGTTACTTAAGGAGGCATTAGCCCACTGCTCCACCAAGGCTCATTTTGGAATAAGGAGGTGGGAATCATTGTGTTTTTGTTCTCTCTCACCCTCTTAACCTACATATCCACACAATCTTCTTATCTAGGAGAAAAGGCTTCATCTTTACCTTTATCTATGTATTTGGTAGTGCAAGGACCTGTTCTAACAATCTTAGGCTTGATTCTCTACAAATCTTGCCTAATTTGCTTTAGTCTGCAACTGCAAATATGTTGGAAGAAAATTTTATTGACACCAATGCTTTAGTATCACAAAACATAATGGTTATCAGCAGAAAGCCAGACAGCAGTATGGAAGGGTCAATTTCTTATTTTAGTCCATAGCCTGGCTTTATTATAAGAAGACTGTATCCTTCTTTTCTATCTATTTCACATCTGCTACAAGTATTCATTAGATCTTGTTTTCTAGTGTTAGTGAGAATAAAGCAAGTTTACTAGACTGCTACAGACCCACAATGAACACAGGAATAATAAAATGTTCTCATGGCAGGTAGAAATTCTCAAAAGGGTTGTACCTGACGTTGAGCTGAGATATAATTTCTAGGCAACTCTAATGCTTTGGATTCTTGCTTTGAACAAGCAGGAGCACAGACATAGCTCTTAAAGCAGCTGTATCTTTTTTGTGTGGCAGCTGCAAAGAAAAGCCAAGTGAACTAGAAAAGTTCCATAGCAAAGTGTAATTTTTATTAATTCCATTATAAAATGTTATGAATGTTGCGACTGAAAATATTTAATGCTGAGAACTCAACTGCTTCTTAAAAAGGAAGGTCTTTGCTGATTATCATTTTATGAAATCACTATCCTTTTCACAACATTGTTTCGGAAACCTAACAGGTTTTTTTGTTTACTTGTTTGTTTACTGTTTTATGAAGCATTTGTAGTTCTTCAAGCAGAACTGACTCTAAGTTATAAGGTTTGGAAAGAACAATTAAATGGCTTGCCTTCAGAAGTTGTGGATGCCCCATCATTGGAGGTTTTCAAGAAGAGACTGGACAGCCATTTGTCTGAAACGGAATAGACTCTCCTGCTCAAGCAAGGGATTGAGCTAGATGACCTCCAAGGCCCCTTCCAACTCTTTTATTCTATGTTTTACATTCTATGAAACAATATTTAAGCAACCATGTTAGAATTGACAGATTTTTTTTCACTTCCTAAAGATGCTTACCTGAACTTTTTTTAAAGCTACTGGCACACCATCCAACAAGCATGTAGCTCTGTAGACTTCGCTAAATTGTCCACGGCCAATCTTCTTTTCTATCCGAAAATTGGCTAAAGTATTATAGCCCATATCAGGTCGTAAGGCTTTCTGCAATCCAGGAAACAAAAACAAACATTTAAATAAGCTTTCTTTTATCACCCCCCAATAGAACTAGTTGTTCAGAATATTAACTCCAGAAAAATAAATGTGGGAGAAGATATTCATGGAAATATAAACTTGCATGTAGTGGCAGGAACAAGGAAATACTCTTTATTGGCAGCTATATTCAAGTGGGTGCTTGAAAAAAATTAAGCAATGTTTGTTCTGAGTTTGAAATGCTCACTTGAGAAATGGAAACATTATACAAACTATGAGATAATATATCTAATTTTAAAAATGAATTCTAAGTGCCAGTAATTTCCCACTTAAAGATCTACAATTCCCTCTATCTTTTTAAAACTGACAAACAGGTCTATGCAGTGCTTTTTTTTTTAAAGGTGCCGGAACTCACACACGTCATACAACCCGCCTTGCCTACCCTACAAGGTTCCATCCCAAAAAGGTGCCGGAACTCCGTTCTGGGCGTTCTATGACAAAAAAAGCCCTGGGTCTATGTTACCAATGGAAGGTTTGATACTTACAGCATACTTCCAGGTTCAATTTAAGCAACTAGCTTTGGTCTTCAAAGTCGTAAAAGGCAAGGATAATGTTTCTGAACAGATGCAGGGAAAGGGAGTACAAGTTCCAAATAAATCATGGAGTTCACTGGATAACCTCAAGTATGTTACATGGTTGCTCAAGTATTTGATAAGAATGTAGGAATTGTTAGCCAGTACAAGGCATCATATGAAGTGGTAAATTCTCGTTAATTGGAGGTCTTCAAACCAAGGCTATGCCACCATGTTTTTAAAAACTGTTCTAGTGGTTCCTGCACTATGCAAGGGGTTTGACTAGATGCCTCTAAAGTTCTTTCCAGCTCTAGGATTTGATGAAAATCTATCTTTGATAACTACACATTACATTTAAGTACAATGAAAGGTAAAGGTGCCTCTTAAATCTTTTCAGCTACTATTCCTTGCTATTTGCCATGTAGGGCAGTCTTAGTGGAAACTGAACTCCAAAATATTTGAGGGTGCCAGACATATGGATATTTCTTCTAAATATCTCCTTGGCACGTGTCAATATTATATGTATATATGTATGGTATATGTGTCTATGTTTGTATATACACACACACTTGTGTGAATTGAGAGGAACACACATATATATTTTACGTTGGTCTATCGGTCAGTTTAATATTGTTCATATAGGTATTACATTCAGAAGACAACTCCTAGAGAGAAAACAAAGCTTCCTATGGGCTACAGCAGACAAAGCAGAAAATATGAAGGAGACATGGAATCCACCATGGCATTTCATTACTCCAGAGAAAAACTAAAAGTTTAACTCATTACTGATGCAAATACATGGAAGAATATGTACTAAACCACAATCAGAACCTGTGTGAAAACATTTGCAAAGACATCAATTAAGCACCCCTTACTGTACTGCTTTAAACAAAATCAAGATGAACACAGTATTAGAATCTACAGTTTTCCTCCACTTCCATTCTTGATGTTCTTTTACAATTTACTATTTAAACAGACTCACACTTGATTAATATACAGCTGACATTTTATATATACAAGGCAAGACAATGAGTAACTTAGTATTCCAGACTGTATTTTGCTCTGTTATACTGTATAATGTTTGTAACTTAAAGTTTTACAGATTTGTGCATTTAATACAATAGTCTAAAGTGAAATAACAAGAACAAAAAAAAAGATCTGGAGGAGAACAACTTTCTCATTTCTAGAATTTATATTTGAAAAGCATACCAATTCAAAATGATTTGGGAACAGAAATACTCTCCTTAAAATTTCAGCAGCTACTAAACATCAACTCAGACTTTTGACTCATCAGTTAGTCAGCCCCACAATCAAAAATATTCACCAGATGAAGCAGAGTCCAAACATGAAGCTGCTTTGATAGGAATGGCAATATACCAATTCAGGAAAAATGTACTCCGAGTGCCTATGCAGGTTTAATGAGTTCAGCTTTAGCAGTTAGAGAAAAACATTCAAAGTTGGGGAAACTGTCTCTTATTATTCAAATGCTCAGACTACAGAGAAACAGAATGTAGCTTCATTAAGTTTGGAGTATTTCTGTGGTTATTTAACCAGCTTATATTTCAAAATTGGAATAGTGAATTGCATCCTCTGTCTGCACAGCAACTTGACAAACATTAGCATGAACTACTAAGGCAGTGTGACAGCCGCATGCTGAGAGCAAAGTCTCCCTAATGTGTTTTGGCATGCAGGTTTGTAATCACACATTTACATATGCAATGACCTACATTTGCATGTCAGATCACACACTGTCTGGCTTTATTAAGACCGGGCACCTCTCTGTGTTTGGCGGTCAGAGTGGCGAGAGAGGGCCAGAGGGTGGTGGGTTTTTTTGGCAGCGGAGAGATGAACTGCCACTGAGAATTAGACTGAGATAGCCTGAGCATTAGACACTTCATTAGAGGTAATCTGTTTAACAGTGGGCACTGTATGTAAACTTCACAGCCCATTTGCAGCATCTTCTCTGCCCACCCAACCCCAGTGGTCTTCCTTCAAAGGGCAGTGTGGCTGACTGACAGCTTGTCTCATCTGCTCCCTTGTTCTGTCATACATTTCAGACACAGAGACCTGACATGAGAAGCAACATAGCTGCACATCTCCAAGTATATAGCGGGACTCCCTTCCAGACATAAAGGAATTTGGAAAAGGAATAAACCCATGGATAATAGGGCCATCAGTTGGTCAGAGAACATATTATATAGCAATGATTAGACTGCGTTGTATTTTTTTAAAAAAATGGCAGTATTTTCTATAGTATCTAACAAGGGGATTCTGATTTTTTTTAATAAAGCAGAAATTCATATACTGAACTAAAATGACCTATTTTAACTCATTCCTGTATTCAAAATAAATCCATAATTTGTGAATGAGATGAGAGTTACAAGAACAGACTCTCATTCTCCTTGCCTCTTTTGACATCAGTTCTTCCCTCCTTTCCTTGGTCAGTAGACAGTATGATTTGCCTGGTACTGCATACAAAGATAAAAATTTGCAATATGCCATCCAAAGTGTAATCAAACAAGCATACATCACATACCAAGAAGCACATATTGTCACATTATACTTATAGGGAGGAAAACATAACCACTATGTAAACTGTATTTTCAGTCCAAATTCGACTACTTTGTTGAATTTGGACCCTGTCAACAGCCTTTCCCACTCCTTACTAAAGAACTGCAGCTATAGACCCGGTTTCAACATTTTAATTAAAAAGTTGCATTCCACCACAATGGAGGTCCATTCTTCCAACAATAGCAGGGCCAACACTTTTATGAAGGCTTGAAAATGATGCTTGCAAAAGAGAAAGAGAAGCACATTCTTGCTAATGATTTCCAAAATCCAAGAGGCAACTTTGCTTTGTTAACCATTACTTTCAATTATTTATAGCTGCACTATTTTGCACTGACTTAACATTCTGTGGACCCAACATAGTACATTTTCTCTTTTAGGACAATAGAAAAGGGTTCCAACATGTAAGTTTCCCTTGGGACTATGAAAAAACGCTGCAGGGATACCAGTTACATTATAGCACATTATCTAAAAATCACCTTGCACACTGCCTTTCTCCTAATTACACTATTTTGCTGCTCTGATTATTTTACAGAGTATTTATTTTTATCTCTGGTATTATTCAAGCATGATACAGGGGTGTTTTTTTCAGTCAGCTGAGGTGCCAACATCTGACACAAACCCTGTCACAAATCAGAGAGCAAGGACAGTCTTCAAATTTATGATTTAACGTTCTGCTCTGAAGCACAAGTCACAAGCCACATCATCCCTTGCAGATGTTTAGTCACACTCTACCCCTCCAGAGGTTATGATTGCAACTGTATATTAAACTAGTTTTTTATTGCATTTATCTTCCCCACTCCTGAAGCACTTTAAATAACTGTCCTGTTCAGATATACTCTTGAAACTTAAGATTGTTGAAAAATGAAATTTCTATGTCACTTTCAATATGAGGGATGGGGATGGGGAGCTGGCAGAAATACTCACTTGCAAGAACAAACTGAAGGTAAAAATGTTTTCATTACATTACGGTGAACAACTTGAACTCACTTGCACATTTCTATTCTTCTCAAAATACAACAACGGTTCTCAAGGTTTGAAGCAATTCTGGAGCCTGGCTAAATACTAACATGAGAACATATCACTAGAAACCAAAATACCTTTGAAGAAATGCAAGTAACAAAATCTATTCCTATCCACTTTAGCAGATAGGCAATAGTCAGCTATAGGAATATGTTGAAGGATTTTTCCTTAAAAAAAAACTGAAGTAGAGAGGATAGACAAAGAATAAGGTTAGGTTATTCCAATTGTGATTTTTCCTTGGAAACATCATTGTGGCAAAAATCCATTTTCTTTAAACTGTTAACTTTACAACCAGATTGAGCTATAAATCATCAATCTCCAGCTTTGTAATCTTACTACAATTTCTCAGCTTAATTTGGCAGAATACTCACAGACAATGCTCAGCTAGATGAGAATCTTCACTGCAGACAAAAATGAATTCTTACCAAACAGATAGAAAGCCCACAGAACACAACACAAATCTGGGCAGCTCACAACAACAATGTATTTGTCACCTCCCTTAATGGTCTTAGACAATTGTGATATATTTACAGAATGTTCCTCTCTTGCCTGAGAACCATCAGTTCCCACCTCACGAACCACAGCTCTCACATTATGGACATTTTTGCTGGAGCTGCAGTATAGATAAGGTCACTACATCCAAAGAAAAAAATGAAGCAATTAACTGTGATTACACACTTAAGTTTTCATCAAAAACAAAAAAATAAAAGAATATAGCATCAGAGATTTAATTTTAAGGCAAGGAAATACTTCTTGAAAATATAAAATTTGTGTAATTTCTGTTAAGGTAATTGCTAGTTTCAGGAGAATTATTTAAATTTGGCTTAAAAAATAAAAGTATATCAAAAGTGATACTTTTACTGTGATTAGTTTGAGTTATATAATCCTTCCAGGCAGTGATGGGATTCAAATATGTGAACAACCAGTTCTCTGTGTAGATGCTGCTTCCGTTCTGGGCCTGGGCAACAATTAGCTACCGGTTCTGCCATAGTGGGGCAAACTGGCTGAATCCCACCCCTGATTCCAGAGATCTGTTATTGGATGAATTAAAATTTTGATAAAAGGCTTCAATTTTGCATTGCTCTTTTCTTTCCTTTTTTTTTTGACAGTGTTCTTCATTACCCCCATTTAGCCCTGTCCATGTTCCCCTATCCATGTTTCCACTGGTTCCAGAAAAGGGAATCAGAATCAGATTCTGGAATAGATAATAAAATTGGCATTCAAAAGACCTTTCAGTCTATACAATAACAGTTCTTTTAATATTAATGTACTCCTGACTATCTACTTGTAATAGATTATCTAGATTAACTTACCTGTGGTTGAAACTGAGACACAGGAGGACCTGGCAGGCCCTGTGATTGTTCATCCATTATTTCAAATCACAATCCTTTTGAATAACCTGTATTAAAACAGGATACAACGAAAACAGATTTTTCCTTGCATTTTTATGAGACACTTTACAGGGTTAACATGAGCAAAGGATTATAATCATAGTAGTGATAAAAGAGGAAACCACAGAAAAAATAGTGAAGTCAATGTGTTTACATACAGGAAGAGCAAGTTCAGTCAGCCAAAGCAACATCAAGTGATCTTTTGCATGTAACCTTTAACCCAAGCTCATATTTAAATATCTGTGCCCTTTTCTTTTCATTTTCTACAGATGAAAGCTGGTGGCTCGCAATGTGATCTACTGTTGTGATTCAGGGTCAGCCTGTGGGTTCGGCAGTTGGGTCGGATGACTCAGAGGAGGAGGGGGGTGTTGAAGAGCTTGCTGATGAGAGCCCTCAGCCAGGCCCCTCCCACCTGGTCACGACGGAGACCCAGCTGTGTGAGCCTGACAGCGTGGATGAAGATGACCCACAGCTGGCCCTGTTCAAGGACGCCCGACGCAGGAGGCAGTCAATCAGGAGTAAACAGAGGAAGGCAATGGGGCACCTCGGAAGGAGGCAGAGAGAAGCCATGCCCTGAACTGTATAAAAGGGGAATGCGTGGGAGGGCTGGTTTGCTGAAGGCAATCGCTTGAATAGTTCCTGTTTCATAGCTCCTGTTTCATGGTTGGTGTCTTGTTTTGCTCTGTTTTATGTTAATAAATTTGGCAGGCTTAATTCCAGCCTCTTGCCGTTTGTAAAGGGGTTGTCCCTGCCTTTTCTGCAGGGCCGATAGCAGGCTGGTACAGAACATCTACATAATCTTTTTGTAACTACAGAGACATCTGCAGGATCCAAGGCATTCATCACAATGATTAAACCATCATTGTGCTATACATACAATACTATAACATATATACAGTGCATTCAGAAAGTATTCAGACCCTTTCACTTTTGTCAATTTTGTTATGCTGCAGCCTGATTCTACAGTTGTTGAAATTCATTTTTCTTCTCATTAATCCACACTCAGTACCCCATAATGACAAAGTGAAAACAGAATTTTAGAAATGTCTGTAAATTTATTAAAAAGGAAAAACTGAAATATCACATTGCATAAGTACTCAAACCCTTCATTCAGTACTTTGTTGAAGCACCTCTGGCAGCAATTACAGCTTCAAGTTTTGGGGGGTATGACACCACAAGCTTTGCACACCTGGATTGGGGGATTTTCTACCATTCTCCCTTGCAAATCTTCTCAAGCTCAGTCAGGTTGGATGGCGACCATCAATAGACAGACATTTTCAGATCCCTCCAGAGATGTTCAATAAGGCTCAAGTCAGGGCTCTGGCTGGGCCACTCTAGGACATTCACAGTTGTTCCTAACCGCTCTTGGGTTGTCTTGGCTGTGTGCTTAGGAAAGTAAACTTTCGGTCCAGTCTAAGATCCTGAGCGCTGTGGAACAAGTTTTCATTGAGGATATCCATGTACTTTGCTCCATTCAGCTTTCCCTCCACCCTGACCAGTCACCCTGTCCCAGCTGCTAAAAAAGATCCCCACAACATGATGCTGCCACCACCATGCTTCATTGTAGGGATGATATTGGCCAGGTGATGAGCGGTGCCTGGTTTCTCCAGACATAACATTTAGAATTGAGGCCAAACAGCTCAATCTTGGTTTTATCAGACTAGAGAATCTTGTTCCTCACAGTCTGAAGTCCTTCAGTTGCTTTTTTTCAAACTACAAGGCGGCTTTCATGTGTTTTGCACTGAGGAGAGGCAAAGATTGCCCAGATTGCTGCAATGATGGTTGTCCTTCTGGAACTCTGTCCCATCTCCACACAGGAACTCTGGAACTCAGTAAGAGTGGCCATCAGGTTCTTGGTCATTTCTCTTATTAAAGCCTTTCTCACCCAATTGTTCAGTTTGACTGGGCGACAAGCTCTTAGAAGAGCTGTGTCAAACTTCTTCCATTTGAGAATTATGGAGGCCATAAAGCTGGCCAGCATCATCACCTAACAGCATTCCACTAGTAAAAGCACTCCTTGAATTATTGATTTTATTTAAACAATTTATGCATCAACCAATTTCATAGCAATGACTCTGGATGACACAAAGGATTAAAAAATAAACAATACACAAAATATAAAACATCCAAAACCACTCATTTAAAATAGTACTGATAATATAACATGTGCTTGATGTCTAAAAATCATTTCATTTCAATTGATAAAAACCAGAACAGACAAATTCACTAATACTGATGGACTTAGGTTCCCAGCCCAAAATGCCTGAGGGAACATCCTACTCTTTAATGCCTTATGAAAGGCCAAGAGGTCAGGACTATTCAGCAATAAGGAGGTACATTGTTCCATAGGAAATAAATTTCTCAAAAGAACTCAGGGTCAAGCAAAAACAAACAAACCCTGTAAATGTAATCTAACATCCATTTAATCACAAAAAAAATCCTATTGAAATTTTTAAAAAGTCCCAGAGAACATTTTTATTGCCAGAGAAGCACTGTAAACATACTAGAAATAAGAGTTCATGTCTACTTATTCTCATTCATAAATAAATAAATGAGACCCTCTAAATAAAAAGTGAGCAGACATGTAATTCTGTAACTTTCTGAGGTAAATCCAACGTAAATTGGTAACCCTCATGTAAATTCCACAAGGGCGAGTTGGTACTGCCAATAATATACTTCTAAGGATTGTAGATTTGCATGCAATTTTTTTTTGAAACATGTGACTATAAAATAATAAAAGGCTAAGTACATACACAGATTAGCCCAGATTTAAATCCTATGGATGAGTTCCCAGAGGAGTAGGATTTCTTCAATTTCTCCTATTTCCAGAGCCCCAAAGGCATTAAACATTTAGATCAGTTTGACAGTTGGCCCAAATATATTTCTTCCCATTGGAAGCAATAAGAGGAAATATTTTTCCCAAATAAGAAAAAAAAGGCAGTGACAATGTTTTTATCCTGCCAGTCTTGTTACCAAACGGGCATCTGAAGCTTTTGGAGAAGGAATTGAGAGTTCTGTTCAAACAATAAGAACATTCTGCCAGTAGCAGCATGAAATGACAATTTTTAAAAGTCACATTATAAAAGCCATGAAGATAATTCTTTATTATCCATTTGTTCAAGAAGAAGCTATGACTGAAATTCAGCACTGAGTAAAATGAAAAAAAAAACGAGTACACTTTATTAGCTATAATTTTTTCCCCAATAGTATTACCTCAGGTCATGTAGATCTGAAGTAACATTAACATAGTGAAAACACTATGGAGGATATAAAAAAATGTTGCAAAGAACGGTAACAACAAAAATGCATATCTACAGTTCCTCATTAAAGCCAAGCCAGAAATCCAAATATATTGATCATAGAAACACTGAAAAAGTCTATCCAACAGAATATCACATAGCAGTATTACTGACATAATAGTTGCACTTCTAACACTGAAAGCTTTTTTAAAGTGCTATAAATAATGTAAGTTAAACTAAAGTACAAATAATCTTTCCTAGACATTTTTCACCATCTCTTATTTTCACCTTGTAATTCTCTACACAACAGTCCTTAAGCCTCTGCACTGTGCTTGAAACGTTACCAGAAAACTATTCCACAGTAGTATTTCCTTCTGCTTTTAATCTCAAAATAATTGTAACTGATGCAAACAGCATACATCTTAATAACAACCTGTACACTTAAGACCAGTGTTTTTGTGTGTGCCCATATCAGTTTTTATGTGTGGTTTTTTTCCATCCTCTCTCCATCACACACAAACGCTATACTAAAGAATCCTAGGGTTTCTTAGAAACATTAATATGATCCATAACATTTTCCATCTTCCCTGCACTATGTTCAATACAGGTGCTTTCAAAAACCCATTCATTTTCACTGGTTTAGACCAGTGTGTGTGTGTGTGTGTGTGTGTGTGTGTGTGTGTGTGTGTGAGAGAGAGAGAGAGAGAGAGAGAGAGAGAGAGAGAGAGAGAGTTAAGAGCATCCAAATCTGACAATATAAAGGCCCTCCTGTGAGATAAAATCCATAAATGATACAAATACTGGGGGATTGTAAAATGGGACTCTGTTAACATTGTAGCAGAAGTGAGAAAATGATTTTTTTTGATAAATCAAAATCTAGAATTCTCTGCTTGACTTCTTTCCAGGTTTCAACCAAGCCTAGCATAGATTGGTGGGTGAGTCCACAGTGAACCATGTCATCCATTATTTGTTTCTTCCAAGAAAACTGGTTGGTATCTGTCAGGACTCATGGGGTAGTAATTCATCCCCCCAAAATTTGTTTAAGCTAAATACTTCAATTAGCACAGACAAGAGAAAGGCACAGATTGCATAAACTCTACAGTGTTAATGAGCCAGAAGTCAGCAAAATATTGGCTCAGGCAGTATTTAATATTTTATTAAATATTTTATTTTTTTATTTTATTTTATTTTATTAAATATTTTTTATTTTATTTAATATTTTATTGTTATGTATATGTAGGGGTGTGGGTCTATAAATATGTTGTATATAGTATGTTTTAGGTGTGTCATGTATGTTTCACTTTGAAGCGGGCAACTAAATTTCATTTTTGATGTGTGCCATTGTGCCCATAGTAAAAAATGACAAAAAAGATTATCCTATCTTATCTTATCTTTTAATTGCTCTATCTAAACACTTAAGCAGTTTCAAGCAATGCTACTGCACTTCTCCAGCCATTTAATAAGACATAATATCTTAATCCAAAATGAATAAAAATATATTTGTAAGGGGAGGGGGAGATAAATAGCAGCTTCTGCTAAGTGGACTGAAAACTTAACTTTCCCTTGAAAATGCCTTTAGAAGTAAAGGTTTCTCCAAATGTAGTTCAGTTTGTTTACACCCATGGATCAACTTAATACCCCAGGAAATTTGATCACGAATGTCATCTCCTTTTCATTCCTTTAGTAAAATTTTGAATTTTACTAAACAATTTTGTTAAGAGGTCTAACTAACAAAGAGAGGTTTTCTTCTCCTCCTCTGTCTCCCCCCCCCCATACCCCATTTTTGACAAACACAAACTTATGTTGGATCCACTGGCATTTCTCTGCAAGATACAGTATGTATGTATGTTCAGTGCAACGCTTTCAAAACTGCCTAGAACTCAGAAGTCAAATTCCCACGGACTTTCACTGGTGTTCATTCCTGGATAAACGAACCTAGGCTTACAAAACCTGGCACCATATTCATCGAAAAAACTCATCTCTCTGCTAGCCTCAGCCTGATCAGGCTGGGTTAAATACTGAAGCCGGTCTGCGGCCCCAAGGCCTACGCCTTGACTTAAAAACCAGGATAGAGAGAGAGCAAGAACCAAATTGGGGCTGGGCTACATTCTCACTAACAAACTCCGCTTCCAGCAAGTCAGTTGCGGATGCCGTCCCCCAACAAATCTGGAGAGGATACCCATTCGCGTACTTTACTTACTATCTACTTACTACTTACTTACTTACTTACTATCTACTTACTACTTAAGTAATAGTTCTCATTAACTGGCTGGCTGTTCTCGTTTTCTTGCAAAGCCGAAAACCAACACCAGCCCGGCACTCTTTCTCGCTTTTCATGCTAGCGTCCCCCCAGCCGGCTGCACTCGCGGGAAGTCCTTCCTGAAAGTGCTGCCGATTTGGGGCTGAAGGAAGAACGAGAGAAGAGGAAAAGGAAGGAAAGAAAAGCTGCACCGGTTCTCGCCTCGCGCCAGGCGGTCTTGCCCTCTTTTCAGCCAGAAAGAAAACCAGCAAGCAGATCCCCCCTCCCTCTCCTCCCCTCCCCTCCCCTCCGCCACCACGTGAGCGAGGAAAGCCGGGCCACCGTCTCAGAAAAAAGGCAAGCCAGGAGAAACTACCTACCGCCCGAAAAGCGGCGAAGGACGCCAGCCAGGACGAGTCGCGGAGGTGGAACCGGGGAGGCTCAGCAGAGCGCACGCGTGACGGGACGCCCGGGACTCTCGCGCGCTGGGTCGGCCCGGGAGTGGCGTTTGGGGAGGGGCGACCGTGGGCTAAAAAAATTCCCCGGCACCGGCTCGGCAGCTTCGGAAGCAGAAGCTTTTTCAAAGCCCGGGAAGTTCTTACGTTGAGAACTGAACTTTGGAGGGGGTGGGGTGGGGGGTTTGATCTGAAAGAGACGCGCTCATAGATTGCAGCCGCCCGGCCGTGCGGTTTGGTTTTGTTTCGTTTTTTCCTCTTAAGGGCCCGCAGTGGTGTTTTATTTCCTTTTCTGAGCCTGAAATTGCTAGTTGTCGTTACGTAAGTCAGAATTTATCGCGAATGCTTCATCAAGGAAGAGGCTGGGTTCCGTTTGCTTCACTAGAGGATTGAATTTGGACTGAGCGGAGAACTTGGGCTGGAAGACCTAATGTGACTGACCTCTTCCAGTTTTTGATTTAATACAAATGAAAATTGGAAATGTCTTCAGTATAACCTGGACCTTCAACAACTCTCTTTCACATTTAGAAAAAGATTTATAGCAAGGAACCGATCGGGTAAAAATAAAGCGAAAAAGGCAAAAAAAAATCATTTCTGTGCTGTTGACACAATATTTTGCTCATTGACAAGGGTATTACATATCAAATATCGGTTACAATCATCCTAATTAAAATCCTTATCTGCAAATCACAGCCTAGCAAAATGGTTTAAAGGATTTCTAAGCACAGTGACTACTTCCTTATGACTAGTTTTCTGTAAATTTTATTTATAAAATTTATTAGCCACCCATCTCATCATAGGGTAATTCTGGGCAGGTTACAGTTACACAAAATCTAAAACAAGGTTAAAACCAAAACATTAAAACCAATTTTAGATCTTGATTTGTTTTGCTTCAGGGATGTTATTGTCTTTCTTAAAATTACGTGTAAGGGACAAAAACAGCTGTCCCTGTTTTATTCCTCTACTAGTATACTTATATATATCTTTGCTTAAAATGTAAATTTTAACTTGAGACAGAAGAAAAGGCTACATCCCTATGGATCTGACACCTAGTTATGCAACATTATATCTATTTTCCTCAAACTTCTAACTAGAGCCTTTGATTTACATTCATAGAAATGCATAAAATCTCCTTCTTCAGACTTTTGTGAAATATCTTTTGTGTTGAGTTCAAGGATACAAAGTGACCAAGAAAAACACCTCTATTTCTGTCTATTGGAGGAGTTCAAATACTTTTGTAAACTGTATATATCTATGAATCTAATGTGCCCTTTATCGTATTACTTCATTTCAGAAAACTGAATAAAGGCAATGTAGCCATAATTTTAAGGGATAGGTTAATGCTGCATTTTTCTGCTAAACAGGAATACTAATATTAAACACCTATGGAAGGGAGTTACATCTTTATGATGCTGCCAACTGTTATATTTTAGCTTCATTAGTAATAAAGGAAATATATATTAGAAACATGCATCTCTCATTTGTTATATTTATTTTGCTGAAATAAATACAATAAATAAGAGATGTATGTTTTAAATTCCTCACTATTTCATCAGATATGAGTAGGGCACTTGGCTAATTGGAGAACTTACTTTATTTTCTCCATTTTCCATTAGATGTAACAAACAATTATGAGAGTTTCAGAGATCTTTTTCAATGAAATGTGCAGAGTTCCCCAAACCTCTTACTAAACTTTTTATACAGATAGTCCTTGACATACGACCACAATTGGGCCCAAAATTTATGTTGCTGAGACATTTGTTAAATGAGTTTTCCTCCATTTTACAACCTTTCTTGCCACAGTTGCTAAGTGAATCACTGCAGTTCAGTTAGTAACATGGTTGTTAAGTGAATCTAACTACCCCATTCACTTTGCTTGCAAGAATGTCGCCAAAGGTGATCACATGTCTCTGGGACACTGCAACCATCATAAATATGAGTCAGTTGCCAAGCGCCTGAATTCTGGTCACACGACTGTGGGGATGCTGCAAAGTGTGTGAAAAATGGTCCTAAGTCACTCTTTTCAGTGTCATTGTAAGTTTAAATGGTCACTAAACAAACTGTTGTAAGTTGAGGACCGTCTGTAAATAGCACCAGCCAGATAGATGGCTGCTTCCTTGGTGAAAATCACATTATTGGAACTACTGTTTGTTTCTAACAGTAAAATGAGAAGTTTTGCTCATAGAATTTTTCAAAAGGGGATTGGATAAATTTATGGGAGATATCTAGCCTTCTGGAATGTGAGTGTTCACAGGACCTTACTACATTCATCAAAAGGACATAAACAATGTCCCATTGCACTGCAAGCTGCTCCTATTTCTTATGTATGCAAGTATCACTCTATCTATACTGCTTTGGTATTCTGCCCCTCCCTTGCCTGCCTCTCCCATAGATACTGCTGGTCTTAAAATGGTTAGTCATTACAAGAAACAAAACGCTGAACTAAGATGACCCTTGACTTGATCCAGCAAGGCTATTATTATGTACTTATTTCTGGACTCATCACTGTTGTCTCAGTGACTGTGTTTGTGTGCCAGTTTAGACTGCTACACCAGCCACAACTCCACCTGGATAGAGGCATCCTGGCAAAACACACCAATGACTTCTAGCTGGATTATTGCAATGTGCTGAATTGAGATTGTGGCTGCAAATGGTTTCAAAAACCTCAATTACTTCAAAACAGAGCAGATGAACTAGTAACTGGGCTGGCCAGTACAATCACAAGGTGCTACATTGCAGCCCACCAGTTTCATTACATTTCTGGGAGGGGAGGGCTGTCCAAAGTATTTGTGCTATCCTATAAACTAAAGACTTAAGTGGCTGAGGCTCAGATTACTTAAAAGGACATCTCCTCTCACATGTTTCTATTTGGTTAGTGAGATTTTTATCATTTCTCCATGATTGTCTTTGAGAATATGGCAAAAGCTGCAAGCCACTTCTTATGTATTTAAATGCATGAAATACATAGATACATATTTATTACAAAGGAAATCAATGATGTTCAAGTACAGTTGTTGAAATATTTAAAAATAACCAATATATAATATAGTAATATAAATGCTTTATTAATGCATTAAATCAATAACAAGGCAAGCTAAATTTCTGCTAGAGCTTAGTGAAAATAAAGTTATACTATTTTCCCCATCCAAATGCATGAACCCCTTGAACTCTGTCTAGAGTAAGGATCTCTGCCCTAGAGAATGTGGTAAAGTAGGGAGAGACAAAAGAAAGAACATTTTTAATAGTGATGTCCTATTTCAAAAGTTCACCTGCTCACTGCATTATGATCTTTTTGACAGCAGGCAAATACCTTTCTATTTCTGTAATTCATTTTGCTGTAGTGACTGCTAGTTTGAGTGAGCTCTATCTCCTGTTATGTGACTGTTGTTATTACTGAGGATCTTATTGCTTTGCCTAAGGCTGCTGGTTTATTGTTTATAACATTTCAATATTGAATTTCTAATTATATGAACCAAATGTCTTTTAAGCTATAACAGAAAAAACATTAAATAAATGGACACGTTCTATAGGTAATTTTATTATATTTTAATCTGTACATGCTTCACTCAGGTAATAGCTGATTTATAATATAATATAATGCAATCTAATGCAATGTAATGTTATTATAATATAATATAATATAATATAATGTAATGTAATGTAATGTAATATCATTAATATCATTAATATCATATCATTAATATAATATAATTAATATAATTTAGAATAAAACTGACATTCCAGGTGGATACAGAACATGAAACTACTAGTGGACAGCCTCTTTTGAACTTTACAATTACAGTCATTTATGCAAAATCACAGCAAGTGTCAATGGAAGAGTTTTATCTAATTTTTACTATAAAATACTTGTTAGTAATTTATAGCAGTTAATTTTTTTTCTTTACAGTAATTTTACATAATAAGAAACCTCAATGTTCTGCCTTTTGGGGTCTAGAACTGAATCAGGAGCTTAGCTCTAAGACATAATTTGTTTAACCATGGTTGAGAAAATCAAAATTGGCTGAATTCATACAACATGCAATTTCTGAACATACAGTTTGTAAATTACAGTGGGTGAATTGACTAAGATGTTAAGACAAAACAAAATGAGACCCATTATGCCTTAATGCAAGATATGAATCCAGCCACATTCCCTTTGTGGAAATTAAGTTATGAATGCAGCTTTCCTGGGTAGAAATATTTTGGCCATAAATATCCCTGCCATCTATCTTAATTGTTATCCAGAGGTTTATGAAAGTTGCATATTATTTAGAGACCTAAAACAATAGGTAAAGTTCGGTAGCTTTTTTGACATTGCTCTGTTTCTATTGAGATGTTTATAGCATTATAAACTGTTTAGTTGCCAGACAATGTCACTTCTCTATCTATTCAATAACTATAAATTCCTTTGACCTTGAACAGTTGCTCAGGACCAAGATAATGAATCAGCTGAACGAATAGAGGAAGAAAATATGTTTCCGAGCAGAAGATAGTATGATATCTCTATGAACATCGTTTGACTATTGTTTTTGTATTTTGTTGGATCTGTTGGCTGTAGTTCAATATAGAAATTCAATACTCCCCATTTGTGTAGATTTATTAGCAACAATAAATGGAGTATAGCATTGGATTTTAAAGGATGCTGTCAGTTAATGTATCATTCAATGTATTTTCTGTTCTTTAACACCATTATTAAATGTTCTGTTACTTTAATGGCTCCTATATCTTCAGCAAGTAATAATCACTATTACATCTATGAAAACAAAGAAGTCTTCTGGCTCAGATGGTTTTCCTATCATTGTATAAGACTTTTACTGATTTTTTTGTTCCAATAGTGTATGTGATAGAAAGATGGTGTGACTCAGCAAAGAAGGGAAGATAAGGCTGTTATTAGAGAAAAAATATTTGAGTAGTGGGAAAATTCAAAATGTGGGTGAGAAACCCCACATAACTCTGCCTTAGAGCATTAGGTATAAGCTGAAGTAAGGAAGGTCTTCAACAGGCTTTCAAGATTTTCTTACATTATCCAACCATATTAAAGTGCATTCTAAGAGTACCAGCAATATCTGTTTCCTGATTTTGCTACTTCAAAGGACTGACATTGTTTATAATGATGCTTTTTTGAACAAAGCCTCCCCAGGTTTCCTTGCTCAAGCTTATATAACCCCAACTTTAAAGGCAGATAAAAATTCAGCTCATTATACAAACAATTTCCCAAACCCCTTGTTCAACGTTGATGCCAACATTTTGATAGCAGCATTAGCACACAGACTACAGAATATTACCTTTGATTGTCCATCTTGCACAAATTGTTTTTATAAGGGAATAATAAGCATAATATAGTAACAGTTTATTGATTGATATTTTGGACATGAATTCAAAAAAATTGGAATTGATAGCTGTGGTCACAGTTTGAAATAAATAAATGGTAAAAAAAAATCCAAGGAATTATGGAGGAAGGTAAATATTGTAAAAAATGGATATAGTTTCAGGATAGATTATATTTGGAAGTATTATACTGTTAATAACTTGAAAGTATTTTAAGCAAATTGATGAATTATTAGAGTAACGTCTCCATCCAAGCTTTGTCCCTGATTGTTCTACAAGCTCCTGGGTGCAGTTGAATTGAATTGTAAAACTATTTATTGCTGCACACGTTGTGGGTAAAGTTTTGATAATCCTGCTGCTGAATCTACAACTGTGGTGGCAAGCCTATGGCACATGTGCCACAGGCGGCATGCAGAGCCGTCCCTGTGGGCACGTGCGCCATCACTCCAGTGGGAGGCGGGGCAAAGCTGCTCCCCTCCAGCTCTCCACATGCGCCTACGCTCTCACTCTCTTTCTGTCTGCACTGGGAGTCAGGGAGCAGCTGCAAGAGCTGGGTGGATCCAGGCTGGATGGTGGAGGCAGCTGCCAGTTATGTCTGCAAAGCGATTTTGCACCTCTCTGCAGGCATAGATCCAGGTGGCAGAGGCCTTTTCCAACCCTCTGGACCTCATATCATGCCTGCGGGGTGATTTTGTGGCACCCCAGTGGCCCAATCTGGGCTTCAGAGGCCTGGAAAAGGCCTCTGCCATCTGGATCTATGCCTGCAGATTGATTTTGTTTCCCCCCCACAATGGCTAATCCAGGCGGCAGAGGCCTTTTCCAGGCCTCTGAAGCCCAGATCAGGCCACTGGGGTACTGCAAAATCACCTCACGGCCATGGATCTGAGCTCTGGAGGCTTGGAAAAGGCCTCTGCTGCCCGGATTGGCTGGGGGAGTGGGTGCAAAATCACTTTGCAGGCATAGATCTAGGCAGAATAGGCCTTTTCCAGCCCTTTGAAGCCTGGATCGGGCTGCTGGGGGCCCCACAAAATCACTCCATGGCTATGGATCCAAGCTCCAGAGGCTTGGCAAAGGCCTCTGCTGCCTGGATTGGTCCTGGGGGGGGCGCAAAATCACTCTGCAGCCATAGATCTGGGTGGCAGAGGCCTTTTCCAAGCGGCTGCAGTGGCAGGGCAATCCATGCAGTGGGTGGTAGGGAAATGGTGGCAGCAGCACGATCCGTGTGGCAAATGGGAAACGGTGGTGATGGCAGCGCGATCTGTGCAGTGGGTGGGGGAAATGGTGGCAGCAGTGCGATCTGTGTGGCGGGTGGGGGGGAAACGGCAGCGATGGCAATGTGATCCGTGCGGTGGATGGGGAAAACAGTGACGGCAGCGTGATCTGTGCTGCGGGGGAGAAATGGCGGCAATGGCAACGAGATCCTTGTGGCGGGTGAGGGGGAAATGGCAGTGGTGGCAGGGCAATCTGTGCGGTGGGTTGGGGGGGAATGGTACTAAGGGCAGGGCGATCCATGCAGCAGGTGGGAGGGAAACAGTGGTGGTGGCAGCGCAATCTGTGCGGCAGGTGGGGGGGAACCTGCCCCACTTGTTCCACAGGATCAGAGTGGTGGGAGAAGGGCACTCTCCAAGGGTTGGGTCGGTGCAGCAGAGAACGGTACTCTGCGAGAGTTGGGTCGACACACGTGGGGCTTCTGCCTTGCTTTCTGTGCCATGCTGGGGCTGTGCTGGGCTGGGCGTGGAACCTCCATGCTGCTTCTTCCCCTACACACATTGGGAGTGCCACCCCTCATCCCAGGGCAGCTGCCACCATCCCACGCTCTTCAGCCTGTTGCCGGCCAGCCTCCGCCTGAGGACACATGTGGGGAGAGGCACTGCCCAGCTCGGTAAGCCATGGTCTGTTCACAGGAGGAGGAGGAGGGCTGGCTGAGGACAGGTGTAGCGCTACCCGTGGGGGGAATCTGACCAGCCCCAGCCTGGAGTGGGGGGAGAGGCCGAGGAAGCCTGAAGAGAGGCATCCTGGCATGCACAACTGCCTGACAATGGGCTGGAGAGCGCCGGATGGTGGCAGCTGCCCCGGGACAAGCGGTAGATAGGGTGGGCACTCCTGATGTCCGTAGGGGAAGAAGTGGCGAGGAGGCTCTGCACCCAGTCCAGCCCAGCCCCAGCACAGCAAGTGAGGCAGCAGCCCCAAGTGCATCTCCAAGCATGAGCATGCCCTCACCTTGTGAGGCAAGCAGAGCCACGGCATCTGCGGCAGAAGAGCGCAGGTGGGCAGCGGAAGGCACGAGGAGCCCCGATCCCAGCACACAGCCTCCCCACTCTCCTCCTTCTCACCCCTTGGAAGAGTTGCAGGGCTCAGGAGCCTCCCCCCACCCCCCAGGGAAGAAAACCATCGCAAGACACTCTTCTGTTTTAACTTTTTTTCCTTGTTGCTTTTTGGAGTTTTCATCCTGCTTTCATGAGATAGCAGTGTTTAGGAGGGGATGTAACTGCCCCCTTCCCCCCAAGCCATCAGCTGAGCAAGATGCCCTCCTGCCCACTGCCCCACCAGAGACCCGCTGGATCTCCCCCAACTGTGCCCACCCCCCACAGACATCCTTCCCCAGGAACAACATTGAGTTGGCCATGCCCACACTGGCCACGCCCACCCAGTCTGCCATGACCACCGTAGCAACACCCACCCAGCGGGCCACACCCACTAGCGATACATAAGTGGGTTTTGGGTTGCAGTTTGGGCACTCGGTCTTTAAAAGGTTTGCCACCATTGATCTAGAACAGGGCTTTTCAACCTTTTCACCCATTGTACCACTTTTAGGAAATGGCAACATCCAAGTACCACCAGTCACCCAGCAAGGTGTCAAAAACTTGATGACCAAAAAAAAGGGGGGGAAGTGATGAAGTACAGGTAGTCCTCAACTTACAACAATTTGCTTAGTGACTATTTGAAGTTACAATGGTTACAGTGCCCCCCAAGCCACAGCCGAGTAAGACACCTGCCTGCCCGCCTGGTGGTGCTCTTCCTCCTGTCCGAGGTTTTCATTGTTGTGAGCATTTCTGTTAAGGATTGGAAGTGGGGGTGGGGGTATTTGGTTTTTATCCCCCTCCCCTCTGCTGGGTGGTTGCAGCAGGTTTTGGTCACTTCACATGACCCTGGGACACTGTAACCATCATAAATATGAATCAGTTGCCAAGCATCTGAATGTAAATCACAAGACCCTGGAGATGCTGCAACATCGGTGCTTCTTCTGGGCTCAGCAGAAGCACTGGGATCAGTGCCAAGCTCCACCTGGAACCTGGCGCTGATCCTGGCACTTCCGCTGAGCCCTGACAGCCCCAAAGAAGCGCTGATCCTGGTGCTTCCGCTGAGCCCTGACTGCCCTGAATGCAAAACATGTTTGCTTTTCTTCAGAAGAAGAAACACTGTTTCCATTCATTTCATAATCTTACTGTTCTTGATGAATCTAAATATCCTGGCAGCTCATTCGGGGGCACATTGTCTCTTGATTGCACATTCTTTCTTCCAATCCTTTTTTTTTTATTGAAAAGTTTTAACATACAATTTTTCTTTAAACCCCCCCCTCCCCCTCCCTTCACCCTCCCCCCCTACCTCTCCCCCCTCCCCCCCTCCCCCCCCCGACTTCCCAGAGCTAAATACAAGGTATATATATAAAAAAACCAATCATAAACAATCATATACTAACAACTATAAGCTCTAAAATCCATCACTCTCTAGCTTATATAGGATAAAACAAACCTTAGTAATATTAAATATATATATAAAAAAAAACTAAAAGAGAAAAAAAAAAGAAGAAAAAAGAAAGAAGACTTATTCAAATGCTACATAAAACTTCTTAACCCTATACTTATTCTGGATAAACTCAATCCATTTTCTCCATTCCATAATATAGCGTTCTTGCGAGTGATCCTTCAAATAGGCCGAAATCTTCGCCATCTCTGCCAGGTCGGAAACCTTTAAAGTCCACTCTTCTATAGACGGCAATTCCTCTTTCTTCCAATACTGACCTATCAAGAGTCTTGCTGCCGTAATTAAATTCAACATCAACTTAGTGTCCACAACTGTAGCATCTGTAATTATTCCCAACAAAAAAAGTTGCGGACAAAACTTTATCCTCTGTTTAAAAATCTTCTGCATGTTCCACCAAACTTTTATCCAAAAGGCCTTAACCTTTTTACATGTCCACCATATATGAAAATATGTTGCATCTTCATCACTGCACCTCCAACATTTAGGCTGATAATTCGGATACATACTTGCGAGCTTTTTGGGATCTAAATGCCATCTGTAAAACATTTTGTAAAAGTTTTCTCTTAAATTTTGAGCTTGTGTAAATTTTACGTTCCTCACCCAAATCTTTTCCCACGTGTCCATTGTAATAACTTCCTGGATGTTTTGGGCCCATTTTATCATACAATCCTTAACAAGTTCTGTTTCTGAATCAATCTCTATCAATGCAAGATATATCCGTTTAATATGTGCCGGTCCCTGATTTCTAATTTGCTTTATCAAATTTTCATCAGTCATTGTAAAACCATTTTTCTGATCTTCTTTCCACCTGGCCCGTAACTGAGTATATTGGAACCAGTTTTGAACAACCTTCTCTTCTCGCAAGAGACTATATGATTTCAAACACCATACATTTCTTTCCAAACTTAGGATCTCCTTGTACGTAGTCACATCATGTTTGAAACCAGCATGTATATTTTCTATTGCGTGTTTTGGAATTGCCCACAGTGGTATCTTGCAATCTAGCTTATGTCTGTACTTCTTCCAAACTCTCAGCAATGCCTGTCTTAAAATATGCACTCTAAACACATTGTCTACCTTCTTGTCATACAACAAATTTGCATGACAGCCAAACAACAAATCATGGCCCTCAAGATTTAATAATCTCTTCTGTGTCAAATTAATCCAATCACTTATTCCTACTAATGCAGCAGCTTCATAATATAGTTTAAGATTGGGCATTTTAAGCCCACCTCTCTCACGAGTATCCTGCATAATCTTAAGTTTAACTCGTGGCTTTTTCCCTGCCCACACAAATTTATTGATACCTCGCTGCCATTCCTCCAAATTAGAATCTTTCTTAAGAATCGGTATCATTTGAAATAGAAATAAAAATTTAGGCAGGACATTCATTTTCACTGCTGCAATCCGTCCCAACAAAGACAATTGCAATTTTTCCCAATTCTCCAATTCTTTTTGAATTTTCCCCCATAGTTTTTCATAATTATTTTTATATAACTTTGTATTAGAGGGCGACAAAAACACCCCCAAATATTTAACCCTTTTAACAATCTCAAATCCAGTTAGTCCTTCTAAAAGAGCCTTTTGCGAAACTGTCATATTTCTGACCAAAATTTTGGTTTTCTGTGTATTAACTTTAAATCCAGAAACCTTCCCATATTGTGTTATTATCTCCATCAGGTCCACAACAGAGTTCTCTGGCTGGGTCACTGTAACAACCAGATCATCTGCGAATGCTCTCAATCTATAATCCTGATCTCTAATTTGTATCCCCTTAATTTTTTCCGAATTCCGTATTTTAACCAATAATATCTCTAATGTTAACACAAATAACAAGGGCGATAACGGACAGCCTTGCCTTGTGCCCTTCTCAATATTACATGCTTCTGTCAGGCTATTATTAACTATAATTCGGGCAGTTTGTTTTTGATATAATGCCCTAATCGGTTGCAAAAAATTTTCCCCAAAATCCATTTTGTCTAAAACTTTCAACAAAAATTGCCAATTCAATTGATCAAAAGCTTTTTCAGCATCTAAGAAAATTAGCGCCGCAGAGATCTGGTTGTTCCTTTCCAAAAACTCTAACACATCAACTATATGCCTCACATTATTTTTCATTTGCCTACCACTAATAAACCCCGTTTGGTCCCCATGAATCACCTGTTGCAGAACCCTCATCAATCTATTAGCCAAAACCTTAGCAAATATCTTGTAATCTGTATTTAAAAGCGATATCGGTCTATAATTTTTAACTTGAGTAGCATCTTGGTCTTCCTTCGGAATCAAGGAAATAAAAGCTGTTCTCCAAGACGGTGGCACCTTTCCCCCCTCTGGATTGTCTGGAACAGTTCCTTTAACGGTTTTATCATCTCTATTTGTAGATTTTTGTAATAGGCCGCAGTCAAACCATCCGTACCTGGTGCTTTATCCACCTTCAATTCCTTAATTTCTGTAACAATTTCTTCTTCTGTAATCAATTGATTAATCCCTTCTTTTTGTACTTGCGTAAGAACCGGGATGCTAGCATTTTCCAAATATATATCAATGTCTTTTTCATTAATTTTCTCCTTAGCATATAATTTAGAATAAAAATCCACAAAAGCGTCCTTGATAAGGTCCTGTTGAAACACAACCCTTCCTTTATGCTCAATCTTGTCTATATTAAAAGCCCTTTGTTTTTTCCTCAATCTATAAGCTAACCATCTACCTGGTTTATTAGCGTTGCAAAAAGTATTATGCCTGGCAAACCGCAAATTGGTTGCCACTTGGTCAGCCATTAATTTATCAAATTGTCCTCTTAACAATTTAATAGCCTCCTTAGTTTTCACATCCTCTGAGTTCAAAATCAAAGCCTTTTCTTTTTCCTTTATTTCATTCTCCAGTTCTTTCCTCCTAGCTTCCACAGCACGTCTATGTTTATTATTCATATATATCAACACCCCTCTCATGTAGGCCTTGCTAGCATCCCAGACCATATCCATAGAGGTACCCTTGTTCATATTAATTTCAAAAAAATCCTTCATCCGCTGTTTACATTCTTCCACATTTCTCTGATTTCTAAACAAATTCTCATTTACGCGCCACGAGCGCCTGTCTCTTTTCTCCTTATCAATCTCTAACCAAACTGGACTATGATCAGAGATAGTTCTTGCACAAATCTTCACCTTTTTAGTCCTCAAAAAAAAGTCATTAGTCACCAAAATAAAATCAATCCTCGAAAAAGATTGATGTCTATCAGAATAAAAAGTATAATCCTTTTCCTGCAAGTGTCTCTCACGCCAAATATCTCGCAGTTCCAAGTCATCCTTCATTTCAAAAAAAGATTTAGGCAGTCTAGCATGACTTGGAATGCGCTTAAAAGCTCCAGCCTTATCCATCTGTACATCCAAAACACCATTCCAGTCCCCCATAAAAATAAAAGATTTATAATCCAACTGGGTAAGCTTTGTATGAAGTAAACTAAAAAAGTCAGCCTGTTGTTGTTGTTGATTAGGGGCGTACAGTCCAACTAAAAGCGTCTTTTTGCCTTCTAGCAACAAGTCTATCAGTACATATCTTCCATGCTTGTCTGCTTCAATTAAGTCCGCTGTTATGGCACTTTTAATATAAACAACCACTCCATTTTTCTTATTCATTGCAGAGGCAACAAAGTGCGTACCCAGTCTTGAGTTCAATAAAAGCTTTTGGTCCATAGCCCTAATATGCGTTTCTTGCAAACATATAACATCTATCTTGAATTGTTTTAAATATTGAAAAACTTTCTTTCTCTTCTGTGGTGAATTTAGTCCATTAACGTTCCAAGTCAAAAATTCTTCCAATCCTTTATATCAGCCTTATGTTAGGCAAGGTGGTGGTCCTAGATATCAATCTCTTACTTCAGGCAAGATGGTACAGATAGCTTACAATGCAAGCCCCACCCTTTTCTGTTTGCCTTGCCTTGCACACCATCTTGCCTGTCTTAACACAGAGAAAAATCATAGATGCTGTTGACCTTCTCCAACCTGATCCTATTAAATGTGTCAGGACCCACCCCAATTCACATCTTAGGAAATAAGGACTATTGGAGCCGAGTTGTCCAAAAGGAAAAAATTTACTAAGAATAAGATTGGTTGTGGAGATATGAGACAGGATCTGGTCTTGAGTCACATTTCAAATCTATATAAGCATTCCCGGTTCAACCCACTCCCCTCAAAACTCCATTTGGTTAGGATCCCATCAATTTGGTTGTCAGGTCCTTCCGTGGGAAGAAAGGAACTTTGTGCATTCCTTTGTTGGTTGCCTTCTTCCTACAGCCCCAACAGACAGATCACTTCCCCCACCTTTGTTCCCTCAGATCAAAGGTTCTTTGAAAGCAGCTACAGATAGACTGAATAAACAACCCCCTCCCTCCTTCTACCAGTATGGCAGAATCCCGGTAGGCACAATATTTTAACCATACATTTATGAATGTGATATCAATGGATTCTGACAATCTGCTCTCCTTTCAAAAGAAGGATAGGTCCATCTGCGGGAAGAAGAAAAGAGGAAAAAAATATATATATAAATGTTAACCCGGTTTGTTTGGATAATCTGTATGAAATCTCTTGAGCAACTTTGGTGCTCTAACGTGGTGTTTATTAACCCACCCATTTTCCGAGGAAGGGAGGTGTTTCCATGCCACTAAATATTGGATCTTTCCATGGTGTTTTCTGGAATCCAAGTTTTCTTTCACCTCAAAATGTTGTTCTCCCTCCACCATGATTGGGGGTGGGGGGGTTCTTGTTCGTAGGGGTGATTGTTGTTCTCTCTTTATTAGACTGCAGTGAAAGGTTGGGTGTATCCGTCTAAGGGTTTTGGGTAGTTCTAATTCGACTGTCACTGGGTTTATGATCCTTTTAATTGGAAAAGGACCAATATATTTTGGACCTAGTTTCTTACAGGGTTGGAGTGATTTGAGGTATTTTGTGGATAAATAAACCATCTCTCCTACCCTGAAAGGTGCAGGATCAGTTCTTTTTTTGTCTGCCTGTGTCTTGTATGCTTTTCTAGCTGCTTGTAATGCTTCCCGAACAATTGGCCAGGTGTTTTGTAATTGAGCAGTCCATTCATTCAGCTCGGGAATGACCGGTTCCTTTGGGGTTAGTTCTGGTATTGGGTTAAAGCTCTGACCTGTAGCTACTTGAAAAGGAGTGTAACCTGTGCTAGAGTGGACTGCATTATTATATGCTACTTCTGCGAAAGGCAGTAGGTCCGTCCAATTTGACTGCTGGAAATTAAGAAAGCATCTTAAATATTGTTCAAGTACTGAGTTCAATCGTTCAGCCGATCCGTCCGACTGAGGATGATGACTAGATGACAGTCCTTGGGTGGTTCCTAAAAGGGATAAAAATTCTTTCCAAAATGCTGACATACATTGCACCCCTCTATCAGTTATGATGCGTTGTGGTGCCCCATGCAATCTGTAAATATGCTGTATGAAAAGTTTCGCTAATGCTTTTGCAGTTGGGATTTCTTGGCAAGGAATGAAATGTACTTGCTTAGAGAACAGATCTGTGACAGTCCAGACTACGGTGTTTCCATTACTTTCTGGTAGTTCTACAATAAAGTCCATGGCTATTTCTTTCCATGGGGCTGAGGGGTTCACTACTGGTTGTAGCAGTCCTGGCGATTTCCCTTGCAGCCTCTTAGCCATTGCACAAGTTTGACAGCTGCCCACATAGCTTTCCATGTCTTTTTTCATGGATGGCCACCAAAATTGCCTTTTAGTTAAATGTAAGGTTTTTACAAACCCAAAATGTCCTGCTGATTTTGTATCACGGCACAGTTGCATGAAATTGATTCTCTGGGTGGCAGGTATATATAGCTTCTCCCCCACCCAAGGAAGTCCATCTTTAATTGTGCACACATGTCTATTTTTCTGGAACCATTCATCACTTTCCAAAGCTTTCCGGAATTCTATTCCAGTTTGGCCATCCACCTTCGGCTTCATTTTTTTTTGTGCCCTGGTGGTGACTGGAACTGCCAGTTGTTGTTCAGGCACAAGTGGTTTAAAGACAGTAGTCCTTGTGCTGTTATATTGGGGCAAGCAGGATAATGCGTCTGCCAGGAAATTTTTTTCCCCCAGTAAGTGTTTGAGCGTAAAGTTGAATCGGTGAAAATGTTGGGACCAGCGCGCTTGCTTAGGAGTGAGTTTTCTGGGCGTTTTTAGTGCTTCCAAATTTTTGTGATGTGTCCAGACTTGGAAAGGTATTTTATTTCCTTCTAAAAATTGGCACCATGTTAGTAATGCCCACCTCAACGAAAATGCCTCTTTTCCCCATATTGGCCAACATTGTTCTGTTTCTGTGCGTTTTCTGGATGTGTATGTGCATGGTTGCAACGTCCCCCCATCATTTTCTTGTAATAATACAGCTCCTACCGCTACATCACTCGCATCTGCCTGTATTACAAAAGGTTTGTCGGGATCTGGGTGTTTTAGGACAGGTTCAGCAGAAAAAAGTCTCTTTAGCCTCTCAAATGCTGCTTGATACTCCATTGTCCACTTTACAGGCTGGCTGGATTTCACGGGGGACCCCCCTTTCATTTTCAACAAGTTTGTCAGTGGCATGGCTATTTGGCCAAATGCAGGGATGAATTGGTGGTAGAAATTTGCAAACCCCAGGAAACTTTGCAATTGCTTCCATGTGCGGGGGTGTGCCCACTCTAATACTGCCCTGACTTTCTCAGGGTCCATTTCGATGCCCTCTGGGGATATGCGATATCCCAGGTAGTCAATTTTTTCCTGGTGGAATTCACACTTCAATAATTTAGTGTATAGATGGGCAGCTCGCATTTTTTTCAGGACTGTTCTGACTAGTTTGATATGTTCCTCTTTGGTCTCAGTGAAGATAAGTATGTCATCTAGGTAAACCAGGACCCCCTTATATAGGTGCTCTCTTAGCACATCATTAATTAATTGCATAAAGACTGCGGGGGACCCATGCAGTCCAAATGGCAGTACTTTGAATTGGTAGCAACCCATTGGGCAGTTGAATGCAGTCTTCCATTCATCTCCTTCCTTAATCCTAATACGGTAATATGCTTCCCTCAGGTCTAGTTTAGTAAAAATCCTTCCTTTCGATAGGTGGGATAGCATATCCTTCATCAGGGGTAAGGGGTACAGATTACATTCACTAATTGTGTTCAAATTTCTATAATCCACACACAAGCGAAAATAACCATTTTTCTTCTCCCTGAACAGGACTGGGGCGGCCACTTTGGGTTTGGCAGGCTCAATAAATCCTCTTTCTAAGTTTTTCTTTATGAATCTTTCCATTTCTGCCATTTCCCTTGGACTCATGGCATACATCCTGGGTTTTGGGAGTTTTGCCCTGGGTTTGAATTCTATAGCGCAGTCTGTGGGGAGGTGTAGGGGGGGAGCTCATCTGCCCGTTCCTCACTGAAAACCTCAGCAAGGTCCCTGTATTCCTCTGGTATCTCTGGTAACTCCTCTTTCCCCACTGCTGCTGTCTCCTCCCTTCAGGTTGGAGGGGTGCTTTGGGGTTTTAAGCTTTTCTGCTCCCCCTTTGGGAAGTTGAGTTCTCCTGTCCTCCAGTTTATCCCGGGGTTCCATTTCTTCAGCCATTCCAGTCCTAAAACCATTGGGCATTCCATGCCTGGGGCCACTATAAACGTTATGTCTTCCTCATGGGACCCCAGGGATAGGTGAATTGGTAAAGTGGCTAGGGTAGCTGGTCCCCCCTGCTATTGATCCATCTAATTGACTAAAAGAGATTGGTTGTTTTAGCCTCCTCACTGGGATGCTCAATCTCTCCACCAGCGTTGGGCTGATGAGGCAGCGGATGCAACCAGAGTCTATCAGAGCTTTTATTTTGGCTGCTTCAGGCATAGAGGAAGCTAATATAGTCACTGTCTTAAGTATGGGTGGAAGGGGTCCACTTACCAATGGTTCTCCCTCTGAGCTGTCTTCTGAGTTGTCCACGGTCCCTGCGGTGCAGGCCAGAGTCAAATCCCAGTTCCTGGCAGGAATTGTGGACTCTACAGCCCCTGTCCCCTTCATGGAAGATTCTTTTGTGTTGCCTTGGGGTTTCCCTAGTTTCTTGGAGGGTGATGCCTCTGTTTTACGCTGGGGGGGGTTGAGTGGCATTCTGCAGCGCAGTGACCCTCTCTCCCGCATTTGAAACAGCCTGTTGATTTTTTAGCTGTGGGCAGTGGGTTCTCCCTCTCGCGTGTTTGCTCAGTTGGTGGGCGGCCCCATGGTTTCCCCTGATGGTGTCTCTTCAGTAGGTCTATCTCCCCCTCCTCTTCCAGGACATACCAGTCGTCGAGATGGTGTGGGTCTCCTCAAGGCAGGCAAGCATCATACAGGTCGTAGTTTAGCCCGTCTTTGAAATGGCTAAGGAGGATGTCTTCTGGCCAGTTCAGCTTGCTGGCAATGGCTTGAAATTCTTGGGTGTATTCAGCCACTGGCTGTCTGCCCTGCCTGACTGTTTCGATTCTCTCTCTGGCTTTACGATTAGCCAAAGGATCTTCGAAATGCCACCTCAAGGATGCCATGAATCGGTTGAAATCATTGACTTCTGGGGCATTGGAGTCATGTAGGTTCACCACCCAGTCTGCAGCTGGTCCGTCCAGGGCAGATTGCACAATTCGGATGCGGGTTTTGTCACTGGGGATGTCCTGTCCATATTCTTCCATATAGCTAAGGACTTGGGTTAAGAAAAACCCCAATCGTGATGGCTCCCTCTTGAATTTTGTTTCCAGGGGCGGGAGTCTTTGACTGGAGTGTTGTCTGCGCCACGGACGGTATCGCTCCTCATCCTGCTCCCCGTCTGTGGTTCGGGGGGGTACTGCTGAGGCAGTGACTCCTGTTCCATTGGATGGCCCCGGGGTTTCAGGTGCTGGATCCCCTCCGTTACCTCTCCAGTTGCGGCCCCAGGCGCTGCCTCAGTTGCGGTTTTCAGCTCTCTCCTCCCTTAGTGAGCTCAGGGTTGCTTTCATCAGGTCAATAGCTTTTTCCAGAATCTGCTCCTCCTCACTGGAGTGCAGGGAGCTCTCCATCTCTTGCCTCCATTCCGGTTGGTGGTTGCTCCGTCTCAGGGTCACTTCTCCCGATGCCTTTTCCCACTCACTTTTCCTTCCAATGCCCATCAACCACCAGGGTTTTTGGTCGTGCTGCTCCACCGCTTCTTCCCCAGGGAAATATGCCGCTTCAGCTTCCCATCGTCTCTGGGATTCCATTCGGGGGGAAGACTCCCTCTCCATGGGGCTTCCCTCCTCTCTTGCTTCGTCGCCAGACATAGTATTTCGTGCAAAGTCCCCCGGTAAGGTTTTCCCTTCCAGGTTGACTCTTATAGCAGATCCTGTCTACTGTCAGGACCCACCCCAATTCACATCTTAGGAAATAAGGACTATTGGAGCTGAGTTGTCCAAAAGGAAAAAAATTACTAAGAATAAGATTGGTTGTGGAGATATGAGACAGGATCTGGTCTTGAGTCACATTTCAAATCTATATAAGCATTCCCGGTTCAACCCACTCCCCTCAAAACTCCATTTGGTTAGGATCCCATCAATTTGGTTGTCAGGTCCTTCCGTGGGAAGAAAGGAACTTTGTGCATTCCTTTGTTGGTTGCCTTCTTCCTACAGCCCCAACAGACAGATCACTTCCCCCACTTTGTTCCCCCAAATCAAAGGTTCTTTGAAAGCAGCTACAGATAGACTGAATAAACAATCCCCCCCTCCTTCTACCAGTATGGCAGAATCCCGGTAGGCACAGTATTTTAACCATACATTTATGAATGTGATATCAATGGATTCTGACAAAATGTTTTGAAATTCTAAGAGGTAGCTCTTTGGAAAAAGTTACCTTATACTAATACTATGCCTTTCATTTTTATGGAACCAATTAGCATCAGGCAAACAATGTTTTTTCAGATATGTAAATATAGATGTAAATATAAACCAGATATAGATTAAGATAATTTGCCTTAATTTCCAAATTCAACCATTTCTTCTAGATGCATGTCTTGTTCTGCCCTTTTCTGACAAACACATCTCAAAGGAAAGGGGAAAAAACATTGTATACAAGGCAAAACAGAAGCAAAAAATGATTTTATGTCATTCAGAGATGTCAAAGCTACAAGCTACATGCTTTCTGAAGTTTGGACTCTTTTAGAAGAGACAAGAGCCAGACAGACTACTTTTAGAAGGGAGGTGTGAAAATGATTTCTCTGCTTACATCAGACTACTAGTTAATCACATCAGCTTACTTATTTAAAAGATTTATATGGCCACCCATGTTAGAAAGCACAACTCTGGGCAGATCACAACAACAATAAACACCAAAAAACAGTAAAAACCAAACAACAAAAGGTGGCATCATCCTCTGATGCATCCAACTCAGCCATTTGCAAGCTGCATATTTATGACTTTCTAGAAGCTTAAGAGAGGCATGGCCAGCCAGGTCTCAGGTAGAACAATGTCCCACAGGGCAAAGGCCACTCCTGAAAAGGCATACTTCTTCAGTCTCATTAAATGGAAACATTCAAGGGAAATAACATAGAAAGTGCCCACTCTATCCAACATGGTGGAATAAGCAGATACTCTCAGGGAGATAATCTGCAAATAATCTGTCCCTGTGCCACATAGGTTTTAAAGATGAAACCCGGTGCATTGCATCTGGAAAGATACCGGGAGCCTTTGCAGCTTGCACAACAGATTTGCAATATGGGCAAAGCAAGTGGCTCACAATACTGCACATACTGACCAGTTGTAACTTCAAGGAGAGCAGGTTGCCATAAGCCTACCAGATGTGAGTAACCATGAACAAACAGTCTAGGAATGGCACATTCCATCCCATAACATCTTTTAAACACAGTCATGTATAAAGGCAGATACTTTTAAAATTAACTTCTGTGTCATTGTTCAAAAATATCCTTCAGTATGTCCAACGTTAAAATATTTTACTCTATTTTGTATTAGTAAATCAAATTTAAATGTTCTCCTTTAATTGTAATATTGAGGTTTCTTCTAGTTCTCTCTATGTCCAACCTTCAAAGTCCCATACTATTGTGTTGTTGTTTTTTAAAAAAAAGTCAAAACAAAAGCATTTTCCGAGGGGGAAGAGTCTTAGATTTCCAAAAATGTATTTCAAATCCATCTGAAGGTCTACGGAGATTCTCAATCATCCAAGTATGGTTGTCCCAAAGGTGCTTTTTTCAGGAGGCAACTGGACTTTCTTGTGCTTCTTTTGAAGAGGTTTGTTTCGCTTCTCATCCAAGAAGCTTCTTCAGCTCTGACTAGATGGTGGGAAGGATTTATATTGCTTGCAGATAGATGGTCATTTGCATTCCTTTAGAGAGTCACTGAAAGCCTGTGCCTGTTTTCAACAGTGAAGGGACACAGGCAGAAAACATCCTGCAGCCAAGAAGGCTCCACACACATTTGCACTTCTCAGGTTACCCTGAGGACATAGGCAAACCTCCAAAAATGGTTTCAATGACTCTCTAAAGGAATGCAAATGACCATCTGTCTGCAAGCAATATAGATCCTTTCACTCCCCATGATTCTAGTCAGCACTGAAAAAGATTCGTGGATGAGAAGCGAAACATCTTCAAAAGAAACACAAGAAAGTCCAGCTTGCCGCCTGAAAAAAGCACCTTTGGGACAATCCATTTGGACCTTAAATCAATTAGCAACTTTCCAAAAATCAAAGTTGTAATCACTTTTTTGCTGTTTCTAAAAAAAAAAGTCCTTAACTTTGTATTTAAAATTTCATTCACTAAGGATTGAAGGAAGCTGTTTTTAACAGTCAAAAGGCATTTAACAAGCAATTTCCAAAAGTTTTTAGAAAAGGAAGGATGTGAACCCAGTGTCCTTTTCAAGGGACTGACTATGACACCATTGCCTTGTAGTTATCTCATGAGGAATAACTATCTGAAGCACCTGTGGGTGATCTCAAGTCCTCTCCTTGTCTGGAGAGGAATTATGAAGTACCTGTATACTCATCAACTCTTTATTCTATCACTGTCATTGGCTCTGCTTTTAGCAGAGCTGTCTTCAGTTCACCATTTCTTCCATGGAAGTCACTACCTTCAAATTCCTTATTTCTCCTCATCTCTCCTCCTGCCTTATCATTATTTCACGAAAACACACATTCACACACACACACAAACAAACAAACACATGCATGAAATGTACTGCAGTCTGCATCTTGGTTGGTATTGTGGGAAGAATCCAGAGAAAGAAATATTTTGGGGAATATTAAAAAGGCAGAATATATTTCCCCAAAAGAATAATGGAGAAGATCTTTAAAAAGACAGAAACCAGCCCTCAGAAATCAGCCCCAGCCCCTAGGCAGAGGCCAGCTTTTAGAAATGCAAATTCAATAATCCATTCAGGAAGGTTGGAGCCAGGAAGCTATTAGAAAGACAAAGACACCTAAAATCTACATATCCCCACCCAAATTCTAAGGACCGAAGACATAGTAGGATTAACCCACCAATACCAAAAGGGCACACTCAGACTCAGGTCAAAGTATATGACACAGGAAATAAAAAGCCTCAAACAGGAACAGGAAACTTAATTTAATTTTTAATTTAATTTAATAATATTTCTATACCGCCCTTCTCCCTGAGGACTCAGGGCGGTTCACAGGGCAAGAGTAAAATGCAAAATACAAATATTAAAAAGAAATTAAATGCCCAATTTTAAAACAATTGATATACAATTATAAAACCCCAAAAATAAAATTAAGAATACAAAAAAATAAAAAACCCCACCAATCCCCATCAGGCCAGGCCGGCTTGTACAAACAAAAACGTCTTGAGATCGCGACGAAAGGAGCGAAGATCGGGCGCCATCCGGAGCTCTACCGGTAACTGATTCCACAGCTCCGGAGCGCCCACAGAGAAGGATCTCCCCCTGGGGGCCACCAATCGACATTCTCTGATCGGTGGCACCCTGAGGAGGCCCTCTCTGTGGGAACGCACAGGGCGCAGGGAGCTTGATGCCGGCAGCAGATGTTCCCTAAGGTACTCCGGCCCCCTGCCATGGAGGGCTTTGAACACCATTACTAGTACCTTGAATCTCACCCGGAAGGCAACTGGTAACCAATGCATCTCACGGAGCAAAGGTGTAATGTGGGAGTATCGGGAGACTCCCAACACAACTCTGGCGGCTGCATTCTGTACCAGTTGGAGCTTCCGGGTGGTCCTCAAGGGCAGCCCCATGTAGAGAGCGTTTCAGTAGTCCAGACGAGAGGCCACGAGCGCATGAGTGACCGTGCATAAATCATCCCGGCTTAGATAGGGCCGCAACTGGCGCACCAGGCGAACCTGGGCGAAAGCCCCCCTAGTCACAGCTCCTATATGGTCTTCCAAGGTGAGCCATGAATCTAGGAGGACTCCCAGGTTGCGAGCCCTATCTACGGGGGGTAATAGTTCACCCCCCATAGCAAGAGGTGGAATGTCCGAATAAACCCGGGATGAAGGTATGCAAAGCCACTCAGTCTTGTTGGGGTTGAGTTGAAGTCTGTTCCTCCCCATCCAGACCCGAACCGCCTCCAGGCAACGGGACATCACGTTGAGGGCATCACTGGGGTGGTTTGGGGTCGAAAGGAAAAGCTGGGTATCATCAGCATACTGATGATACCCAACTCCAAAACCACGAATGATCTCACCCAGCGGTTTCATGTAGATGTTGAACAGGAGAGGCGAGAGGACCGACCCCTGAGGAACTCCACAAACGAGAGACCTCGCGGTCGACCTCTGCCCTCCTGCCAACACCGACTGCGAACGTCCCTGGAGATAGGAGGAGAACCACTGTAAGACCGTGCCTCCCACTCCCAATCCCCTGAGACGCCGCAGCAAGATACCATGGTCGATGGTATCGAAAGCCGCTGAGAGGTCTAATAGGACTAGAACAGAGGAATGTCCCCTGTCGCGAGCCCTCCAGAGATCATTCACCAGTGCGACCAATGCCGTCTCCGTGCTGTGCCCGGGCCTGAAACCCGATTGGTACGGGTCTAGATAATCCGCTTCATCCAGGACCAGAGGGAGCTGATGTGCCACCACACTCTCAACAACCTTCGCAAGAAAGCGAAGGTTGGAGACAGGATGGAAGTTATTCAATACAGCTGGGTCCAAGGCAGGCTTCTTGAGGAGGGGCCTCACCACCGCCTCTTTCAAGATGGCGGGGAAGCTACCCTCGTTCAAAGAAGCCGATATAACTGCCTGGAACCAGCTGCGTGTCCTCTCCCGGGCTGCATAAACCAGCCAGGAAGGGCACGGGTCCAATAAACATGTGGTGGTGCTCAGCCTCCCCATGATCCTGTCCACTTCCTCCGGAGTTACAGAATCAAACTCATCCCAGGTGGTATCGACAAGACCGCCCGTGTCCTGATCGCCAGACTCTGCCCAGTCAGAGTCCAGACTGGTCCGAATCCGAGCGATTTTGTCCGACAGATGTTGGTTAAACTCCTCGGCACGACCCTGCAAGGGATCCTCCCTCACCTCCTGATTTAGGAGGGAGCGAGTCACCCTAAACAGGGCGGCCGGGCGATTATCTGCGGACGCGATAAGGGTGGCGAAGTGGTTAGACCTCGCCTCCCTTATCGCAGCGAGATAAGACCTAATGTGGGCTCTTAGTCGCAATCGGTCGGATTCGGATCGGCTGGATCTCCAACCGCTCTCTAGGCCCCGTCTCCGACGCTTCATCTCCCGGAGCTCTGCAGAGAACCATGGAGCTCGACGGGATCTGCACCGGGTCAGGGGCCGCAGGGGTACAACTCGGTCAAGAGCCTCAGTGGCCGTCCTTTCCCAGGCTTCCACTAAGGCATCTGCCGAGCTGTGAGCAAGGGAGGCAGGTGGGGACCCCAGCGCCACCTGGAACCTCTGGGGATCCATTAAGCATCTGGGGCGGTACCATTTAATTGGTTCCATACACCCACGGCGGGGGGTGGCAAAACGGAAGACCAGCCGCAGGAGATGATGATCGGTCCATGACAGGGGCAAAATAATTGGAGAGCCCCCACCAAGATCATCTAACCACCGTCCAGATAAGAAAACTAAGTCAAGGGTGTGGCCTCCCTCATGAGTCGGTCCCAAAATTACTTGCGTCAGGTCCATGGCCGTCATGGAAGCCATGAACTCCCGAGCCAACTCAGATGATCCTCCCAGCGATGGTAGATTGAAGTCCCCCAAAACTATAAGTTTCGGGAACTCAATCACCAGCACAGAGAGGACATCGAGCAGCTCAGGCAGGGCTGCTGCTGCGTGACTAGGCGAAAGGTACACCAGCAGCAAGCCCAACTGCGCACCAGGGCCGCATCTCAGAAAGAGAGACTCACACCCGACTATCTGGGGAACGGTGGCCTCCCGCGGACACAAGGTCTCCCTCATAACAACAGCCACACCCTTACCCCTACCCTGAGCCCGAGGCCGGTGTAGCACCCGGAAACCTGGTGGGCAAAGGTCAACCAGAGGAATCCCACCCTCTGGGCCCAACCAAGTCTCCGTGATGCAAGCCAGGTCCGCCTGCTCACCCTCGACCAAGGAGCCTTATTAGCGACAGACCTGGCATTCAAGTACACCAGCCGGAGCTCGGGAGGCTGCATACCCTCACTCCCGGGACCTTGGGGCGGAGCCAGAGGGTCGGAGTGCCCCACTGCTTGTAAGCAGCGGAGAGGCCTTCCCTGAGATCGATACGGCCCTCTGCTCCTACATCTGCTGCCATACCCTGATGTCGTGGGAATAGGTAACCCCACGACCAGCCCTGAAGCCCCGGAGGCAACCGAAACAACCTCAAGAACCCCAGAAGGTATAAAAGCCCACCACTCTGTTCCATGTGGTCAGTTTTTCCAGAACCATCTTTCGATCTGGATCTCCTCTTCAATAAACTACAACCTTCTTTCTCAAGCAGTCTCCATTTTGATTATTCCCGGCTTGGACTGGACCCTGATGAAGATTTTTCTTTCAACAGTATGCATGTTGAGTTCTTTAACATCCTATTCTTCACTGCCTAAAATATTAATTTGTAGATCCTTATTGGGATAATGGAGAACTTCATCTTGTGACAGGACATTAGGAGGGTAGAATAAATGATAGGAAGGTATGATATTTGTGAAATTTTAAATTGTCAAATTCAGTCTACTTCTAGAACAACTTTTTTATTATGCCTTGCACTGTTTACCCCATTCACTAAGTTTTTAAAAGAGGTTTAGAACTTTATGTTCTTCGTTTGCAAGCTTCCTTTGTTGTGTTACCTTTTTCCTTCCACAAAAAGGTATTTTAAGAAAGCAAAAATGATAATTTCACAGCACATGTTCTGACAGTAGCACTTTGGGCAAGAGCATCACTACAGTTCAATATCAGATCATCTTACACAGAAGTACAGATGTAATGAAAGTGGGTAAAAATCTTGAAAGTACACTAAATCTTGATGTACACTAAAGTACATCAACCATGAGAGTGAAAGAATAAAAAATATTGCACACCTCTTGGAACTGTGTCTTCGTGTGGGAAAAAAGGAAGTTCTATCACATTAGGACATTAGGAGGGTAGAAATGGTCTGAAATGGTATAGGGTTTCCTGCCTGAGCAGGGGGTTGGACTAGATGACCTCCAAGGTCCCTTCCAACTTATTATTATTATTTATTCATCATACATACTGTAATAGACATAACACACAGCACTATCTTCCTGTCTCTCTCTTTCCCTCTCTCTCTCTCTCTCCCTCCCTCTTTTCTCATGTGTGAATGTGTGTGTGTGTGTGTGTGTGTGTGTGTGTGTGTGTGTGTGTGTGTTGTTTACTATCACATCATTATATGTCAAGATTTCTACAGGAATCTCTGTATACTATAACAATATCAAGACATGCTTGCTTTGAACAACTACAGATAACTGATCTAAATACCAACTCAGGTGCTTCATTTTTTAAATCAAATGTATGCAGGCATTTCTTCTATTACAAAGTAAATTCACAGGATTAGAGGTATTCTGGGTAACATCATTCTAACTTAATTTTTATCCCCAACCTGGCAGGGCTCACAGTAGTCATCATATACTGTAAAGGAGATGTTGTTATTCTCCTTTTCTCCAGAGGAACTTTTTAAAATTTATCCTCCCTCTAAAATCACTCCATTCTGGACTTTTAAAGTGTTTGTAAGCTATCCTTAAAATGCTTTATTTTTAAGGCTGTCTGGTTGCCTCTTCTGATAAAATACTACTGATACGCTTTTCTTGTGTAAACAGAATCTGGAGAAAGTTCACTGTTGTTACATCCTAATATCTTGCAGGTAAGTGGAGATTCAGCAACACAGTCAGATGAAAGTAAACCAAAAAAACAAACAAACTCCACAATCTTTCCATATTCCTTCCATACAGTATTTCCAGGAATATAACCAAAGAAAGGTGTCTGTCTTTTGAAATATCAGATTATAATCCCCACTGTCCCTACCAACATTGTCATAGCTTATGTGGCTCTTGGGGATGATAAATATTATAATCCAACATCTCTGGAAGACAACTGAATGAGAAAATGTGCTGTAGAAGGCTTCCAGTTGCCTTCTGAGTGAAATTCAAGGTGCTAGTGATGACATACAAAGCCCTACATGGCATGGGTCCGGATTACCTACGGGAGCACCTACTGCCAGCGTCAACACCCCTCCGTCCTGTGCGCTCCCACAGAGAGGGCCTCCTCAGGGTGCCACCGGTCAGAGAATGCCGGCTGGTGGCCCCCAGGGGGAGAGCATTCTTGGTGGGTGCGCCAACCCTTTGGAACTGCTTGCCTGCCGAAATCTGAATGGCCCCCGACCTTCCGGCGTGACTTAAAAACCTACCTATTCCAGCAAGCCGGCCTGGCCTGATAGATTTTGGGGTTTCATTTGTTTTACTATTGTTTACTGTATACTACCTTGCTCTGTACACCGCCCCGAGTCCTTCGGGAGAAGGGCGGTATATAAAAACAAATAAATAAATAAATAAATAAATAGTAGAACATATTCATTACTTACAAATCATAGAAGTTAAGGAAAGCAACTTCCACAAGGACTGTGCTTTGTGATACATCCCTGAAGTGGGAAGCTCCTTATATAATATATTCAAGCAATGTCTTCCAGACGGTCAACTTCAATTTCTGCGAGATTCGATTCTGTCAAGTAACACGCTTTATGCTAAAATATTCTTGATGCTGGCATCAATCCATAACTATCACTAAAGTACATCAACCATGAGAGTGAAAGAATAAAAAATATTGCACACCTCTTGGAACTGTGTCTTCGTGTGGGAAAAAAGGAAGTTCTATCAGCTAATGGAAGCTGCAGTAAGACAGCCTGATGCCACCTGAGAGGCATATGTTCCCTTCCATCACTGAACTGGGGAGAAAAGAAAAATGGAATTAAACAGCTAAAGAAAATGTAGAATATTTTACAGTTACCCACTCTTCTTTTTTTATTTATAAGATGTATAAGTTATTCTGGTTCAGAGGGTTCAGATACTGTACAAAATCAAAGCGTCAATAAAATTCTAAGTAATGGCACAGATCTTTTTCAAGCTGTATAATCTTAAAAAGTGTGTTTAACTATATTTTGGAAGACTACAAGACTACAAGAGGCTGTTTCAGAAAAAGGGAGCAGCCGCTGAGAACACTTGCTTTCCAAGATGTGGGGTTTTTAAAATATATTTTATATTTATATATATATACATATAAACACTTATACGTATATACATATCCCCTTCATGGATTACTGCCTTGTCGTGGTGAAGGGTCTTGCGTAATTCAATGAAGCTATGAGCTATGCCGTGCAGGGCCACCCAAGACGGACAGGTCATAGCAGAGAGTTCTGACAAAACGTGATCCACTGGAGAAGGAAATGGCAACCCACTCCAGTATCTTTGCCATGAAAACCCCATGGACAGTACCAAAAGGAAAAAAGATATGATGCTGGAAGATGAGCCCCTCAGGTCAGAAGGTGTCCAATATGCTACTGGAGAAGAGCAGAGGGCTAGTACTAGTAGCGCCAGAAAGAATGAAGCGACTGGGCCAAAGCCAAAAGGATGCTCAGCTGTGGATGTATCTGGTGGTGAAAGGATATTCTGATGCTGTAAAGATTTTTTTCTCCATAGGAACCTGGAATGTAAGATCCATGAATCAAGGAAAGCTGGACGTGGTCAAACAAGAGATGACAAGCCTGAACATCGACATCTTAGGAATCAGCGAACTAAAATGGACAGGAATGGGTGAATTTAATTCAGATGACCATCAGGTATACTACTGCGGGCAAGAATCCCTCAGAAGAAATGGAGTAGCCTTCACAGCCAATAAAAGAGTAGGAAAACCAATACTGGGATACAATCCCCAAAATGACAGAATGATCTCAGTTCTAATCCAAGGCAAACCATTCAATATCACAGTAATCCAAGTCTATACCCCAACCACCAGTGCTGAAGAGGATGAAATTGACCGGTTCTATGAAGCCCTACATCACCTTATAGAACTAACACCAAAAAATGATGTCCTTATCAGAATGCTAAAGTAGGAAGCCAAAAGATAACCAGAATAACAGGTAAGTTTGGCCTTGGAGTACAAAATGAAGCAGGGCACAGGCTGATAGAATTTTGTCAAGAGAATATGATGGTCATAGCAAACACTCTTTTCCAACAACCCAACAGACGGCTCTACACATGCACATCACCAGACGGTCAACACAGAAATCAGATTGATTATGTGCTCTGCAGCCAAAGATGGAGAAGTTCTATACAGTCAGTAAAAACAAGACCAGGAGCTGACTGTGGCTCAGACCATGAGCTTGTTACCAAATTTAGGCTTAAACTGAAGAAAGTAGGGAAAAGCACTAGGCCACTCAGGTATGAATTAAATCATATCCCTGACGAATATACAGTAGAGGTGACAAATAGATTTAAGGAATTAGATCTGATAGACAGAGTGCCTAAAGAACAATGGACAGAGGTTCACAACATTGTACAAAAGGTAGCAACTAAAACCATCCCAAAGAAAAAGAAATGCAAGAAAGCAAAATGGCTGTCTGAGGAAGCTTTGCAAATAACTGAGGAAAGGAGGAAAGCGAAAGGCAAGGGAGAAAAAGAAAGATATGCCCAATTGAATGCAGAATTCCAGAGAATAGCTAGAAGAGATAAGAATGCCTTCTTAAATGAACAGTGCAAAGAAATAGAAGAAAACAATAGAATAGGGAGGACCAGAGATCTCTTCAAGAAAATTGGAGAGATGAAGGGAACGTTTCATGCAAAAATGGGCATGATAAAGGACCAAAACGGCAGGGACCTAAGAGAGGCAGAAGAGATTAAAAAGAGGTTGCAAAATTACATAGAAGAACTATACAAGAACGAACTTAACGTCCCTGATAACCACGATGTGGTGGTCACTGACCTTGACCCAGACATCATAGAATGTGAAGTGAACTGGCCATAGGAAAGCAACAACAAAGCTAGTGGAGGTGACAGTATTCCAGCTGAGCTATTCAAAATCTTAAAAGACGATGCAGTAAAAATGCTACACTCAATTTGCCAGCAAATTTGGAAAACTCAACAGTGGCCACAGGATTGGAAAAGATCAGTTCACATTCCAATTCCAAAGAAAGGCAGTGCCAAAGAATGTTCAAACTATCGCACCATTGCACTCATTTCACATGCTAGTAAAGTCATGCTTAAAATCCTACAAGCTAGACTCCAGCAGTATGTGGATCGAAAATTACCAGAAGTACAGGTAGGATTTTGAAGAGGCAGAGGAACTAGAGATCAAATTGCCAACATACGCTGGATTATGGAGAAAGCTAGGGATTTCCAGAAAAACATCTACTTCTGCTTCATTGACTATGCTAAAGCATTTGATTGTGTGAATCACAACAAACTGTGGCAAGTTCTTAAAGAGATGGGAGTACCAGACCATCTTATTTGTCTCTTGAGAAACCTATATGCGGGTCAAGAAGCAACAGTGAGAACTGGAGACAGAACCACTGATTGGTTCAAAATTGGGAAAGGAGTCTGGCAAGGCTGTATACTGTCGCTCTGCCTGTTTAACTTATATGCAGAGCACATCATGAGAAAGGCAGGGTTAGATGAATCAAAAGTTGGAATTAAGATTGCTGGGAGAAATATCAACAACCTAAGATATGCAGATGATACCACTCTAATGGCAGAAAGTGAAGAGGAACTAAAAAGCCTCTTGTTGCGGGTGAAGAAGGAGAGTGCAAAAGTTGGGTTGAAACTTAACATTAAGGAAACCAAGATCATGGCATTCGGCCCTCTCAATTCTTGGCAAATAGATGGGGAAGAAATGGAGATAATGACAGATTTTATTTCCCTGGGCTCCAAGATCACCGCAGATGGGGACTGCAGCCAAGAAATTAAAAGATGCTTGCTCCTGGGGAGGAAAGCCATGGCAAATCTAGACAGCACACTAAAAGGCAAAGACATCACCCTGCCAACAAAACTGCGTATAGTCAAGGCTATGGTCTTCCCAGTTACAATGTATGGCTGTGAAAGTTTGGCCAAAGAATTGAGGCCTTTGAACTTTGGTGCTGGAGAAGACTCCTGCGAGTCCCTTGGACTGCAAGGTAATCAAACCAGTCAGTCCTAGAGGAGATCAACCCTGACTGCTCTTTAGAAGGCCAGATCCTGAAGTTGAAACTCAAATACTTTGAGTTTCACCTAATGAGAAGGAAGAAGAACTCACTGGAAAAGAGCCTAATGCTGGGAAAGGTTGAGGGCAAGAGAAGAAAGGGACGACAGAGAATGAGGTAGCTGGATGGAGTCACTGAAGCAGTAGGCGTGAGCCTAAATGGACTCCAGAAGATTGTAGAGGACATGAAGGCCTGGAAGAATGTTGTCCATGGGGTCGCGATGGGTTGGACACAACTTCACAACTAACAACAACAACAATATATACACATATACACATATACACACATACACATACACATACACATACATATACGTGTATATATATATGCTTCTATTTGATTTGTTAAACTAGGGTAGAAATTTTGCATTAGATGTAGTGACTGAGGAATTCTGGGAGATGATGCCACACATCTTAAAGTTGCCAGAGTTGAAAAAAACTGCCTTCGGGATTGACCATATTAGCAAGTAACATATACTAGAAATATCCCCCATAGTTGAAAACTCCTGAAAGTTGCTTTTCATAATTATCTCTGCATGTACAGTATACTGTGAAGAATTTACTTTTATGTTAACTCCCATCAAACACATTAGGATGTGAGTTTATATATAAGAGGACAACAGAGAGACGTAGAGTCCAACACAAAGTATGTAACATTTTAGTCAGCCTTTCCCCCCAACAATGTTCTAATGTAGGTTGGATTATCAATACAGGTAGTCCTTGAGTTACGAATGTAATGGAGCCTGCCCATTCCATTCATAACTCAAGAATTTGTGGGGAGTTAATCTCGTACCTTGAACAAGATCACTCCCTGCTTTCGCCCATGCAATCACTAATCAAATGTGTGGATGAATGTGTGGTTTGTTAAGTGCACATGAGGTATCACAGGGTGGGGAAGGTCATGGGGGGGCCTAGTGATGGAACGGGCCACCAAGGTCTCCCCAACCCACTAAGAGACCTCATGGTTGAGTGCAAGCCGGGAATAAACAACATGGTGACTGCTTTAGAAAGAAGGTTGCAGTTTATTGAAGGGGAGAGCCAGACAGAAAGATGGCTCTGGAAGAAAAAAGAGAAAAAGCACATGTAGGGAGTGGATTTTTATATCTTCTTGAGTTTTTTGTTTGGAGTTGTTCTTGTGGCATGAACTTTGTCCTGAGTCTGAGTGTGACTTTCTGGTATTCTGATGGTGGTGAGTTAATCCTATTATGTCCCAAAGGTCATATCCTGCTTCCCTGAGGCTGTGGCTGATGACTCTTAGATTTTTGGTGTGAGGGAGTGTTGATTCTAGGGATCTTTCTTCCTAATCCCAGTTTCCTGACTCCAGTCTTTCTGACAAGATTATCACATCTGCAATTCTGTTTGGGACAGAGAGACTTGGGGGCGGGGTTGGTTTCTGCTTTTAAAATCCTTTAGGGAAATATATTCTGCCTTTTAAATATTTCCAAAAATATTTCTTTCTTGGGGAGTTGGGGGGGGGAACTGAGTTCCCACAATACATTATGATCTTCTCCAATTCTTTGTCTTCTATTCTGTTATCCCTTAGTATTCCCACATCAATTATCCACGCTTATCCACACTTCCTGCTTTTCAGCCACAGTTAAATCTCCTGTGTTATGGGCCAAGACTTTATCAGTTTGTATTGAGAAATCCCACATTTTAGCCTGTTCATTTTTTACTATTTTTTCAACTATATTGTGCCATAACTCCTGCCCTTAATCAACAACTTCTGCCATGGCCCCTGCCCTTTGAAACATCATGCCCCCCAAGGGCTTATACCCTGAAGTACATTGTCTGCTGTGTAATTTACTCATGGAATATCCTCAGTAATCATTTCAAGTGGGGACCAAATAGAGGTATATAGCTAGACCTTTAGCTTGGCTCTGATAATAAGGCTGAAGAATATTACAAATTACATGGACTTTATTTAATCATTTAATATGTCAAACAAATAGAAATAAAGAGGGTTCTTCATCTGTTCTTCAGCTAATTTCCCCAGAAAATGATATTTTCTAACTGCTGCAAATATTGTGAATAATAATAATTTTTACAAGTCCTCACTCCTAGAGTGGAAGAGCAAGCACACAAATAATAGTAAGCAGCAAAATCATTAGCTACATTTTAAAAAATCTGAATTGTTTATTTGCCATGCATCAAAACCTTCTTAAAAACTCAAACTGAACATGCAACAAATAAATAGACAAGCTCTGGAAAAAAATTGAAAAAATAATTTAAACTTTTAAGTGACAATCATTCTGAAGTACTTCAGCAGAGTAGTAAGAACCCATTAATAATCATCTTATGAGCAAGTTACCTTTATTAATTAATTATTATCAGTCCTAGAAATATGTTTCAGAGACATTACAGCATGCTGAGAATTTATCAACTATTTTGTATAGTATAAACAAATAGTGGTTACCTAATATATCCATTATCGTAGGTAAGCAGACATAAGCAATATTTATTTCTGACATTCCATCATTAGCTTTTTTAAAAGATGTCTGAAACCTCTATATAATAAAATTACCATAGTAAGAAAAATATTTTCAGTTCTGAAAAGGCAATAAATGATGGGCTGATTAAAGATGATTAATGAGTTTGTGCTTCAATGTTTCCCTTTGTTTCCTTGTTTTAAAAAAGCACACACACAATGAAATATATTTATCATGTCAAAAAATTAGTTTTCTGGTGTTCAAATGTTATAATTGGATGAAAAATAACACTGCTGCCACCCAAAGAAAGTTGTTAGCATATAAATCATTATAAAGAATCCAGCATTTTAAACACATTAAAGATATCCATGACTGCATAGTGATTTTACTTTTTGGCTTGGAAGTGTTTTATCCTTTCAGTCAGACATTCAGAGGAATCAAGAAGTAATTTGAAAGTAACGTTAATAAAATTACATTTGGTATTCCTAGCCATTTCAGCTCCAACCACAATCCTAGATATTAAGGCGCAGACAAAGGTTGCATTGGTTTGTCAGTTTAATTGTGGGCAGCCAAGAGCCAGCATAAATAAGGAAGATGGTATACAAGTGGGGGGGCAATGGAATTTCCAGATGAAATTATATTTTGGGGTTTGGAGAGAAAGGTTTCTTTTTTGGTAATTTAAGCTTAAAATAAAGCATATACGGTACAACTTGTTAACCATTTTCCCGGTTCCTAAGGCAAAAAACAAGTCCTCCATTGCTCAGGGGTTTTCCACCCAAGGACATTAGTGTAATTTCTTAGTACTTAGAGAAAGTCACACACACACACACACACACACACACACACACACACACACACACACACACACACCAATAGTCGTATTCAACCTCAGGGCCGTTGACTATCTTTCTCTACTTCCAAATTCCTTTATTTCAAGTATGCAGCAGCACAATAATTTGGCACAATAATGCCAAAAATTCAGGGATATGAATATTGAAAAGGATATGATTCTAAAAAGAGTAATTAGTAATTACTTTCACATAGTCAAATATGTTCAGCAAATAATGCAGGGCTATGTCTCTTTACCCCTAATGCCTGTAGGGCTCAGGCTGAAGCCCTATGTATAGATACTTGAGAATAAACTCTATTACAATTTCTGGAATGTTGTTATAAGCAATATTTTAAGATCCAACCTTCCCATACCTGCTTCAGAACTCTATGATTTTTCTGCTTTCTTCAGCTAAACAGGAACTTTTCGTAAGCTCGTCTTTCAAGCAACAAGTGAGAGGCATATGTCACTGGAGCATCAGGTTGCCAGGAAAAGAATCCAAAGGTATGGAGTAAACAAGAGCCAAATACTGTTAACAAGAAGTAGAAATAATAATGGAAAGAAGGGAAAATGCAAGGAAACTGTAAGAATCTCACTTTTCCCCCCTAAGGTTAGAGAGGTTGAAATCAGCGAACACTTTGATGCAAACAAAGTCATCACTAAAAGCCAACATGGGTTTGTCAAAAACAGATCATGCCAAACAAATTTTATTACATTCTTTGACCAAGTGACAAAATTAGTGGACCAGAGGAATGCTGTAGATATAATTTACTTGGACTTCAGTAAGGCATTTGATAAAGTAGATCACAACTTACTACTTGATAAGATAGAAAAATGTGGGTAAGATAGCATCACCATCAGATGGATTCGTAGCTGGCTGACAGGCCGTACTCAGTGTGTGGTCCTCAATGGAACTGCATCTACATGGAAGGAAGTATGTAATGGGGTGCCCCAGGGCTCTGTTCTGGGCCCAGTGCTCTTCAACATCTTCATCAACGATTTGGATGAGGGCATAGATGGGGAACTCATCAAATTTGCAGACAAGCTGGCAGGAATAGCCAATACTCCAGAAGATAGGCTTAAAATACAGGAGGATCTGGACAGACTCGAACACTGGGCGCTATCTAACAAAATGAAATTCAATGGTGAAAAAAGTAAGGTTCTACATTTAGGCAGGAAAAATCAAATGCACAGATATACTATAGGTGGTACCTTGCTCAATAGTAGTAACTGTGAGAGGGATCTCGGAGTCCTAGTAGACAATCACTTCAGTATGAGCCAGCAGTGTGCTGCAGCTGCCAGAAAAGCCAACACAGTGCTAGGCTGCATTAACAGAGGGATAGAATCAAGATCAAGTGAAGTACTAATACCACTTTACAATGCTTTGGTAAGGCCACACCTGGAATACTGCATCCAGTTTTGGTCACCACGATGTAAAAAAGATGTTGAGACTCTAGAAAGGGTACAGAGAAGAGCAACAAAGATGATTGGGGGACTGGAGGCTAAAACATATAGGGAACGGTTGCTGGAATTGGGTATGTGTAGTTTAACGAAGAGAAGGGTGAGGGGTGACATGATAGCAGTGTTCCAATATCTCAGGGGCTGCCACAAAGAAGAGGGAGTCAAGCTATTCTCCAAAGCACCTGAAAGCAGGACAAGAAGCAATGGATGGAAACTAGTCAAGGAGAAAAGCAACTTAGAACTAAGGAGAAACTTCCTTACAGTTAGAACAATTAACCAGTGGAATAACCTGCCTCCAGAAGTGGTGAATGCTCCAACACTGGAAGTTTTTAAGAAGAGACTGGACAGCCATTTGCCTGAAATGGTATAGGGTTTCCTGCCTGAGCAGGGGGTTGGACTAGATGACCTCCAAGGTCCCTTCCAACTTATTATTATTATTATTATTATTATTATTATTATTATTATTATTATTATTATTATTATTATTATTATTATTATTATTATTATTATTATTATTATTATTATTGACAAGATTGTTCCTACTGTAAAATGCCATCAAAGCCCAAAGCAACCTGCTCAGAGTATAAATGAAATACTTTGCTTTAAAAAATTAACCTGGTATTAATTGTATTAAGATTTTATATTGTATAAATTTTGTGGAGCAGGGATGTCCCATAGGCATACTGAGGCACGTCCATTATTGCCTACACTGAGGGGGTTTGGACTAGTTGCAGCTTCTAAATGATCTTCAAGGACAGCCTCCTCTAGGGTGCATGGCAATAATCCAACCCATAACTATGAGGTACCAATATCATCAATCAAAGAGTATTATTTCAAATTTAATCTTCATCCTTTTTTCCATTAAGAGTTAGCACCCAAACAGCAAACTGATGGAGGACATTGATATGTTTATATAATTTTTTTCTCACAATTTAAATGCTAATCATTGATGATTTTATACAAATTGTGATCATTTGTCATCTTTCTGGGTAAGGGGTTTCTTAGTTTTGAATATTGCCTAAATGATCAGTTTATACTTGAACATAATTCACCCTAACAAACTAAAAAGCAGGAAATTAATTCATAAATTCTGTATTAAAAATGAAGCTAATGGACAGGATGTTACCTTATGCAGCACATTGCCGCCATGAGACTGTACAACATTCTTTGAATTATTTGTGGCTCTTGGCATTGTGGCCATTCATACTTAAATGAGCATTTCACTGCAGCCTAAAAACATACATCTCTAATCTTAAATCTCACTTGTCTCTATCATTTTTGGAATGCATTGAAGATAGTTTCTAACTATTTCAGAATGTCTAAACCCATATAAGGGCGGAAAATTTGTTCTATGATGCAAAGTGTTAGAATTGGAAAATATGCATGGAATACATGTATGAACTTACTGCATACTAATAAATTAAATAAGAATCCAGAAGATGCAAAGGAATATACAATATAAACTTTTCTATATTTCAGAGAGAAGTGAATATGTGCATGCACAGCCGCGGTCTATGTAAAAATAGTCACATTTTCCAGCACTTGATTATCTAGTATAGGAATGATTCCTGCCACAATATGATTACACATATTATTAGAGATTCTTATTACTATGGTTTTGTATTAGCACAAAATTTTATCAATAGGCTTGTGGCATTGAAACCTAAGAGCAAATTATCCTTTCAAATCTAACTTGGCCATTGAAAATATTGGGACATATTATACATGGAATAATGGTATGCTTCATTGCTATAGACATGACTATGAAGAAAAAGAGAAGGAGGAGAGTTGGATCTTAGGAAGAAAAGGCATCTAGATCATGTTTGACAAATCATTATAATCATCAAAAATATTACAAGTTTTGGAATTTAGCCTTTGCCACCATTACTCTTATACAGTGCTTTTTTTGTAAAAGAAAAAGGTGCCGGAACTGACACACGTCATACAACCCGCCTTGCCTACCCTACAATGTTCCATCCCAAAAAGGTGCCGGAACTCCGTTCTGAGTGTTCTATGAGAAAAAAAGCCCTGCTCTTATACATACATACAGTACATACATACATACATACATACATACATACATACATACATATGCAAATATTTGCTGTCTTTAGCAAAGTTAAAATGAAATTTATGGGTGTGAGAGAGGAGAAATAAGGTGAAGAAAAAACTTATGATGGATGAATGGACTTAATATAAAAGAAAAGTGAGACTTTAAAGAATAAAAGGCAAGCTATGACATGGTGTATAGAGGTGGAAGAGCAAAGATGGTTTCTAAGGGTAGAAAGGTATGAAAACATACACCAAGTGAGCTTGGTATAAACAAGGTTTAGCTATAATTCCTTTCCTGTTTATTATCTCATGCCTTTAATTTCTTTTGCTTATTATATTTTAGTCCTTTTCTGTGCTATGCCTAATGTTGCTTACCCCCAATATATACGTAAATATATTATTATCTACATATCTGCTAATAATAAAATAAAAGCAATTAAAGCCTGAAAAGGTGAGTTCAATTTTTAACCACATATTCACTATAAAGACGAAAAACAATATTTCTCTTGAGTATAAAAACAGCATAGCATTTTTTACCCTAGAAAGAAACACTGAAATGTTATCAAGCAAGCTAGTAGTGAGATGAATGAATTGGTATCCCTGTGTATTTAAATGAGATTTATTTCCTTCACTTATTCTCATGAAAATATCCCCATAGCAACCTCTTTTAGTTTTTAGATCAGCTATTTATGCAGTATATGCAATGATATCTCTAGCAAAGGCCCAGAGGAAATTAGTAAGTCAGTCAGGCTCCCTTCTCTAGAGTCACAGAATCATCAATAATTCAGCAAACGTTGTATTTAATATCACATTTAGGTAATTGGGCACATTCAGCTGAAAGGAACAGCCTTGATGTTGGAAAGGATTGCAATTCTGGTAGTGCAAGTGCCAGTTTAGCAGCAGTGTTTTTTAAGTGGTACTGCCTCAATTAATTTATTTATTTCTGGAAGAGCATTATTTTAAAAATGGTCATTGTGGGGTGGGGGAAGCATGGCATATGTGCAGGATCAGATGATGTTCTTGCTAGCACTGTGGACACAACTCAACAGAGTGCAGCAGGCCCTTTGCTATTTAGGATATTTAGCAAGGTGAGCCAATTACTGGCTAACATGGTCATTACATTTGGATTCATTCATTACATTTGGATTCCAATATCAAATACAAATAAGAGATGCAGCGAAACTGAATTAAAGTTTGTTTCCAGATGGACAAGCAAATTTTTGCCATTTTAGTTTCATATAAAAGAAATATACATCTAGGCAGACAGATAATAACAAGTTTAAAGACATCCCATAGTGTTCCCCTTCAGTTGCTTGCATATATTTCATTATCAAAGTGCTGTTTTATTCTGATTTGGGTTTTTTACAGATGCAAACATATCTAAACCTCTTATGAACTTAAGAAGCTGCTTTATCAATTTTCAACACAGAAATCCAAAACAGGTCTCTTATTATATTATATGGTTCTCAGCAGCCTCCTATTTGAAAGATTGAGGGCAAGAGAAAAAGGGGACAACAGAGAATGAGGTGGCTGGATGGAGTCACTGAAGCAGTAGGCGTGAGTTTAAATGGACTCCAGAAGATGGTAGAGGACAGGAAGGCCTGGAGGAACGTTGTCCATGGGGTCGCAATGGGTCGGACACGACTTCGCAACTAAAAACAAGCCTCCTATTTAATTAAATTAATAGCTATTCTGGAGGATGTTGTCTGACAATTTTCTTTTACTGTTTCAATTTATATATCTTTTTTTCATGAAAACACACACATGACAAATATGAACCATAAGCTTAATGCAAAAAAGAATATTTTTTTTTATTGAAAAGTTTTAAGGTACAATTTTCCTTTAAAAATCCCCCCTTCCCCCTCCCTCCTCCCCCCCCTACCTCCCCCCCCCTCCCCCCCTCCCCCCCCCCGACTTCCCAAAGCTAAATACAAGGTATATATATAAAAAGCAATCATAAACAATCATATACTAACAACTATAAACTCTAAAATCCAACACTCTCTAGCTTATATAGGATAAAACAAGCCTTAATAATATTGAATATGTATAAAAAGAAAACTAAAATAAGAAAAGAAAAAAAACACGAAAGAAGACTTATTCAAATGCTACATAAAACTTCTTAACCCTATACTTGTTCTGGATAAACTCAATCCATTTTCTCCATTCCATAATATAGCGTTCTTGCGAGTGATCTTTCAAATAGGCCGAAATCTTCGCCATCTCTGCCAGGTCGGAAACCTTTAAAGTCCACTCTTCTATGGTCGGCAGTTCCTCTTTCTTCCAATATTGGCCTATCAAAAGTCTTGCTGCCGTAATTAAGTTCAAGATCAACTTGGTGTCCACAACTGTAGCGTCTGCAATTATTCCCAACAAAAAAAGTTGCGGACAAAACTTTATCCTCTGTTTAAAAATCTTCTGCATATTCCACCAGACTTTTATCCAAAAAGCCTTAACCTTCTTACATGTCCACCATATGTGAAAATATGTTGCATCTTCATCTCCGCACCTCCAACATTTAGGCTGATAATTCGGATACATACTTGCAAGCTTTTTAGGATCTAAATGCCATCTATAAAACATTTTGTAAAAGTTCTCCCTTAGATTTTGAGCTTGAGTAAATTTTACGTTCCTCACCCAAATCTTTTCCCAGGTGTCCATTGTGATAACATCCTGGATGTTTTGGGCCCATTTTATCATACAATCCTTAACCAGCTCTGTTTCTGAGTCAATCTCTATCAATGCAAGATATATCCGTTTGATATGTGCTGGTCCCTGATTTCTAATTTGCTTTATCAAATTTTCATCAGTCATTGTAAATCCATTTTTCTGGTCTTCTTTCCACCTGGCCCGTAACTGAGTATATTGAAACCAATTTTGAACAACCTTCTCTTCTCGCAAGAGGCTATATGATTTCAAACACCAAACATTTCTTTCCAAGCTAAGGATCTCCTTGTACGTAGTCACATCATGTTTGAAGCCAGCATGTATATTTTCTATTGCGTGTTTTGGAATTGCCCACAATGGTATCTTACAACTTAACTTATGTCTATACTTCTTCCAAACTCTCAGCAATGCCTGTCTTAAAATATGCACCCTAAACACATTATCTACCTTCTTATCATACAACAAATATGCATGCCAGCCAAACAACAAGTCATGGCCCTCAAGATTTAATAACCTCCCTTGCGTCAAGTTAATCCAATCACTTATTCCTACTAATGCAGCAGCTTCATAATATAATTTAAAATTAGGCAATTTAAGGCCACCTCTCTCACGAGTATCCTGCATAATCTTAAGTTTAACTCGTGGCTTTTTCCCTGCCCACACAAATTTATTGATACCTCGCTGCCATTCCTCCAAATTAGAATCTTTCTTAAGAATCGGTATCATTTGAAATAAAAATAAAAATTTAGGCAGGACATTCATTTTTACTGCTGCAATCCGTCCCAACAAAGACAATTGCAATTTTTCCCAACTCTCCAATTCTTTTTGAATTTTCCCCCATAGTTTTTCATAATTATTTTTATATAGCTTTGTATTAGAGGGCGACAAAATCACCCCCAAATATTTAACCCTTTTAACAATCTCAAATCCAGTTAATCCTTCTAAGAGAGCCTTTTGCGAAACTGTCATATTTCTGGCCAAAATTTTGGTTTTCTGTGTATTAACTTTAAATCCAGAAACCTTCCCATATTGTGTTATTATCTCCATCAGGTCCACAACAGAGTTCTCTGGCTGGGTCACTGTAACAACCAGATCGTCTGCGAATGCTCTCAATCTGTAGTCCTGATCTCCAATTTGTATCCCCTTAATTTTTCCCGAATTCCGAATTTTAACCAATAATATCTCTAATGTTAACACAAATAACAAGGGCGATAACGGACACCCTTGCCTTGTGCCCTTCTCAATATTACATGCTTCTGTCAAGCTATTATTAACTATAATTCGGGCAGTTTGTTTTTGATATAATGCCCTAATCGGTTGTAAAAAATTTTCCCCAAAATCCATTTTGTCTAAAACTTTCAACAAAAATTTCCAATTCAATTGATCAAAAGCTTTTTCAGCATCTAAAAAAATTAGCACCGCAGCGATCTGGTTGTTCCTTTCCAAAAACTCTAACACATCAACTATATGCCTCACATTATTTTTCATTTGCCTACCACTAATAAACCCCGTTTGATCCCCATGAATCACCTGTTGCAGAACCCTCATCAGTCTATTAGCCAAAACCTTAGCAAATATCTTGTAATCTGTATTTAAAAGCGATATCGGTCTATAGTTTTTAACTTGAGTAGCATCTTGGTCTTCCTTTGGAATCAAAGAAATAAAAGCTGTTCTCCAAGACGGTGGCACCTTTCCCCCCCCTCTGGATTGTCTGGAACAGTTCCTTTAACGGTTTGATCATCTCTAATTGTAAATTTTTGTAATAGGCCGCAGTCAAGCCATCCGTACCTGGTGCTTTATCCACCTTCAATTCCTTAATTGCTGTGAAAATTTCTTCTTCTGTAATCAGTTGATTAATCCCCTCTTTTTGTACTTGCGTAAGAACCGGGATGCTAGCATTCTCCAAATATATATCAATATCTTTTTCATTAATTTCCTCTTTAGCATATAATTTCGAATAGAAATCCACAAAAGCATCCTTAATAAGATTCTGTTGAAACACAACCCTTCCTTTATACTCAATCTTATCTATATTAGAAGCCCTTTGTTTTTTCCTCAATCTATAAGCTAACCATCTGCCTGGTTTATTAGCGTTGCAAAAAGTATTATGCCTAGCAAACCGCAGATTGGTCGCCACTTGATCAGCCATTAATTTATCAAATTGTCCTCTTAACAGTCTAATAGCCTCCTTGGTCTTCACATCCTCTGAGTTCAAAATCAAGGCCTTTTCTTTTTCCTTTATTTCATTCTCCAGTTCTTTCCTTCTAGTTTCCACTGCACGTCTATGTTTATTATTCATATATATCAACACCCCTCTCATATAGGCCTTGCTAGCATCCCAAACCATATCCATAGAGGTACCCTTATTCATGTTAGTCTCAAAAAAATCCTTCATCCGCTGTTTGCATTCTTCCACATTTCTCTGATTTCTAAACAAATTCTCATTTACGCGCCACGAGCGCCTGTCTCTTTTCTCCTTATCAATCTCTAACCAAACTGGACTATGATCAGAGATAGTTCTTGCACAAATCTTCACCTTTTTGGTCCTCAAAAAAAAATCATTAGTCAGCAAAATAAAATCAATCCTCGAAAAAGATTGATGTCTATCAGAATAAAAAGTATAGTCCTTCTCCTGCAAATGTCTCTCACGCCAAATATCTCGCAATTCCAGGTCATCCTTCATTTCAAAAAAAAAGATTTAGGCAATCTAGCATGACTTGGAATGCGCTTGAAAACTCCAGCCTTGTCCAGCTGTACATCCAAAACACCATTCCAGTCCCCCATAAAAATAAAAGATTTATAATCCAACTGGGTAAGCTTTGTGTGTAGTAAACTAAAAAAGTCAGCTTGTTGTTGATTAGGTGCATATAATCCAACTAAAAGCGTCTTTTTACCTTCTAACAGCAGCTCAATCATAACATATCTTCCATGCTTGTCTGCTTCAATTAAGTCTGCTGTTAAGGCACTTTTAACATAAACAACCACTCCATTTTTCTTGTTCTCTGCAGAAGCAACAAATTGCGTACCCAACCTCGAGTTCGCTAAATACTTTTGATCCAAAACTCTAATATGCGTTTCTTGCAAACATATAACATCTATCTTAAATTGTTTTAAATATTGAAAAACTTTCTTCCTCTTCTGTGGTGAATTTAGTCCATTAACATTCCAGGTTAAGAATTTAGTTGCCATGCATATCCTCCCAAAGCTCTTGGAGCACAGCTTTGATAGGACTATCTTCTTTAGGCCGTGCTCCTCCCACTGCTTGGCTATGAGTACGTTGTGAAGATTCTGAAGACTTTTGCTGGTCTTGTTCTTTTATTTTCTTTGCTCGCTTTAAAGCAGCACGCGTTACCCTTTGCTCTCTAGGATCGTCCAAAGAAGTTATAGCTTGATCTCCTCCAGCACCATTATCCTCTGTTTCATCCTCTTGATGTTCTCCTTCTCCAGATCCCTTTGCAGCTTCCAGAAGTGTTGATGGGGTTGCTTTTAAAACATTATTGTAGAAATCACGCGCTTGCTTCACAGTAATCAGCCGATACCTTTTACCTTCATGCATCACCATCAGCCCGTCTGAATCTCCCATCTGAACCTTATATCTCGTTGCTTGAGCTCTTGCACAAGAAATGTAAAGTCCTTCCTTCTCCTTAAAATCTTTGGAGGGATTTCTTTTAAAACCAAAACTTCTTGATCAGCAATCACAACTTTAGCATCATAGGCAGCTTGTATAACTTCATCTCTGATTTCTCTTTTTGCAAAGTAAACCACCACGTCTCTAGGCAACTTTCTCTGTCTGGCAATCCATGAATTCACACGGAACACTTTATCCATAGCTGCTCTTATTTCAGATGCTGGCTGGTTCAATACCACTTCGAGAGCCTCAGAAACCAGCTGCTTTAAATCTTCCTTAATATTCTCCTTTAAACCTCTGATTCTAACAGCAAACTGCATCTGGTAATATTGGGCAAGGCTTAACTCCCTTTCCATTTTGTCTCTTAAATTTTCATTCTCCCGTACTTTTACTTCTAATATTGCATTCTTTTGGGTCAAATCATCCACTTTTTCATCTAAATCCTCCACACATTCCGCCACTTTATGCACTGAAGACAAAATGTCTACCTTCATCACGCTGCACTTCTGTTCCATCCTCTCTTCTATTCTCTCCTCCAGTTTCTCCAATTTCTCCTCCATCTGTGCAAATTTATCACCCATTGATTGGTTAATTGATTCCAAAAGTACCTGGGCATGTTTATCCAGCGCATCTCGTAAATCCTTCGGTGTCAATACATCAGGAGGATGCAACGCCTGCAACGATGATTGTTGCACCGGAGAAGATCCACCACTCCGAAGAGTTTTAGGGGGAGGTTTAGTCGCCATCTTTAACTTTCAATTATGACGCACTTTCACTTAAAGTTTAAAAAGTTCACCAAGCTCGAGAGTAAAATAAAATAATCCTCTTCACCTTTTCCTCTTGTACCGCTCTGCCTGCTCCTTTTAATCCATAGTCCTTTCTTCAGGCAGGGTTGGTCGCAGACGCCTGGCTCTGCTCCAAGAAATCCGGAGCAGAGACGCTGGCTAGCTGGGAGCAACCCAGGCTTCGGGGGAGTTCAATCCTTCAGCCGCCCAAGCTCCAAGCTCAGGCGGCCCCGGAGAACTCAACCCCTACCTGGGGCCTCACCCCCTCCTCTTCTCCCGAGGAGGGGGCTTCAAAATCGCCCGAACAGCTGATCGGCGCTGTTTCGGGCGAAAAAACACTCAGCTGAGCCGCGGGCAGCCCGGGAAGGCTGTCTCCGTCGCCGCGGAGCCACCGGAAGTTCCATGCAAAAAAGAATATTGTGTAAGTGCAGATAAAACAACACAGTGGACAATTAAAGCCAAAACCTTTTAAAAGACACAGTGAAAAAGCATCAGCAATAATGATAAAGAATTTGTTTAAACTGTTGCTTTCTAACAATGGAACTAGCATAGGACACGCATGCTGATATTTGTTGCTTTCATATTACTTGTTATACTATATTTATACTTCAGAGATTGACAAACTTTCCCAAGCTCAGAATGATCAGTGTTCTAAAATTAATGGGAAGAAGTTTAATTTTTCAAAAAGAAGGCCTCTAGTGACTAGCAAAAAATAGTGCACACTTTCTGGAAGACCCATTAGCATTCAGTCATAAAATAGCAGTATTTTATGTAGTATTTATATGCAATGCATATTGTAGTTTTTATTTCACCTTAGAAGACTACACAGAGTCGTCCCATCCTAGACCTTGGAGCCAATTCTGGGCCAGAGAGATATGACTTTCCCTATTTTTTTGTGTCTGTGTGAAGGTTGCTTTCAGAGATTATAATGGAATCAAGGGGAGAGAGAAAAAAACTGTAGAGCAGACATGTCAAACACAAGGCCCGGGGGCCAGATCCGGCCCACAAAGTGGTTTCATGTGGCCCATGAAGCCATCCTGGAAACAGTGAGGGAACGGCCCCCACTGCCTTGGCCCTGGCCCAGAGACCCTCCTTCTGCCAGAGACCCTCAGATCTGTTCCACTCCTGCCCAGGCCCCCATAGGCACCCTTGATGCAAACGATGTAGAGTTGGCCATGCCCACCCAGTAGGCCATACGCACTCTAGCCACGCCCACCCAGTAGGCCACGCCCACCCAGGCCATACCCACCTGGCCCCCTGAGGGCAACCGCAATGCTGATGCGGCCCTCAATGAAATTGAGTTTGACACCCCTGCTGTAGAGGATTGGGGGAAGGATTTTTTTTTCAAATCCCCTGTAAAACAAAAACAATAACTTTTTACAGCATGTGTCCTAAGCCTTTTGCTACTGTGCTCTGGGCAAAGGTCACTGTGGGAAAGTACGTGCTTTGCATGCAAACAATCCCAAGTTTGATTCCTCCATTGTCAAGTAAGGCTGAGAAAGGTTCCTGTATGAAACCCAGGAGAACCAGCTCCAATCAATGGAGCAAGCAGGACAAAACCAGATAAATCATTAGTCTGATTCAGGATGAGGCAGCTGCTGCTTATGTCCCTAGAATCCTACACTCATCATTGGCCATTAAAGGCCACATAGTTCCTAGTGGTAAAGGTTTTGCTGAGATAGTGAAGTTCTCTCTGCTTGTGAATCAACACCTTTCTCAGCCAGAATATTATTTCTAGTGAATTCATAAAACATTTAAACACCTTTGCGTTTTAAGAAGAAAAATACATCGAATAAATTGCAATAAGAATTAAAGTATAGCAGCCAAATGCAGAATGCATTCAGAATGCTGCATAGAATGCAATTCAAAAGAGAGTATCAGGCAAGAATGTTTCCATTCAAAACCAATTAAACCCTAAACTGGTCTGAAGCAAAGATTTCACCCGTTGGGTCTCTTTACTTTGGAAAGAAAAAAAAGCAAAAGGAAGTGTTTCTCCTTCTCATGGGTTCAGACCTTAAGATCATCCACAAAGCCAAAGATGGGCAGGTTCAAATACAACAGAAGGAAATAACTTTTCAATCGATGGGTAGTCTGCAAAATTTACTGCCCCAAAGTGAAATAATGGCATCCAATTTGATCTAATTTAAGGGGTGAATTTGGGAGGTTCATGAAGGCTATCAACAGCTAATAATATTGAAGGTTCTTCAATGCTTCACAGGTGAAGACTTTAAATACTGGTTGCTTGTTAGCAATAATAGAAGGGATGGAGGGGAACTATGACCCCAAACCTTACATATACTATGAGCTTTTTGAATGATGTTGGTATCTCTGCAGTAAGGATGCTGGAATTATGCCCTGATCCTGCCAGATTTCTCTTTGTTATGTTAAACGCTTTTAAGTGCCAATTAAAAATCTACAGGACCACACTGTTCCTTTTAAAAAGACTGCTATAACTCACATTCTCCCCCCCCCCCAAAAAAAAATATTTACTCCTCAAACAATAGTATCAGGTCCTGGAGCTCCACCCATTTTTCACCTAAGAAAGTACAATACCACAAAGAACTAGAGAGGGAAAATTCACAAAATTGGGGGGGGGGTGTCTTTGAATCCACAGCTATGCAGTCTTGCAAGGATTAAGACTAAGCCTGTACCACCCCATCAACCCACAATAGCGTCTTTGACAGCATCACCCAATTGTTTGGGGACTAAGATTTACAACTGGGTATCACCTGTGCATTGATTATACCTGACCTGTGCCATTGGATAAGAGGTCTCATGTGCTTGTTAAGGAAGAGTTAAATAGAAGTGAAGCTCAAACTCTGACGAACCAAAGAAGAATTAAGTGCAGGACTTATTTGGATGAGTCATAGCTGAGTTAAAGAAACAGTAAATATTTAGCATTTGGAAGACAAGTTAAAATAACAGTAAAAATCCTATTTAGGAGAGTTGGATTTTTCCATTCAGGAAGCTGAAACCACTATATAAAATCAAAGTGAATCTATTCTATATATTTATGCTATCAGTTATAACAAATTGCATTTTAAAATCATGTAAAACTTAGTTATCATAACTTAACAACTATGTGAATAATTACTTTGATAAATATATCCTGCTATGAAAGATTTTGAAGATCCTAGATCTTTTCCTTATATGTTCCAATGCTTTTATTTTCCTTTCCCAGCCTCTGCATTTGCTAGCAGAACCTATTAAAACATTACATTCCAAGCCTTAGATATAAATAGTTTAATTCCCAAGGAACTAATACTGCTTTTGCTCTATGGATTAACTGGCAAGTATGCTGAGGTTTGCACGGATGGCCTCCACAATGCTAAGCATATAACTTCCAGGGTACAATAAGCAAAAGCTTGAGGTGTTCCTAAAAGTTGTGTACTGTTTGGAGGAAAAGTTAATAGAAATAAGACCAAATTGCTTTTTAGGTTTGAAAAGAACATGCATTTCTTTTATGGAATAGCTCCAAACATCTTTAAAGCAGGGTTAGGCAGTTTATTATTATTATTATTATTATTATTATTATTATTATTATTATTATTATTATTATTATTATTATTATTATTATTATTATTATTATTATTATTATTATTATTAAACGTTTATTCATAAAACATAAAACTCAGTCAACTGAACACTCAAATTGACTGGCACTAATGATTGACATGGGTTGCTGCCAGCATCCTAGGTATCAACCAGGTATCTCCTTAAAATATAAGATGCTCCAAGTAGCGCAGTTTTTTGTAGCTTTGCTGGAGTTATTCCAGGAACCTGCAATTTTTTGATGTATTTTGTAAAGTTTTTGGACGTAGTTCCAGTGCCCCAAAGACAGTGGGTATCACCAGTGGCGTAGCGTGGGTTGTCAGCACCCGGGGCAAGGCAAGTAATTTGCACCCCCTAACCCGTGGATTTTAGCTGCTCTCCTTTTAGGCTGGGAGGAGGGACTGATCCCTCGCTAGAGAAGAACTCCACCCGTCCGGAGACGGAGCGCGCCCAGGTCCGCTGCGCTGCGAGCGCTCGGCTGCCCAGGTACTTCTGGGCGGTCATCACCTCGACGTAAAGGAAGTGCCGGGTTTTGGCACAGCCCGGGCTGCCCGCGTAGTCCCCGCTGCCGTTGTGGCTGCTGCCGTGGCAGCCGGCGCCCCCTTCTTCCTCCTCGTCCTCTTCCTGGGGGTCTCTTTCGGCGGCTGAAACCGGGACACTCGGCATCGGCCCTTCTGCGGCGGGCGGCGGCGGCAGCAGGGGCGGCTGTTGCTCCCTCTCCCACCGCCTGTGTCTACCGCCCCCCAAGCCTGCAGCCGTGACCACCGGCTCCTCGGGTCGCAGCTGCCTTTTTCCTCCAGGCAGACCAGCCACGCGGCCATAGAAAGCACAGAGGTTATTGCTGCTGCCGCCGCCTCCACTCAGGGAGCCGCCGTCGCTGCTGCGCCTTTTCCTCTCGCTCAGCTCCACCACTTTGGGGGCGATGAGCCAGGAGGCGACAGTGAACCCCAAGACCAGCCCCAGGACGACAACCAGGGGCGCCGGGACCGCGCAGCCATGGTGGTAGCCACAGGATGGGGCAGCGGCGAGAAAGAGAGGGTTCCATCCCGCAAGGAGACGCCCACCCAGATGTTGCACCCGGTGCAGCCGGCCCCCCCTGCACCCCCCACGCTACGCCACTGGGTATCACTGTTACACGTTTCATCCATGATCGCGCAGTTTTGATAGCCAGGTTGCAGTATTTCATAATTTTTTCCAGTTCTTTTTCTTTGACTCTGGCATCTCCTGGTACAGCGATATCAATCAACTGTACAGTTCGGTTCTCTATGACTGCAATATCTGGTGTGTTGTGTTCCAAATGGTGATCTGTCTGTATTCGGAAGTCCCACAAGTTCTTCACCCTTTCATTCTTGACAACTTTTTCCACCCTATGTTCCCATGACGTTTTGGACACAGGTAATTCGTATTTTTTACACAATGCCCAGTGGATTAGTTTAGCAACTTGGCCATGTCTAGCTTTGTAATCAGTTTGCACGATTTTGCTGCACTCACATATTAAATGTGAAACAGTTTCAACTTTGTTGTTGCAAAGTCGGCAGTTTGGATTGCCAGTAGATTTTTGTATCTTCACTTTCATGGCATTAGTTTGTAGTGCTTGTTCTTGAGCAGCCAGTATTAAGCCTTCTGTTTCTTTCTTGAAGGTTCCCATCTTAAGCCATGCCCATATCAAGTTGTTATCATATTTTCCTTCAATGTTTTTCAAATGCTGTCCATGCAAAGCTTTGGTTTTCCATCTATTTAATTTGTCATCCAACCATTTTTCCTTATATTCTGCCTTTGTTTCTGTTATTTTTATAATGCTCTCTGTTTTCACAGCCTGCAGCAATTTTTCTGTACTTTGATTTACATAGTCATTCAAACTTCATTTTTCTTCTTCTACAGTTTGGTGGATTTGCAGTAGCCCTCTGTCCCCTAGTCTCCTTGGCAGGTACAACCTGTTGATGTCACTTCGTGGATGTAGAGCGTGGTGCATATTCAAACGTTTACGCGTTTTCCGGTCTAGGTATTCCAATTCAGCCAAAGTCCAGTTGATAATTCCAGCTGTGTAACATATCACTGGGACTGCCCATGTATTAATGGTTTTAATTATATTTCCAGCATTCAGCTTTGATTTTAGTATTTTGCGGACTCTCCGGATGTATTCCTTTTGTGTTGACTGTTTGACTTTTCCATTCAAGATGTTATCTGCTTCCAATATGCCTGGGTATTTGTAACCATCATCCTTTGCTAGTGCTTTCATAATACTTTCGTTTCCCAGTTCTATTATTATTATTATAAAACTTTTATTCACAAAACATGAAACTCAGACAACTGAACACTCAAATTGACTGGCACTAATGGTTGACACGGGTTGCTGCCAGCATCCTAGGTATCAACCAGTTATCTCCTTAAAATGTAAGATGTTCTGAGTAACACAGTTTTTTGTAGCTTTGCTGGAGTTATTGCAGGAAGCTGTATTATTATTATTATTATTATTATTATTATTATTATTATTATTATTATTATTATTATTGTTGTTGTTGTTGTTGTTGTTGTTGTTGTTTCCAAAAATGATAGCTAAAAACCACATTACTCATCATTTGGAAGAGGGGAAGAGTTTAAAACAATAGTTTAAGTCCTAAAAGAAAAATATTAAAAGTTAGAACATAAAACATAGAATAATAGAGTTGGAAGGGACCTTGGGGGGGATTCTAATCCAACCCCCTGCTCAAGTAGGAGAACCTATACCAATGTTATGTCTGTCTCCTCGAGTTGTATATTAAAAAGAGTGGATAAAGGAGGAGGAGGAGGAGGAGGAGGAGGAGGAGGAGGAGGAGGAGGAAGAGGAGGAGGAGGAATCTCCTGCCTTGTATAGTGATGCACTCTGTCCTTGACAACCTGTCCTTTGACCCAACAGTTTACGATAACTGTCAGCCAATCTCTTACCTTTCCTTTTGGAGGAAGGTTGTTCAGAAGGTGGTTGGTAGTCAGTCTGCAGGTGGTGAAAGGAACTTGGAGAAAATGGATTGCCAAGGTTTCAAGTCAGGATTTAGTACTGCTGTGTGAGTCAGTATGCCGATGATACCCAATTACAGCTTTCAACCCTGAGCTAGCCAAAAGAGGCTGTAAGGTTCTGTTCTTGTAGGTTTAGACAGAGAGGAACCATCTGCAACTCAGTCCTACCAAGACTAAATAGATGTGGATGTTTGAACCTCAAGATCTGGAGATATTCTATCTTGACTTTGAATGGTGTACAATATTTGGGGGGAAGTTTTATTCACAGCATTTTGCTGTTCAACTCTGGTCAGGAAGGCTTTTGCACCTTCATATGGTGCACCAGTTGCACCTTTTTCTAGATTACAAACCCCTTCAGTCACTCATGCCCTGGTCGTGGCCTAACTTCTGAAATATGCAATGTATTGTACATGGACCTACCCTTAAAGACCACCCAGAAAATTTAACTGGCCCAGAATATAGCACAGCAAGTAGTGATGGGCATGGCTCTATATGCCCATGTAACACCTCTGCTTTGCACGCTGCACTAGTTGCCAGTTTGATTCTGAGCATGATTCAAGGTGTGGATTGTGCATAGGGCCTGGTTACTTGTGAAATCACCTGTCTCCCATAGTGCTTGCCCAAACTTTTCAATCTTGCAGGGTTAGCACACTCTGTGTTCCTTCAATTATGTAATGTCATAGATAGGTACCCTGGCAGTGCACCTTCTCTCTAGCAGTCCCTGGCCTCTGGAATGAGGTTCTCCATGAGATCTAGATGGCTCCCCCTCTGCTGTTGTTCAGAAGAGTTCTGAAGACTTGGCTGTTTTCCCAGGCCTTTGGCGAGGGACAGCAAGATCTTTCCTTCATTCCACTTAGTTTGTTACATTTGCCATCTTTTATCTTTTATTGATTATATTGGATAATTTCTTTGTTTGATTGTTATGAGCAGCAGTGGTAAGTCAATTGAGCAACATACAAATTTAATTTAATAATATGATGTGGCCCTATCTCCAAAACAAACATCCTTGTTAAATGAAGGACTTGATTATGAAAAGTTTGCCCAACCATGTTTTTATGCCATGGGATGCAGTCCTATCCTGGCCATGATCCCCAGTGATACAGTGGTTAGAATGCAGTATTGCAGGCTAATTCTGCCTATTGCTAGCAGTTCGATCCTGACTGGCTCAAGATTGACTCAGCCTTCCATCCTTCCAAGGTCAGTAAAGTGAGGACCCAGATTGTTCGGGGCAATAGGCTGACTCTGTAAGCCACTTAGAGAGGGCTGTAAAGCACTGTGAAGCAGTATATAAGTCTAAGTGCTATTGATATTGCTAATACCTTTAAAACATTTTCCTAGCCTTTCCCCTCCCCCTCCCCCCATTTGACTGGTGTGCTCAAATGTTACTTAAAATCACTAATATAAAAAATGAATTCTAATAATATATTTTGTTTACCCTTAAAAAAATACAAAACAAGTTAACCATGTTGTGACTGATAGCCAAATTTGCAAAATGAAAACAATTACTTGTTTGAAAGAAATCTGAGCAAAACCATTTGCACTGACATTTAACTCATTTCTATGGTTACTTGTTGTTTTTTTAAGTTCCATCAACTCTTTAATCTGACAATGGCCATTTTTACATACAAGCTTGTCCTTATAAAATCAGAAACAGTTGCTTTTCATATCAAAATGTTTCTAACAAAGATGGAATAGAGGTTTTAAATGTCATGGCTTACTGTGCAATATTGGGCATATTTTGCTATGGGATTTGCATTTTATGAGTCGATACCTAAGAACTCTGACAAACTATAGTGCAGCAAAAGTAACATTGTCATGAAAAGATAGAAATTGATTAAAAGTTTGCTCTTGGTTAGTGAAGAGGTCATTTATATAACATATTAATGAAGTCTTTTTTTTCTATCATTTTAGTTAATTTTCTAACTAATATGATATATTTTCCGATACTGTAATCTTGGATTAAATCTTCCATGCATAGGATATATTGTACTTCTTCCTATTCACTAACCATATGTTTTATTGGGAGAATCACAGTCCGAAGTTACAAAAAATAATTTAGAGATCCCTTTAAAACTGATCCAACATCCTTAACAAAAGAAATGAAATACCTTTGATGGGATGGAACCCATGATTGGAATATACTACTAGAGTTGCATTGTATGTAAAGAATTACTATAGCTATACAGACATACATGATATCTAGGATGAAAGCCTTCTTGAAAGTATTTGGGTGAATATTAGAGGAAAAATAAATTATGTTGCTCTAGGTGTGTATTACAGGCCATCCAACCAAGCAGATGACATAAATCAACTTTTTGCAAATCAATTCACTGAGGTGTGCAGGAAACACACCATTGTAGTAATGGGGGACTTTAATTATCCTGACATCAACTAGGAAACAAAGTCTGAGGTGAGTGATGTGTCTAGTTGATAATCAACCAAAAGGTAGAGGAGGGAACAAGAGTGACAGCTATATTTGACTTAATTCTTACTAATAAGGATGAAGTAGTTGAGTGTAGGAATTTTTAGAGAGAGTGACCACGTCATAATATAGGGGTCCCCAACCTTTGTCGGTTGGTGGACCAGAGGAAAAGGGAGGGGGAAGCATTTTACAAGCATACATGCATGCATATGCACAAGGCCGCAAGCATGCACATGCTGCAAATGGGGCAGGGCTAGTACCCACGTGATACTCACTAGCCCCGCCCCATACTTGGTGCATCAACGGCTTGTTTTTGTGCCCCATGGCACAGTGGTGACCCATTCCTGCATATTGTCATCCATTTTGGCACCTTGAAGCATGGCAGCGGCAGCCCATTTTCCTGTCCTGAGACACAGCAGCGGCCCGTTTTCACATCCTGAGGATCCCCCATGGTATCCCATTTTCATAGCCAGGTCATGGCAGTGGCATTCCATTTTTGTGGCCCAGGTGCTGTAGCTGCATCCTGTTTCCATAGCCGAGGTGCAGCGATGGCCCATTTTGATGGCTGAGGTGCAGTGGCAGCATCCCATTTTCGTGGCTGAGGTATGTCGGCGGCCCATTTTTGCTGCCCATTTTTGTGCCCCGTGGCCAAGGCACTGCTGGGGCATGGCCCACAGGTTGGGGACTCCTGTCATAGTAGAATTAACCATAATATAGGCATAGGTAACTCTGCTGCCACCACGTGGCTGTTTTGGAGAAATTACAATGTGGGCAGTCAGACCCTCCTACTCTATGATGTATTTCCTCTTCCCTTCCCTTTCTGGGATGGACTTCCTCCTCCTTTGTCTCTGGAGAGAATCCCATCCTCCATTATCCAGCTAACATGTGACAATAGCAGATTCGTACAGACGCTGGGAATATTACCATTTTCTGACCTTGGAGATACCTTGGAAATATCTTGGAAATGCTGTACAAATGTCATCTTACTCTACATGCAATAAAGGTATTTCTATATGATAAAAGGTGTTTCCACGAGTTCAAACTATCTGAAGAGAGCTGTTAATGTTAAGGAAATCTGCTTATCTAGACCATAGAGTTCTTATCAAGAGATTAATTAATGCACAATGGCTTGGATTCAGAATAGTAACTGAACAAAGTCAGAATAGTGCCCAAGATTTTAAGAGAGCTGACTTCAACAAACTAAGAGATAAAATGTGAAAGATTCCATGGATGGAAATTCTAGAGGTAAAAACAGTTCAGGATGCTTGGGAAAATCTGTAAAACAAGATTATAAAGACTGAAATGAAAACAATACCATAGAGAAAAATAAATAAGAGAGACCAGATGAAACCAGTACGGTTGCACCAAGAGGTCTTTGACAAACACAGGGAGGAAAAAACCCTTCCAATACTTGAAGAGCTGTCATAGGGAAGAGGGGGTCAATATATTTTCCACTGTACCTGAGAGCAAGACAGGAAGCAATGGGGGGAAGCTTATCAGAAGGAAAGCCAATCTGGAAATAAGAAAACTCCTGACAATGAGAATGATTAATCAATGGAACAGCTTTTTCATCTCAAAAGCTATTTGTCATCCAAATGCTATTCCGGTCAAGCAAAAAAAGAAAGTATCTTAATTGAAGATAGCTGGCTGCAGCCTGATTTATGAGGCAGTCCTGATCAGAGTTTATCTATTGGAAACAATTGTCTAATCTCTTGCTCCATTGTGTCATTCTTGTGAATCCTGCTCATGAAACTCTGACCTTGAAATAGCTGACAAACTTGACTTGGGTCTCTGAACTTCAGAGTGGCATTTGAGTTCTCTTCTGCAAGCTCCTGTTAAAAGCAAAACCATCCACCCAAGATTTCTTTCCTAGACACTTAGTTGATTTACGTTCCTTCCCTTATCTGCCGTTATCTATCCACCTTAGGTATACTGTATTGCTAGCAATGACCACTAAAAGCACCTGATGATCTCCTTATACTGGCTCAACTGAACTGGCCTATTCTCACCACCTGATTACCTGCAAATTAAACCTCTTTTTTCTCCTACTGCCAGTAACTCATATTATCACTATTGACAGTTTCTATTCCTTCTCCTAAGTATGTCAATCCTGGACTGTACCAGAGCAGCAGCACTGCTCATGTTTGTCAAATGATCATTTAAGCCAACAATTCATTGAAGCTTTTCCCTTTTCTTAGTGTCCTTCTGAAATCTGAGGCAGTTCTGGACAAGTTGATTTGAAGGAGTTTATCTTGCCATCTGTTTATGCAGCTGCCCCTCAAATGCCTGCCTCACTCATCGCTCCTTTCACACTCATTCATATGTGCACCAGATCTCACCACCACCTTCTCTTCCTTTTCTATTTCCACTGCAGCTTACAGAGTATTATGCAATACAGGTTTTAGAAAAAAAACCAAGGAATATAAATAGCAGTCAGCCAATCCTGTCAATGGCATAGTATCAATGGAAGCATGCCACCAATAAAGGCACAGGTCTGATAAGACAAAATAGAGCAGAACAAAGGTAGCATCAGATAATGTTTGCACCATGGTTAGGCACAAGTAGGGAAAGAAAACAAATCAGCCCTTAAACTGAGTAATAACTCATTCTGTGCGTTCTCTTCTCTTACTAGTGATTATCTGCTTTATTTCTGTAACAGATCGCTTGAGATGTAACAGGTGAAATGGCTGAAGCCCCAGATAAACTGAAGTCGAATTCTGACCTTTGTTTTACAAAGACCACAGCCTTCCTCTCTCCTCTCCTAAGGGCAAAATGTTTTCTGCTTGTTAATAGTTGACCTTTATTTAACCCCTGCCAATATCCTGCAGCAAGTTATTCTACTGTGTCAATTTCTTAAGGAAGATCCTATAAATAAGTGAAAATTAAAATAAGATTATGGTTGCTTCTTTAAAAAGTGCCTCACATTGAATCAAAACAAAAGAAGCTTGCCTTTCTGAGGGAATTTTGTGATATATTTTCTGCAGAGGGGAAATCTTTGTGAAATGTGTATAGCTGCATGTATGCACATACAAAATATTCTCTCATGATAAACTTTAGTGTACAATACATTACTCAATTAACCCAATTTTTTGTTTTCTCATTCTTTTCAGGGGCCTTCTCTTCCAGGAGGTTGATGAATATGAATCTTCACCAGATCCATGGAACCCATAGTTAATTAGGAGACAAAAAGATATAAGGCCCTCAACTCTTCCACATTCTGTGCCATTGACCAAGCCAGACTTGTTCATCTGCTTTAAGACGTGTTTTCTCACTCCAAGGACAAGAGTGCCATACAGAGTCATCTTTACAAGTTGCCGCTGAGGACATTTTGGTTGCTTCTTCTACCAAGTTGTTCATTACTTTTCATAGAGATCCATTAGCATTACGACCCAAGGATAATGGGCAGTTCAGGGATTTCATTGGCTTCTTCTGTGTTCTCACATCATCCTAAAGCACAAATTAAATACAAAGGCAGAGTTTGTATAGAATACTAAAGTTAAAGTAGAAGGGAATGTTTGTGTGGTAATGCTGATGGTTCTCTGAGTTGTACAAATACAGTGACCTTCATCCCACAGGCATCTCATCCTCCCAAATGCTTTCCTAAACCCGTTTCTTTCTAACTCCAGATCTTAATTTCCTGATGCGTTGTTCCAATCCCAGAACAATTAATAATAAAAGATGTAGAAGTTTGTATAATACATATAGTAGATTATAGTTCCCAATTATAAACCCTATAAAATTATAAGAAGTTTGATAGCATCTTTTTAGACTAACAAATTTTATTAACAGGCATAAACTTTAGGGAGCTACACCTCATTTCCTCAGATGCTCATGTCACACCTTTTAATAAAATGTTATTCTGAAAAGATACTACCAAACTTCCTCTGATTTTGGCTACCATAGACTAACACAGCTTTCTTCCTACAATAGCTATAAAAATTATAGTGCTTTAGTAACTAAATCACTGTCCCATGTATGTTTTAACTTTATTATATCTAGAATGCAAATATCACTAGGTAAAAGTAAAGGTTTCCCTGTCCAGTCAGACAATTGTAGGGTGCGGTGGTCATCTCTGTTTCTTGGCCAAGGGAGCCAGTATAGCTGAAGACATTTTCCATGGTCATGTGGCCAGCATGGGTACACGCCAAAGATGCATGGAATGCTGTTACCCTCCCAACTAAGTGGTACCTATTAATCTATTCTCATTTGCATACTTTCAAACTCCAAGGTCTGCAGCTGTTTGCATTGCACGTGAAGTAGAATAGTGAAACCTAAAATCTTCACACTCAGTATCATGATTACCACCATCGCAACATCTTTCAGGTGGATGCCCCCTGAAAAGAATCTCCTATTCTTTAAATTTAGGACCTCAGAAAGAAATTTATTATCTAATCAAGCAAAAAAAAGCATGAAATGTAACCAGACAGGTTTACATCTTTTCTAGGGATTCTGAGGCTAATCAAGAAAATAGGGTTTTATAAAAGGTAAAGGTAAAGGTTCCCCTGCACATGCATGCTAGTCGTTTCCAACTCTAGGGGCCGGTGCTCATCTCTGTTTCAAAGCCGAAGAGCCAACACTTGTCCGAGGACGTCTCCGTGGTCATGTGGCCGGCATGACTAGACGCCAAAGGCGCACAGAACACTGTTACCTTCCCACTGTAGTGGTCCCTATTTTTCTACTTGCATTTTTACGTGCTTTCGAACTGCTAGGTTGGCAGAAGCTGGGATGAGTAACAGGCGCTCACTCTGTTACGCAGCACTCGGGATTCGACCCGCCAAACTGCCAACCTTCTGATCAACAAGCTCAGCATCCTAACCCACTGAGCCACTGCATCTCTTTTAGGGTTTTATAGACACATTAATTTTGTTTTATGGCTTCATGTGCACAAGACCTCTCTGGATTTTCTTTTGACCTCTTTTAAAATTTTCAAGGGGAACATTTCACTTTCCAGGTTTCCCTCTTGCACTAATGCTTTTTTAAAAAATCACTGAAGGTTTCTAATGATGGAACAAGATTATAAGAAATACCATAATTATTCTTGCAGTCCTTTTTTCTTCAATTAGTATTTCTAATCACATTAGACATGTTTTTAAAATCCAGAGAGGATGCCTGATCCCTACAGCTATCGTGAACCATTAACTTTAATTAAAATTTACAAGTCTAATGTTGTTACATCTGCTAAAAGCATTAACTGCCATGTTAATTACCAAAAATGTTAATGTTGCGTTAAAATATGAATGTGTTCCCTTTTGACAAATCATATCTGCTTCCTCTACCCCCACCTTGCTGGAATGTGTCCTAAAAACTGCAAAGTCTGGAGAACAGCAGGCACCTAAACTATGAACAAAATAAGTAAACCCTTTATTTGAATATTGAGTTTACTGGGCCTGATTGCCTGATTAGATCTGGGAAAGGGTGGTATCTAAAGTCAATATACATTTTTTTGCATCTGATATACTTTTTCACAACTTTGATATTCTCCAAACACAAACTGCATATCTGTATTACCTATGTCCAACAACAGTGTTTTATTTTGCAATCTTTGTACAGTGTGCATGATATGTAAACTTTGGGTTTGAATTTTTTAGATCATTCAGAGTATTCAAGCTTTGAAGGAAGGATTAAATCAGTATATCTTTTTTATATGACTTTCAAGATTGATGTCCTAGATGAATGATATCACTCATTTAAATTGGGATATAAGGAAAAATATTTTTGTAGAATTGATATTCAGGAATGACCTTCCCAATGAATAGACAACTTATTAGCAAGAGAAACAACCCCCTTTTCCTGGACTTGTATACAACCCCTAAATGCATATAAAATATATAAAAATGCATTTTAAAAATTCAGTAGGCTTGTTTCAATTCAAGTACAGAGGGAATCAGCTATCCAATTTGAGTCATAACTGAACTTTTAAATTTTAATTCTTTGTCCTTAAATATTGGCTTGTTGTCTCAAGTTGAAGAACAACATTATAAAGGAAAACACAAGAAGCTGTGTTCCTACTTTTTGTTTTTCTTTTCTCTAAACTATCAGGGCCCTTTTATACATGTCCCTATGTTACCTAAGGGACACGGTGGCTCAGTGGGCTAGGACGCTGAGCTTGTCGATCAGAAGGTCGGCAGTTTGGCGGGTCGAATCCCGAGCACCGCGTAACAGAGTGAGCGCCTGTTACTCGTCCCAGCTTCTGCCAACCTAGCAGTTCGAAAGCACGTAAAAAATGCAAGTAGAAAAATAGGGACCACTATGGTGGGAAGGTAACAGCGTTCCGTGCGCCTTTGGCGTCTAGTCATGCCGGCCACATGACCACGGAGACGTCCTTGGACAAGCGCTGGCTCTTCGGCTTTGAAACGGAGATGAGCACCGGCCCCTAGAGTCGGAAACGACTAGCACGCATGTGCGGGGGAACCTTTACCTTTACCTTTACCTATGTTACCTAATTTTCTAAACTTTGATTATTCCTCATTTAATGGCTGAATTGATGCTCAGTTCCCTGTGTATTCTTTTGAAATGAGGCAGAAGCAAATGTAATATGCAGTATTTGACCTGCAAAGGGGTGTTTACATACACATGGAAAGGAAACCATCGAGGTACAGCAAGAAATTAGAATGCCCTTGCCTCAACAAAAGCCGTGAACAGGTTACTTGGTTATTTGTAAGAAGGGCATACATCAGAATCACCCCAGGGTCTCAGTGCCCAGATATCTCACACTTTGGCACAGAATAGCAAGATTAGAAATGAAGTTTTATTCACTGATTTACCTTATTTGCTTAAATGAAGAATTAACAATGTGAAACAGATCCTCAATTTAGTAGCAAATAGCAGTTTAAATATGGCAGTAAAAGACAAGCCATCTTGGGAGCCACAAGCCTACAGTAGAGTGGAGGGCTTTGCTGGGCTCTGCTATACCTTCCTTCCTTGCCCCATTCTCCCAGCAAACCTGAGTGTACTTAGTATACATTTTGTGACTTTTTAAAATGTTAAGAAGTGATACAAACTGTTATGTTTCGGGTTCGGACGAGCAGGAAAGACACCAGGCAGATGAGTACAGAAGAATAGTTGCTTTATTCATAACTATAACTGTACTAAGGGTTAGGGGTATCCATGCAGTCTTTATATAGTCTTCCATAGTCTGAACAATCAATCAGATTGAACCCATCATTCCTGCCAAGTTGACTGCAGCTCGGACTGGGAAGTCCTATCTGTGTTGCTGGAGAACCATTAGCTTTCCACCATACACGTGATAAGGTATTCCCTAACACAAACATAACACAAACTATAGCTGGGCTGCAGAAAATTCAGCTTTCAGTAGATGGCAGCATAAAGAAACAGTCAACTCTTCGCAGCTAAAGTGTTATGTACTGGGCTTTTGAGGAAATACCAACGCTACTCTGTGGCAACCTTTGATTTGGCCGAGAACCTTTTCGCGCCGACACCAATCGAAGCGGTGTCCTACGCAGATCTCAAAAAGAACAGGGCACTTCCAGCCCAAGATGTCTGAAATGGCTTGGCGGTTCAAGTTCGACCAAAGAGTGCAGCTACCCAGGGAGTCAGCTTCGGAATTCATTGCGGGCCTATGCAAATTTTCAAATTTGGAAGAGCGTTTATGAGACCGGCTCGTCTGCGGCCTATGGGACAGAACGCTTCAGCAGAGACTATTTGCTAGGCAAAATTCAACGTTTTCTGAAGCACAGGATGAGGTGATGGCCGACGAAGCTGCCGGGGGCACAGTTCAGACAGTACAGCCCACCAAATCAACAAAGTTCGAAGAAACAGTCCACCTTGAGGACACCAAACGCACCGGAGAATCTTCCGAGGAAGAAGAACCTGAAATCAACCAACTCCAAAGGCAACCCAACACGCAACACCGCAACAAACTGCAGCAAGAGGACAGTTACAAGGCAGTTCTCTTACTGAGATGTAAGGGGTGTGGCGGCAATCATTTTCGTGCCAATTGCAGATTTTGTTCAGCCACATGTAGAGCTTGCAGAGCCCACCAGAGAGATCAGCCACCCAAACATCAGTCGGAAGAACCGACTAGGAGAGCTACTGGGGCCCAGGGTCCAGTTAGTGTGGGATTTTTCAGAAGCCGTAGAAGCGTATACCACACCGAGGCTCGACGCCCCCTCAAACCCTAACTTAAGCTCATGGTAGAGCTACAAGGAGTTCCATGTAAGATGGAATTGGACTCTAGCTCTGCAGTCTCAATCATTTCTCAAGACACTTTTAACGTCGTTTGTAGGCACAGTAACAATTGGGCCAAACTAAGACCCACAGATATAATCCTAACGGATTTTCAAAATGCCCACATTAAAGTTAAGGGAGAAGCCACTTTGTTGGTAAAGTTTAAAGGGTTTTGGGAGCACCTGGATGTAATAGTAGTAGGGGACCAGAGAACGAGTCTCATTGGACTTGATTGGTTTGATGCCTTAGGTATTCAGATTATTGGTATAAACCGGATACAAACAGCAGACCTCGTGTCAGTGTGCGAGGAATATGCGGATGTTTTTGATTCAACCCTTGGAACATACACAGGCCCGCCTATCTCTTTTAAGCTAGATCCCAACATAGTTCCAATCAGGGTTAAGCCTCGTAGGGTCCCCTTTGCCTTAAAACATAAAATTGATTCCGAAATTGATAAGCTTGTAGAACAGGGCGAGTTACAGCCTGTTGATAGTGTGGAGTGGGAAACTCCTATAGTCATTCCACTTAAAGCCAATGGGGAAATTCACGTTTGTGCTGACTATAAATACACACTAAATAAAGCCCTCAAGCAACACGCTTACCTGGTCCCAGTGGTCAACCATATTTTAGCCTCCTTGCAAGGGGGTACTATTTTTGCTAAACTTGATTTAGCACAGGCCTATCAAGCAATTGCCGGTTGATGAGGCCACAGCCATGGCTCAAATGATCGTGACTCAAAGAAGGGCAGTCAAAGTTAAACACTTACAGTTTGGAGTCAGTGTTGCACCCGGTATTTTTCAGGGAATAATGGAGCATACAGTCAAGGGTATTCAGGGTGTCTGCCCTTATTTTGATGATGTTCTTACTGCTGGGGAATCCCCTGAAGTGTTGGCCAGTAGGCTCGGGGCTGTCTTGCAGAGGCTTCGCAAAGCAGGCCTCAAATTAAAAAAGAACAAGTGTAGTACTGGGGTTTCTTCAACAGAATTCCTGGGTTTCTGAATTGATGCTAACAGCATTCACCCCACTGATTCTAAAGTGGCCATTAAAATGGCTCCTAGGCTCAAATCAAAAGGAAAGCTACAAGTATTCTTGGGTCTCCTAAACTTCTATCACACATTTCTACCTCATAAGGCTGCAATAGCAGAGCCCCTCCACAGGCTTCTAGATAAGAAAGCTCCATGGAAATGGACTAACTTACATGAAAAAAGTTTACAGGACTTAAAAGCACTATTGTCAGAAGAGTCCACTGTAACTCACTACAAAGAGTCTAAACCTGTATGTCTTGCATGTGATGCATCTCCCTATGGGGTGGGGGCAGTTTTAGGTCACATAGAGAAAAATGGGAAACAGGTTCTTATAGCATTTTACTCAAGGACATTGTCCTCTGCTGAGCGAAACTATGCTCAGATTGACAAAGAGGCCCTACCCATCTTTGCTGGAATAAAAAAATTCCATGACTATTTATATGGCAGGGATTTCACGGTCTACACTGACCACAAACCTCTGTTGGGACTTTTTACAACAGACAAACAAACCCCCCACATACTATCTCCAAGAATGCTGAGATGGTCTATTTTCCTGCATACAATTTTAAATTAATTCACAAACCGGGCAAAGAAATGGGCATGCTGATGGCCTTAGAAGACTACCACTGCCACTAATGGATCCAGATCTGGCTCCTGCTGCTAGACTATTGTCTATACAGAACATACCTGAGTTTCCCCTCCATGCAGGGGACATTGCTGCTGAAACTGCCACAGATAAAATACTTAGTAGAGTGTTGTCTTGGGTATACACGGGCTGGTTTGAAAAAAGTCCAGGCTCAGAATTTCAAAGCTATTTTGTCAGGAGGCATGAGTTATCTGCCCATAAAGGGTGCATATTATGGGGAAACAGAGTCATAATTCCCACTTCCCTAAGAGACAGGGTTTTACAATCATTACATGAAGGCCATCCAGGCATTGTCAACATGCAAAATACAGTATCTGGATTAAGAGAAATTCTAATTCATCTTTATTCTGGATTGACCAGACTGCACCTCTGGGTTACCGTATTTTAGGAAAGACATTGTCGAACAACGGTGGGTCCAGAGGATAGCAGCTAAGATGGTGAAGTGAGGGAAGAAAAAAGAATGGTAAACCTATGAGGAACAGTTGGAACTGTTTGATATATTTAGCTTAAGACTAGAGAAAAAAAACCTGCAGAAAGACAAGGTAGGTGTTTTCAAGTATCTGATAGGCTGCCATGTAGCAGAGTTATTTTAGGAGACAGGCAAGAAGCAATGGATTTAAATTACAAGAAAGTAGGTTGTGACTGGATTTCATAAAAACTTCCTAATAGCAATGAAATGAAACAGATTGCCTTGTGAAGTTACGGATTTTCCTTTGTTGGAGGTATTGAAAATGCCATGAATGGCTTTCTGGCAGGATTGCTGTAGCAAGGGCAGGGGACTTGGCTAAATGATCTCCGACAACTCTTCCAAATCCTACATTTTGTAGTTCTAGGATTCTGTTTGCCCTTCAAGGTTGTCCTAAGAAACCAAAGTCACATATGCTAATATTACTTTTATTATTCAGTTATAGTAGCCCTTTAGCTTCATGAGAAGCAGAGAGAGACTTCTCTGAGATGGTTACTCTGGTTACAGTTGTGGCCTAGATTCAGATTTCTTTTATCTGTCCATTTTCTTGATTGCAGCTCTTCCTCCAATTCTTCAAGGTTATACCTTTTGCTCATTGCAGATTCTCTAATTGCAGGTCCCTCTCATGCAGTTCAATTCAAAGAAAATAACAAGGAAGGGACATCTTTGTAGGTGAAAACAAAAGAGAGATTTTCTAATTCTGCACATGTATGCATAAAATAAATACATAAAATGTTCAAGAATCCTATGAAGTAATCAGAAAATATATCTGAAGTATTACAATAGGTTCTTGATGGGTCAGAGAGATATGTTGTATGTGAACCAGCCTTTTATTAATAATTTTTTAAAATAGTTTCTTTTTTTAAAAAAATCAGACAAAAATGCCCGACAATTTCAGACAGATTGTGGTCCTTTTTTTTTACATAGACATTCCAAAAAAATTTTTGTGGGGCACCACTAGCTAATTCAGACCATGCTAAATTATGAGCTCCTTATTTCCCCTAAAGAACAATGATGATATCTTAATGTAGCTGTTAAAAGTAAACAGTCAAGACAGAAAGAAATGGATTCTATAATCTGACAAGCCATAAAGAAGATCTACAAGCAAAATTAAGGTTCAGGGTCCATAAATAAAATAATATGGGGCAGGAAATATAACAATGTTTATTTGTAACTAACTGAAAAATTGGGTGGCATACTAGATTCAATCTAGAAAAGATGTTAACATGCTTACATTTAAAGGTAGTGTTTTCCATAATCTTTAAAGATGGGATACTTGCTAAATACTTAAAAATTCCACATTACGTGAAATAGAACATACATTTCCACAAACTAGTCTTTCTATATGTAGCAAGATTCAGATATTTAAAACATAAATTTCTGGTTCAATTTATGTATGTATGTATGTATTTAAATTTTTATGCTATCCATCACCTCTGTAAGGTGACTCTGAGTAGCATATATTTATCAGAATATGCCATATAGAAAGTGGCCTACGACAGTAGTTTCAAGGGAAGAAAAATGAAGTAATATTCCAGGGAGAGAATGATAACCATGCGATAGTTCCAGAATTACATTGTTCCACTTTTTTTGGTTGGGTTTTTCATAGATTTTTTTTAGGAAAAGAATGAGTACAAATCTAACAACTCACAAACTGTGTTTTAACAAAAATAGACTAATTTTCAAAGAGAAAAATGATAGATAGATAGATAGATAGATGATAGATAGATAGATAGATAGATAGATAGATAGATAGATAGATAGATAGATAGATAGATAGATAGATAGGCAGGCAGGCAGGCAGGCAGGCAGGCAGGCAAGGGGAGAGAGAGAGAAAGATACAGATTTTAAAATGAGAATATATTTCAATAATATTTAAATTAAATAAAAATATAGTAAGCAAGACTGAAATCAGAATGCTCACTTGTTCAGACACTGCTGAGAAACACTGAGATCTTGCATAAGGAATTACAGAACTGAATGTAAAAATCTGAAATGTGATAAGTATGTTCCAAGAGACGATATGTACTTAGAAAACTTGAAAATGGAACATTTACATACTTCCTACTCAAAATTGAAACTACTCCAACCATTACAATATTTTAGAGAAACTGTTGAATAATCATAAACAGTTTATTGGACATTTGCTGCTGTGAATAAAAAATCAGCCAAAATATACAGAGATGAAACACAAACTTGAGAGAATTCCATTGCTTCCTCATCTACTTCTAGCTTTGAAATCATGGAAGGAAGATAAATGTAAAGTAGCAAACCCCAGTATTAAACCTGAAAAAACCACAGGCTTGGGACTCCCTCTTTTGCCTAATTGGGGAATAGAAGATTTGAAGGACCAAAGAAGAATTTTGCTTGTACGCCACTGGAGTTATTTCATAGCAAATGAATAAAAATGTGAGTGATGTTCACAGAGAAGCCTATTGTTCATATTTGCTGCTATAAGTCAGTTAGCACTTACAACTTCAGCCTCTGTTGTTCTTAAGATAAAACTGGTTCTTTGAAAGTTCCTCTTATCCATTCAGTGGATGATTCACCACAGTGAACTTACTTTGCATTTAACCGGCCCAAAGGCAATTTTTGTAGGGGCTTAATACAGCATATTTCCAACAGAAAATTATATAAACAATAGTCATTATTATTTTTTAAAATGGAATATGTGTCTGAAAAATAGTTTATAATTGCATGCCAGAAGGCAACTCACCTCCTGGGCTTTGGTAAGTTTGTGTACAGTTCATTGCCTATAGCAATTTGTATAAAATTAAGTTTGTGGGGAAGAAAATGGTCTTTCTCAACACCAACAGAGAAAGATGACTCACTGATTGGTATCAGCATGTAAACTGGATACTTTTTTTTAAGAACAGCACATGCAAATCCTTAGCTAAATTATCATAGAATAATAATTCCTTTGATTGAAATGATTGGGTATAAGCATTTATTTACAAAGATCATTAATATAGCCCTCCAACTACAATGAATGAGATTACCCATAACACAAAGCTAAAGTCAAACAAGCCACTTTTTGCTGTAGTAGGATGTGTAGAGAGTAAAGGGGATGACCTTGAGGGATGAGACAGAAGGTCTGTTACCAAGGCAACGAGTTGATGAACATTGTCTAGGCCCAAATGAGTAGGAAAGGTTATGAAAACATCTCAGACAGGCTTCACCCCAATTCACATGAATGTAAAGGGGAGGACCCAATTAGATTCTGCAAGATTCTATTTGTACAGTCAATCTTAATAAAGCTAGCTTAATAAAACTATTTGTTTCTTGGTCTGGTGTATCTTGTAGGGTTGACAGAATGTGACAAAGGCAGCTGATCAGGATAACATTCTAATGACTGGGCTTCAGGGACCCAAAAACACAAGGTGATTCGTGGAGACAAATCATCATTCTCCTAATAGACTTGAGGAACAGATGAGTGAGACATTACAAGGCATATCCACATATAATGCCTGGCATTTTTTAAGGAGGAAACTTTTATCTACATGGTGGCATCAAACAACCCATCAAACATTTTGCCTTTTCCTCCCAATCAGTTTTGTGTTTTAATTCAGTTTTAACTCAGTATGTTGTGAAGATTTGTTGAAACAACTATGTATTCATGCAGATATGAGAGCAAATGGGGTTTGCAATGCATACAAAAGTGTATGAAACAAATTTAAAACCATCCCTCCTTTTCTGACCAATGGAGCTTTTTCTAGAAACAAAAGTAAAAGGGTAGCCAATTTTCACAGGAATTGCAGTTTGTGTGTACATTCTCTCTATGCCATGCATTCCAATTCACATTTTTAGGGACAATCAACACAGCCAACAATCACTGCACACAGAACTGCAGAGAGGAATCCTCATCTCCTCCTACATTCTACTAGGAAAGCTGACATACTTTCCATAGAAGACATAAAAGGTTTATTTTATTGTGTAGGAAATGTTAGTTAATTGTATTGTTCCCACCCAATCAAATGCAAAATGGTTTTAGATGACTGGGATTCCTTGAAAATACCCATTCATTAATACTTTAAGTAAAACTGTTTATGTCAAGCACAGACAGTGGGAGAATGGATTGTTTTATTAGGAAGAAGGACTTGCCTTATACAATGGCCTTAATTAATTTGAAGTGAAATATGATACTGTATATATAAATCTTACTACATTTAGTGGAACAATAACCAGAAAAAGGAACATCAAATGACACCCTTAAAGGAGAAATATTCTTGAATTTTTGTTTTTAAAATTGATTCGGTTTGGGAAATAGTCAATCAATATTTATCATTTCATGGATACTTATTAAAAGCGTGCTCTGAGATAAAGATTTTCACTTGAAACTAGTGGCTCTCCCAATTACCCTCTATCTCCAGTTTGAATCATTATCCTCTCTTTGATTAATTTAGGGCAACTAATTTAATCTATGGATACAAATAAGTGCTTAAGCTGCAGCAAAAATGCCCCCCCCAGAAAAAAATGACATCATTTACTCCTGGTGAAGTTGACAGTGGGTTGTAGTCTTTATTAACTTAGGTTCCAGCAAGTGTAAAAGATACAGTGGTGTCCAACCACTGTTTGGAATTTAACCTGTTTTAGGAGCTGACACTTTTTCTTGGAACCACAGCTTCAATCTGTGGATGGTTTTGGATTTATTGATTTAGGAGATTTAGTGATGCTCCTAGAAACCCAAGAGTAATATTGGCTAGGTTAGTGTGATAGAAGTGCTCTTTCCTAGAAGGAGAATTTGGCTTCTGTGCTCTATGCCTTAATCACCTTAATCAGACTTAGATTACTGTAATAGATTCTGAGCATGGCTCCTCTTGAACGTTATTTGGAAACTAACAATAGTGTAAAGCATGGCAACTAAATTGCAAGGTGTCTTTTCACAGACATGATATTGATTTTATTCTGGAACCATGAATTAGAAATGCTGTCTGTGGGTAGCAGTAAACATGTTACTTGCAGATCAGCCACTGGGTGTGCGCTGTCTGTAGGTAGAGGCAAGCCTGCTATTTGCAGATCAGCCACCGGGGTGTGCTGTCTGTGAGTAGAGGCACCACTAGGGGCCCTCTCTGTGTGTAGAGGCAAGCCTGCTATTTGCAGATCAGCCACCGGGGTGTGCTGTCTGTGAGTAGAGGCACCACTAGGGGCCCTCTCTGTGTGTAGAGGCAAGCCTGTTATTTGTAGCTCAGCCACCGGGGGTGCACTGTTTTGCATGAGTAAACGCAAGCCTGTTATTTGCAATTTGCTACCAGACAGTGCTGCCCCTAGCCTTCACTTGGAAATGGAGGTCAGTCAATTTTTTTCTTCTTAGAACTACAAGCTATAAGCTGGTCTGGAATTACTAAGGATCTGCCTGTCCTACAGTCAAATTCCAACCATGGGCTGTGAGAACTTTGCAGTTTTAATGAAGGTTAATTTGCAGCCTGTTTCTCCTTAAGTTGATATGGGGGGGAGGGGGACAACTGGGTAGTTTTTACATAAGCAGCTTGGCTTAGGCTTGTTGTTTGCAGGTTGCCACCAGAGGGCACTGCTGCATTTAGACTATGCTTGGGATAAGGTTTACTTTTTGGTCCCTCTTCTAAACATATACTTTCAAGAATTGGTTGCTAAATCAGGTATCTTCCTTCTGTGTTTCTTTTATTTTCTTACCAGAGAAGGCTGATTTTATGCCTTTAACACAAGTCTGAATCAATGCCTCTCTCTCTATCTTAGTAAAAGGCTTAATTGCTGTTTGTCTGCAGACAGCTAGAATTCAGGCATTTTAGATTGGCCACCAGAGGTCACTGCCCACATGGCATAAATCGAAGCTTGCTGTTTACTTTCTGCATTCCAAGGGTAGGGGTCAATTGGGCTAGGAGTCCGTTTCCTCCCACCAGTTGCCTGGTTACCATGACAATTAATTGTTTTATTACTTTTTTATGTCTGGCCAGAGGCCCCACTGGTTTTGCTGAGCTGTTCTGAGTAGCGTGCAAAGAAACAAAATTCTTTTAACAGTACTTTTCTGGACTGAGCTGTTTTGCATGGACAGGGAGAAGGCAATACAGATACAATTCCTTTGAACTCTCAGCAAGACGTAACCTTTTCCTCTATTTTGGCAAATTAGCAGTCAGGGAGGTTAAAACACACATGCTGGCTTTTCCATTGAAGAGGAATTAATCCTTGCAGTCACTTAATGAAGATATAGCTATAGCTGGACACATAAAGAGTTAATAGTCTCTTTGCAATTCAAAGTCTCTCTCATTCAGCCAAACTCCCACCAAGTAACTGTATGGCATGTGAAGCCAATGAGATCCCACTTTAAAGCACTGGCTCTTTTGGAAGATAATTCAATCCTCTTTTAACTGCAGCCAGCTGGAGAATAAACCACTCCTATGTTTACTTCAGCCAAGCTAAGATCTGGAGATTATTTTTAATCCTTTTACTCTCAAAGAGGATGCAATCTACTAGCTTTAATTTTTTTACTATTCTGGAACCATGAATTAAAAATGTGTTATAATACTGATCCAGATAGCATAAACTCTGCAGAATGGTTTTAAACAAATATTTATTGATCAGGAATCCTAGGCAGACTTACGTTTTCTGTTAGATTCATCTGTTCATGAGTATATCTGTCCATTCTAGCAGTGTAAAAAAAATAAAGGTAGATTCACCCCATGTTCGTACAGAGAGAAGAAGCCTTTTGGCTTGGATTCATGCAGAGAGATAATACAAAGGCACGTAGCTAGGAAGTCCTGCAATAAACTTTGAAACTCCTCCCACTGTTCTAGATAAGCTATAGGATTTACTAACAACTAGACTACATTTCCCAGAAGCCATCTCTTAAGGAAATAGCATTTAACCCTATAAATGCTACATGTTCTTACATACATTTCTCTTAATGATACAACATTAACCCTGTAGATGCTAAATACTCTAACACAGTTCTTAAGTATATGCTCTGGCCAGATGGTTACATACTGGTCCAGCACAGATTTTCTGAGTCCTTCTCAATGGGCTGGTTAAAACAGGGGTCGGCAACCGTAAAAAGGAAAAGAGCCACTCGGAACCGGTTCCATTACACAAACAAAAAAGTGGGAGCCGCAAAAAGTGCGCACGCGTGTGTCTACACACTCGCATGCGCAAAAAACATTTTGCACATGCGCAAAATGGGAGGCACCTGCGCGGCAATGGGTCTCCCCTTTGGAGAGGTGTGCGCGCACCTCCGCCTGAACAGGCAGTGGCGCCGCTCATTTGGAAAGCTGCCACAGCCCATTTGCAGGCTACCGCCTTCCGAGGAAGGCGGCAGCCTGCAAACGGGCTGCGGCAGCTTTCCGAATGGACAGCACCACTGCCCATTCTGAGAGGTGCGCGTGCACCTCTCCGAATGGGCGGAGGTGCGCACGCACCTCTCCAAAGGTTTGGAGAGGTGCGCGTGCACCTCCGCCTGAATGGGCAGTGGTGCCGTCCGTTTGGAAAGCTGCCGCGGCCCGTTTGCAGGCTGCCGCCTTCCTCCTTCCATTTGGAGAGGTGCGCGTGCACCACTGCCCATTCGGAGAGATGCGCGCACACCAGGCGACTGGGAGCTGCAGGAGATGGCTCAAAGAGCCGCATGCGGCTCCAGAGCCGTGGGTTGCCGACCCGTGGGTTAAAAGAAGGCTATGTTTTTTTCCATATGAATCTGCCCACTTGCAATCATTAAAGAGGCTCTGGAGAGTTTTGTTACTAAGGATTTAAATCAGGATATGTTCTGTTCAACACTACATTTATAGAATTCTTTTTTTTACAGAGTTCATATTAAGTATTTCTTTATGCTTTAAACAGTGAATGTTTCATCATTCAATTGGTCTTTAAATTATTATATTTTCCATTTTATTATGTTGAACATTCAAATTTCTGATTTTAATTTATTGTTACACAATACCTATTTTGCTTTACCTCTGTTTTTATTGGACTGATTATTTTAGCCATGTCTTTCCATGATGCAAAATATGGCTATGGTTTATTCTAGTAATTAAGTAACTTATTTGCTAACTTACAAATACATTTTCAGATTTCATTAGGATTGTCAAGTTTCACAGTGATTGTGAATTACATGCAAGCAAGCAAGAAACCAACCCAATGTCAATATTTTGCGGTTGTAACATTTGAGATTCCTTTAATGATTCTTAATACTGGTTGATTGAATAATTGATTATGTGCCATCAAGTCATTTTCAGCTCTTAATGACACATAGATAGATTTTCTCCATCTATACCAAGCATGTCAAAGTCGCGACGTCATGTGACATCGCACAACATATTGGAGCTTTTTCCCCATTGCCGGCAATGGGGTGGGTGCGGTTTCATTGCGACGCGTCCGGTCCTCGGGCCGGCAGTTTGACACCCCTGATCTATACCTAACCTGTTCTTTCATGTCTCCCAATGGTAGACTCATCGACATTGTAGCTTAGGCCATCCTGAGGCTGGAAGTCATCATCATAGAGCTACAGAAACACAGAGAAGCCAGCACATGTACTGAATTGACAAAGACTGCTTTTTTAATTTTATTGTTCCAATAAAACAATGGGTTACATTCAATCACATAAAGGAGATTTGCTTTCAGTTAAAATTATGGGATGCTTCTTAGTGATAAGAGAAGTTTAATGACAGAACCAAGTGTCACTGCCAGCATGGTCAGACGAGTCTCAGCTGGAAGGTGATACTTTCTGAGGCACCAGAACAACACCAGGAATTGCTGGTGGGAGCCTTTCCAGAGGCCTCAGACAAATGTCAACCTCAGGAACAGCCCACCAACCTGAGCCTGACAGAGTCAGGGTACTTGACATGCCATATGATAAGGAGCCTGATCCAAGACTTCTTCCCAGCCCTAATGCCTATTGTGCAGAACACTAAGCAGAGCAAAGGCACAAAGCCCTACTTTCAAAGGCATCCTCATTCCTGTTTGCCCACACTCATAGCAGGTACTATTTAATAACTTTTGCTGCCAACAATCTCTTTTTGGAAAGGACTTCTCTGCTTACTAGAACTCTGTATATTTGTCTCCTGAACCTATTGCCTGTAGAAACTCTGCCCCTTCAAATCCAGAGCAACTGATGATCTACATTTGGACTCTTGGATTTCTGGATCACATCTGACTATGCTTTTGCTTTCCACACTTGAATTCCGGCCTCTTGGATATTTGCAGACAAGCTCACTAGACACTATGAGTTTGTTGCTCTGTGCTTGCACTTGCAAGCCCTCCTTTCCTTTACTTGGAAATGCACAAACCCAAAGTAAGGTTTTTGCAATCTACCTTCTTGGTATTTTTGGTAGTTTGGGACAAGATGAGGTTGGCTCTTGCTGAAGATCTTCACCTTAAGCTTACTATGGATTCTGTAGCTCTAAATTTTCTGCATCAAAGAAGTTGGACCAGATTATTCTGCTCTAAGGGTCCACAACATTCTTAGAATAAGAATGCTACTATCTTTGTCAATACAGTACATGGTCACTTCTGTCTGGCAAAAATACTTCCAGTGAAGAAAGATGGTGAGAAAAGTTTCAAATTAGCTTGGCAATCATTGTGCAATTCAGCTTGCCTCCCTACTTTCAGCAATGGCAGGAGCTGCCATCTTCACTTAAATATGGGAAAGGCACGTTCAATGCCAGGGCTATATCTACCTATTCTTTAAAAACAGATATGTCAAACTCACGACATCACATGACGTCACGTGACATATTGGAGCTTTTTCTCCATTGCCGGCAATGAGCTGGGTGCGGTTTCCTGATGATGCATCCAGCCCACAGGCCGGCAGTTTGACATCCCTGTTTTAAAATATGGAAAACTGTCCATTACTTGCAATTCTGTAAGCACTCTAAATTTTATAACATAATAAACAGAGTGACCATTTAAACATCATTATAAGAAACACTGATTCTAACATTAGGCAAAGTGTGATATATTCCTCAGGCAGCATATCTGACATATCTTTAATTACTAACAAATTGCTACTTATTTAATTATTTTTGAACTAGTGTAGGATGCCAAAATAACTGAGTTAGTTTGGGATATTGTAAACTTTGATGTGAATGGGGGGGGAAAGCTCTATTTTGGGGTTCTGCCCCAGGTAACAAAATATCCAACTGGACCAAAGGAACAAACATATACAAAAGAGTCAAATCTGCTGTTTTAACCTCTGGAATTCAAAACCTTTTGCTTGGAATTTCCATGTCTAATATTTCTTCCAAATATCATTATTACCTTTGTTTTTATCTATATTTTTATGGATTGTTGTGTGCAAGATAGGTGGACTTATACGTTCAATAGATAGATAGATAGATAGATAGATAGATAGATAGATAGATAGATAGATAGATAGATAGATAGATAGATAGATAGATAGATAGCGTCTTTTCCTCTCGTCTGTCTACTTTATTGCTTCTATTTCCTCTCCAATCAACCTACTGCCCTTGCTTCCTGAAGTGCATTCCCTAATTGCATGAAATCACTCGATTAGAAGTATTATTGCTATATGAAATTACACATGCTAATTTACCAGCAATATTTTGCACTAAAAAAACATAAGAGGTTCAGAAGAATATACTATTAGTTTGACACTGTTATATAGTGCCCTTACTAATAAGGACAACACTTAAAAGGATGCCCTCTTGTAGTTCAAAACATGATTCATTTTTTTTATTTAGTTTCATTCTTTTTAGAAAATGAAATTTCTATCTAAAGTGTATGCTAATGTGTCAGGGAAAGGATTCTAGTTGTTAGAGAAACTTTCTGTAGATGGCAGCAATGGAAAAGAATGGCATTTTTACCCTCCTTTATGTCTTAAATTCCCACTTCTTTATAACTGTACCACTTAACAATATGTTTATAACTCCTGCACACTGCTGTGCTGCAATTGCTGGATAAAACTTAAGGTAAACACACGAGGCTCTATGTTGTCTTTGCAAACCACCTAGGACAGTTTCAAATGGAAAAACGAAACAGAAAACTGCTCTATGTTGGCACAACACCTGCTCAATAACAGAGGTAAAAGAAGCAGATATTCCCAGTTTTGCCGAATTGACTAACAGTCCTGAAAACACTTCTACTTACAATCCCTGAAATGGAAATAAAACTCTGTGGGCAACTGGGGATATCCATCACATTACAACACACCTCTTCCTCATTGTTTGCCTTTGCGCAAGCAGCTGAACGACAGTAGAGTGCCAAAGTCTACATTTGCAATTTATAGTAGATAATTAAAAATGGTTTGGTTTTCAAAATCTTTAAAAAAATCCATTCTAAGGGGAGGCAGTCTGGTACCCACCAGAGGTTTTGGAGAATAGGTTGTGTAGTCCCTGGCTATTGAGTACATTGAATGCTGATGGAGATTGGAGAGCCAAACATCAGAAAGCCATCAGCTGGCCTCCCCATATCATCATCATCATTACTGATTTATAACTGTCCAGGTAGAACATTTATAACAGCAGGAAGATAAAGTTAGGGTTAGGCATCCAAAATTTCTCATCTGAAATAATGTTGGGTGGTTATTGATTTTATTGACATCAGCATTGAGCCAAATTGAAAAAAAAATTCTTTGAAATTTCAATCAGATCAGCCATTTGTAATCTCTTGTTTTTATCCTACTATAATATTAAATAAATTGTTTTGGAAAGGTTAGATTAAAAAGATATTAAAATATTAAATATTAAAATGCAGCAGCAACTGATTATGTATGTATGTATTTTAATGGCAGGAACAAGTGTTGGATCTCACTATGGGGAAAAGATGTGATGGCATTCTTCAAATACTACATATTCCAGTCAAAAGAGGATGCCATCTAAAGTTTGTTAAATGTATGTGCTGTATTCTAACAGCTTCTGGAAAGTAAATTTCTTGAATAATTTGATTGTAAGGTATTCCCCAAAGAGTAACTGCCATAAGTATGGGGTTAGGTTCAGAGATTTCTTTTGCCTAATCACACTTATATGGCCTGAGGAAAAATGAGCCAAACTCTCTGAAGATCTTTCTTTGTTTATTTATATTCTGCCTGGAAAATATAAATCCAAGTTGCTTCATTTACAGCTGGGTTTTTGTTTATATATCAGTGTAATCATTCACTATTTTACAAGGAGCTCAAGAACTTTTGTGTGACACTATTTTTTTCCTCACAAAGATACAGTAGCTATTCCTTATCATGAATTAGACCCAGGGAGTTGATTCTGCATGTCATGAAAGGGCAGCAAATTATTGCTCTTTAATTTGCCTCAACATATCAAGTTACTAGAGCAGGGGTCTTCAAACCTGGCCCTTTTATGGCTTGTGGACTTCAACTCCCAGAATTCCTCAGCCAGGCAAATCACCAGAGAGCTTCCTAACTGAACTGGATTTAGAAATTTGGCTTCTTGGCCCTCAGTTCAGTAGAAGGCCAACTCAAATATGATCTATTCTACATTCTTTTCAGACTGCCATAACCTTGCCAACTCTGATTACCAGTTCTCAATACCTTCTTTAATCATCATGCCTAATAAAGAATCTGTGGAAACTCAAAAAAAATAGTGACTATTTCATAAAAGTTTAGTCAGCTTCCATGGATTTGAAATTTATTTTCTCATGGGCAGAAAACTTGTATTGTTGTTACACAACTTCAAAAATTACAGATGTAGGTATTGAGAATCAAGATCATATATGGGAGGAGGAGGAACACTTTAAATCACAATACTCTGTTGGTTAAAGGGACATTCCCTAAAATCACTTAGAATTGGCTTTTCAACCAGTTGTATGGGTACCACCTGTGGTACCTTGACACCTCGCAGGTGGTACACGAGCATCCTAGAAAAGTGGTAGCAGGGGAGTTGAATGAGCTGAACCGGTGGCAGCACTGCACAAGCCTGAGCGAGAGATGGCTGGAACTGCAGGGCTATCAGGGCTCAGTGGAAGCACCAAGATCAGCACCAGGTTCCAACTAGAGCTCGGCGCTGATCCTGGCACTTCTGCTGAGCCCAGAAGAAGCACCGATCTGCAGGAATGTTGCAGCATCTCCAGGGTCTTGTGATTTACATTCAGATGCTTGGCAACTGATTCATATTTATGATGGTCACAGTGTCCCAGGGTCATGTGAAGTGATCAAAACCTGCTGCAACCACCCAGCAGACAGGGGGGGAAAAAAGCAAACACCCCCACCCCCACCCCCCCGCTGCCAATCCTCAACAGAAATGCTCCCAACAATGAAAACCTCAGACAGGAGGAAGAGCACTGCCGGGCGGGCAGGCAGGTGTCTTGCTTGGCTGTGGCTTGGGGGGCACTTTTTTCAGTGCCATTGTAACTTTGAACAGTCACTAAGCGAACTGTTGTAAGTTGAGGACTACCTGTACTTCATCACATTTTTCCTTTTTTTTTTTTTTGGTCATTAAGTTTTTGACACCTTGCTAGGCAACGTGGTACTCGGATGTTGCCATATCCTAAAAGTGGTACAATGGGTAAAAAGGTTGAAAAGCCCTGTTATAGAGGGTCTATCTGATTTCTGTTGACAAGGGATCTGAATAATTCTCATAAGATAGAACCCATATACAGTAATAATATTGTAACACCTGCTTATTTCTTCTCCATAGCAGGTTTTAAGAGTCTGTAGTGCAAGCAAATATCTATCTATAAAAGACAGAGGTTAGTCTGGAGATGCTCTGCTACAAAAAATAACTGGTTGCCAATGTGGCTCAATGATTAGATACATTCTTCCCTCTCACTTATTTTTTTTCTGGCTTCAAACCATTTTGCCTGAAAAAGCCTTCTTGAAAATTCAGAAGCTTGCAAGTATTTTGTAAATTGCCTCTATGGATTTTGGAGTCTTTTCTGCCATTACCTATGTGTCTATTTTCCTTTTGACATATTCCTACATAGTCTGTCAAGATTTACACTATAAACTTAAGGATTTCAAGGAAATCATAGCATACAACATATATCCAAGGATTTAGACATTCCCCTAGGAATTTTTAAATAAGTCATATTTAGGAGGTTGGGTATATTCTGCTTTATTTTCTGTTCAATTTTGTCTGATTGTCAGAGACCGCCCAGACAAGTCCCTGCAGTTTTCTTGGCAAGATTTTTCTGAAGTGGTTTGACATTTTCTCCTTCTTAGGGCTGAGAGGAAGTCATTGGCCCAAGGTCACCAAGTTGATTTCTATTGCAATCTGCTTTTGAAAGTCTCTCAAAATTTAAAATTTGTTTCCTCATATGACACTTAGGATGCTGTTCAGGTAAGTAAAGGTGCCTAAACAGGCAAAAGTAGCTACATGTTTATATAACTTAGCCTTGTCCAGAAAGTTCCTAACTTTTTTATTGCTCAATATTTATTGTTGTTTTCCCACTAATGTTTATTCCAAGTGACTCTGGCAATGTATTGTTTCTAGGACCGACCCCGAGGCAATGGCTTATATTTTGCATTTTCCTCCTATGCAACAGAGCAGAAGAATGAAACCTTCTTTCTACAAGCTTTTATACCCATATTTACCTCAGTTCTGCCCCCTAGTCTATCTTGGGGGTTTTCAAACTGTATTCCACAGAACTCTAGGTTTTTATGAAAATTTAACAGAGTTCCATGAGAGATAAGGGGAGAAAAGCGCACATAATGAAGCAAGGGGATCCACAGCAATATTTCTAAGATACAAAAGAAATAGTTGAGGATGTTCTGTCTCAGTGCCTCCATTCTGCAGATTAGTTTCCAGGATTTTTCTTTAATAAACAGTTTCCCCAGCTCCCCGCCCCCCCCCCCCAAAAAAAACCCCCTGTTCTACCTTATAGGTCCTGTACTGTTTTAAACCTATAAAGAAAATTGAAACAACCACCTCAGGTGCAAACTAGGTCCCAGAATGTGGAAAACTGCTGCTTAGTGCAAATGTTTTCTCTGCTCTCTATGAGAGATTGGTGGTAGACTCTGAGAACAAGAGGCATAGCAGGAAGGCAAGAGAGAAGGTGAAAGGAGTGAGATCTCTAGCAATTAAAGCATGTACCTTTCTCGCCTGCTCAGGAGCCTCAACTGACTTAGCACCAGCTTCCTCCTTCCTTTCCTGAGGAGAAAAGGCAGTCAGAGCTAGAAGTGATAGGAGCTCGTTAGGTCATTAAGATGCTGATGTCCTCTCTCTTTCAGGGCCTGCTTATTTGACCCACTGATTCTGAGAACATTTGCCACAGCATAGCAAGCATGATCGAAAGAAGAAAATGCCCCTATGAGGCAGGAAAGGAAAGGAAGGAAAGGAAAGGAAGGAAAGAGGAAAGGAAAGGAAAGGAAAGGAAAGGAAAGGAAGGAAAGGAAGGAAAGGAAAGGAAAGGAGGAAAGGAAAGGAAAGGAAAGGAGGAAAGGAAAGGAAAGGAAAGGAAAGAAGGAAAGAAAAGAAGGAAAGGAAAGGAGGAAAGGAAAGGAAAGAAGGAAAGAAAGGAAAGGAAAGGAAAGGAAAGGAAAGCAAGAAGGAAAGGAAAGGAAAGGAAAGGAAAGGAAAGGAAAGGAAAGGAAAGGAAAGGAAAGGAAAGGGAAAAGGGAAAGGAAAGGAAAGGAAAGGAAAGGAAAGGAAAGGAAAGGAAAGGAAAAGAAAGGAAAGGAAGGAGGAAAGGAAAGGAAAGGAAAGGAAAGGAAAGGGAAAGGAAAGGAAAGGAAAGGAAAGGAAAGGAGGAAAGGAAAGGAAAGGAAAGAAAGAAAAGGAGGAAGGGAAAGGAAAGGAAAGGAAAGGAAAGGAAAGGAAAGGAAAGGAAAGAAAGGAAAGGAAAGGAAAGGAAAGGAAAGGAAAGGAAAGGAAAGGAAAGGAAAGGAAAGAAAGGAAGAAGGAAAGGAAAGGAAAGGGAAAGGGAAA